>NC_043706.1:36902186-36990009 GCF_006229205.1 Suricata suricatta
ATGTGAGAAAATAAACACTCATATCTTTAAACCACTATTAAGTTTTTCTGTTACTCACAGAGGTATCAATACCTCATTGAGTCACCTAGAATGCATGCATTTGTATGCAAAATATTGCAAAGTGTTTATAGCCTAATACATCGTAGAAACCTACTGCATGTTAGTGCTTCTTTATCTAGTATAACTACAACCAACCCCAAACAAACAGACATCTGTAAATCCATTATTGGACAGATGAAGTCAACATTAGATACCATAGAAGAACACAGCCATATTGTGAACAGCCCTCCTCTTGTTCTTCATTTTCCATAGTTACTCTTGAATGTCCTCAAGCCTGAAAGATCTAACGGCCATCTTCACATTGTTTTTTGTTTTTACTTTGTTTTTTATGGTTTTGTTTACTTTGCCTTTGTTTACTTTCAAGGCGGAGATTGATCTGTCTAGCTTGTTTTCTGACCTTATTCTGGTATCACCAATATCCTGCCCTTTGGCAGACCTTCTCCCTCTCTCCAAGTGGTATGGGTAGAGCTATCAATCAGGTTGGGGAGATCTAGGTAAAGTGAGTACCTCATCGTCTAGTGATAGTGATTTGCTTGGGGATGGCCATGCAACTCCAGGCCTTCACATGATCATTCTACTGAAGGTAGGAGAAAACATAAATGTCCTATTTTGAGGGTTGGGGTCTTCCAGGCCTGTAAATTTGGAGCAGCCAGCCCACAAGGAGGAAACTGAGATTAGTAACATAAGCTGATAAATTCCTTTTTCTATGATTTGAGGTAGGTTTTGATGTCTTGTCATTGAGAAAGACTAACAGTAGGCTGGACATTTTTCCATGGCTCAATGATATTAAAGATTCAATAGATTGGAATCAACAACTTTTTAGGGGTGCCTGGGTGACTCAAGTCAGTTAAACATTCAACTTTTGGTTTCAGCCTAGGTCTTGATGTCATAGTTTACTGAGTCCAAGTCCCACATCTGTGACAGCATAGAGCCTGCTCGGGATTCTGTCTCTCCATTTTTCTCTGACCCTCCCCACACATGCATGTGTGTTCTCTTGCTCTTTCTCAAAATAAATAAACTTAAAAAAATACTTTTTAGTATCCATCTTAGGATCTTCTTAGTATCATAAAATTTTAATTCATATTACTCATATAATATTATGAGTACCACATGGGAACTGGGAAATCTTTGGAGCCATGCCTTCATCCAATACAGATATGAAATTACTGTCATGATTTTCAACTTTCTAATTATACTTAAAGAAGCTAATCAAGTTTTTATTTCATTTAGAAATTAGTTTTAGTGTGCTATTTAAGTGTTTCATTATTCTAGTGGCTTCCTCAGAAATTCAAATTTTATTGTCCTGATATAAATACTTCATCTACCAGAAACATACAGATAGCACAGCAACCTCCAGTAACAATTTCTCCCATTAAAGCATCAATTCCATTTTTAAGGTAGCATGAAGCACAAGTTTGTTACTAAAAAAAAAGATACTTCCTGGTTTCATAACAATCCTAACTTGTCTCAGTGAGAAAGAACTTGGTGTTCTTATGATAAATCAAAATTAATCAGAAGTAAAAGGAATATTGATTTTTCAAAGACCCTAGTGCTTGAAAGTGAGCACAAACTAGTAAATTAATTTCTACAGAGCTATGAAGAATGTTTTCTCTCTGAATAATTCCTGACACAATTGCATACTCACCTAAATTAAGAATGAAAATACAGACACTCCTAAGTGAAAACATACTGTACTTCTATTACTTAGATTGAGGCTAAAACAGGGTCTCATAGGAGATAAATATTCTTAACAAGCAAATAAAGAATTCAGCCACTGGGATTTTCTTTTATTTTCAACTGTTTAGGCTTTTATAACAAAGTTTTTAGTGTTCTGGAAGCCTTTTACAGCTACAATTATATGAACAACATGATTTAATTAGCATGCATGAGTATATGATTCTATAATGGGGATTTTCATTAATTAAAATAGCTGGAAATACAAAAGCATTCGCTGTAAACAGTTTGAGGAATCAAGAATCTAATTTGCCTATTGCACAACAAAGAAAAACGCACTGCAGTAATGTGAATGGTTTTGGCTTACAAAGCGTGTTTATCTAACAGTTTCAGACTTCACTCACTCCGCAAACACTGGGTATCCCCACCTTACTACTGGTGCTTAGGAGTCATCACCAGAAGTTCTAATTCCAACATTCCAGCAATGCAGATAGTAAGGTACGACAGACATAATGCATAGGAAAATGATATATGCCAGAAGGTGATAAGGTCTATAGGAAAAAGCAGAGTAAGATAAGAGGGTCAGTGGTAGTTGGGGAGAGGGATGAAATAACCAGGGTCATCAGCATGTGCCTCATTAAGAAGGTGACATTTGAGCAAAAAAATTAATAAGGTGACAGTGTGAGCTAAATGTGCATGTCTGGGAGATCATTCCAGGCAGGAAAAAACAGCCAGAGCAAAAGCCCTATCTGAGGCTGAAGATTTCTGGAGGGTTAAAACCTGAAACACAGTGAGCTAAGGGGAGAATATAAGAAAAAAAGAGAAAAGCTTTAAGGTAAGTGCCCCTTTGCTTATAAGGAAGAAACAGATCTTGGAAGACTTTTTTGGGTACAGCTGATCACATTCTTTGCAAGGCCCAGTGCACACTGAAAATGCAGAGCCCCTTCATTCAAAAGGAGGAGAAGTGCTGTCAGGGGTATTAAAATATAAAGCTTTTTTCCTCAAAAATATTTTAGTATTTATAGGGATTATTTATAATTCAAGGGAGAAGGGTATTACATGAGTAATGATAAACTTTCAACTTGCAAAAAAAAATAAGTTGGCATTATAATTTTATATATATATAACTTTATTATTATATAATGTTTATATATGATAACTTATATAATACTTTATTAATATGTCTTGATTTTCCCTGGCTTGCTTTTCCTACATGTTCATTTATTAGGTCATCAAAATTTATGTCTTTAGCAACTTCATTTCCAATTGATATAACTGAAAGCTGTTGGCAAGCGCAAAATAATTTTTTCTTTTCAAAAATTATTTTTCTTATGATAAGGGCTTTTTGGATCTATTCTTTTTTTTTTTTTTTTTGCGAGACAAGAGAGAGACAGAGCATGAACAGGGGAGGGTCAGAGAGAGGGGGAGACACAGAATCTGAAGGAGGCTCCAGGCTCTGAGCTGTCAGCACGGAGCCCGACGTGGAGCTCAAACAATTAAACTGCTAGATCATGACCCGAGCCGAGGTTGGAGGCTTAACCTACTGAGCCACGTGGGCGCCCCTGGATCTATTCTCTTAGCAACCTATAAGTTTAAATATACAATATAGTACCATTAACTACTGTCACCATGGTGAGTGGAGGCAGTCAAAATCATTTCCAGTTATAAAGTAAGTAAGTCATGGAGATATAATATACAAATAATTTTTGTTAATTTTCACTTTTGAGAAAGATCCTTCTGCTGATACAACTGTTACGGGTATTTTACAGGCTATGACAGCACTGAAACAAATTTCTTATAAATTATTTCAAAATATAAATTTTAGTATATCTAAGCTGACCACTCTTATGAAACAATTTCTTTAAAAAGACTGAACTCTTCATATAAAATCAGTTTCATGTAAGTTTGAATGTAACATTAAATGCAAATAAATGTACTTTAATATTTGCTGACATCTCCTGTAACTAGTGAAGGCAGAACAAGTAACTGAAAGTAGCTTCATAATTTTACATAATCCCAAACACCTATTTATGTGTTTTATCTCTGTATCTCTGATTACAAGGAAGAATTTAAGTTTAAAATTACCTCCTTCATTAATTGGTTCATCTGAAGCTTCATATACAGTGTCCTTTTCTGTTGAATGATCTTAAGTTTAATTTGTTTCTAAGCCTGTGGACATGTGCTTTACTTGCAGCATTTTTAAAGCTAAAAATTCTAACTGATTTGAAGAATTCTACCAACTCTGATATGCTGTATATCCACTTTTATTTTGTAATACCTTACTGATTAAGTGTGCACCCTGAGCGTCAGCAGTTCTTATTCCGGTGCCAGGCTGGAGCGGTAAATAGCAGACACCGTCAGGACCAGCTCTGGGGACACAAGGGACAGCCAGCCTCCAGGGGCTGTCCTGGTGCCGCCTCCTCAGGAAGTCCCCACTGTCTTGTGGTGACGCCATTCTGTTGATGCCATGGTGGTCGCTCCCACCCTCTAGGTCCAAATCCCAGTGAGCCTCCCCTCAGGGTGCTGTGGCACCCACGACAGCTCTCAGGAGTGCAGCTGGCCAAATGCTACTGGGTAGGCGCTGCCTGCTGGGCCCAAGCCTGCGTGCATGTCAGTTGCTACCCGGACCATAAGCACGGGTGCTTCATGCTGCTCCAGGGACCTCCTCTCATCACGAATGTGCTCCTTTGTCCCACTGGACTTCACTTACAAAATACTAGTTCAAAGATAAAATTATCAGGAATTTCAAGATGGCAACAGCGGAGGATTGAACCCAGCATGGGGCCCTTGTCAGTGCAGGGTCGACTGACTGCAAAGCCAAGGTCCCAATGACTGCAAAGCCAAGATCCATGATGCCATCATAAAGAGTTGGGCTTTTTCTCTGATGAAACAGAGCCACTGAAGGGTTTGGAGCACAGAAATGACACAATACATTTCACTTGCAGTTACTAGTGAAGAATACAAGTTTTGCATTTCACACTAGAGAACTGGACTCAGGCTCCTCAGATTCAAGCATTAAACGTGATTTACACAACCATCACATTGGTTTCGACATACAGTAATTTTTTAAAAAACTCTATACTGTACAATCTAAATATATATACTTTTTATTTTGTAAGGCAAATCTCAACAAAACTGGAAGAAAAATAATTTCTAAATCTTTATTCAGGCCAACATTAGGTCTAAACAAAGTAGATCAAGTCTACTTATAAAACATGACCTTGATTTAATTAGATGCATTTGGCCATAATGAACAAAAACCAAGGGAAGCAAGGTGACTGTGAGAGAATGAAAGTATAAAGAAACAGGGATTTTCATCAGGCCCCCAGACCACTAGGACCTTCTCCTTACGTATCAGTTATGAGGTGGCAAAGGCTATGATGACTCAAAGCTGTCACCAGCATGTAGTCAATGGTGACCCTTTCAGACTCTCATTCTCTACCTTCAGTCTTCCAGCTTCTGCTCCTCCTCCAGCAGTCTGCTGTGTCCAGATTTTCCCAGTTTATTCTGCCAAGAGTGATACTCAAACAGACCCAGGCCATTCTATTTGGGTAATGCTTTTAGCCTAGATCCACCTGTTAAGCCATGGGTAGACTTTCCATCACAGCCCTTGACTCGGATTCCTTCTTCTGACCTCATCGGCCACAGCTACCAGGGACAATGTCACAACCATCCCACTAGAAACTATGCGTAGGATAGTTTTCCCTTATCAGAAACTGTGGGGATGACAGGCTTGGAAATGCCATAACTGAAAGCTTGCTGAATATGTCTTCTGACACACAGCTTAACATCTTTCATTTCAGTGTCATCACCATGCCTGAAATGCTATCAGTCTTGGCCTGATTTTGGTAAACAAGGATCTTCATGTATAACAAAACTTCCTCCAAGACAGGTAAGACTTCCTTGTGGTGCCTGATATGTAGCTAGCACTCAGTAAATGTTAGCTGAATCAGTGATGAGTAATGGTTAATTTATACTAATTGTTTTCCTCAGAGAATAGCTACGCTGAGTGAGGACATTTTATGGGCAAAAGGAAGACACACCATCTGGAGGGCATGAATATTTGACAGAGTGTGGGAAAAAGGCACAGGGGTGGTTAAAGGACCACACAGAGATCATGGATTCCGGAGAACAGGAAGAAAAAATCCAGGAGGTGGGAAGTAAAATGGAAGGTGCAGTTCACTTCCCACACCTGCCCAACTCCACCCCCAACAGTGACTAAGACAAAACTGACATCTCACTTCTGCCTGTTTATAACGACCAGGAGGAAAGAGTTAATACTGGTGAATGCTCCTGAAAGTCAAACAGGATGAGGACTGAACGCTGGCCACTGACTCAGGGACACGAACATCATGGGTGAATTCAGCAAGGGTAACCTCGGTGAGATGCAAACACACCTGAGAGGTAGAGCAACTGAGGATCAGAGGACTGTGAAAGAAAGACCTGTTCTCGTGTCAGCTCCACAGCCTACCTACTGTGTGACGCTGCGGAAGTCAACTAAGTGCTCAGAGCCCCAGTTTCCTCATCTAAAAGGGGAATAAGAATATCTGTCCACCCATAGAGTTGTAAAAACTACATGAGAGAATACATATGCACGTGCTTTAAGATTGGCAAATCCCTACATGAGATCAAGTGTATTCTCGCTGTTATCAAATAACAGTAAGTAAGTTTGTTCATGTTATGTAGCCAGAGGTACATTAAAAATCTGACCAAAAACACCTGGCCAAGCATAGAAATAGCCAAATCCACTGAGAATGAATGACATTTTGCTAAAAGAGTTCTGCTCCAAGTAAAGTGACTTTCAAATGAAGAAGATAGTTAGATCACACACTGAATAAACTTACTGCCCTATTTTCCCCAACAATTTAAACTTATTTTAATTATGGTTGTGCTTTCTGACAGTCAATTGTAAATTCAAATAACTACAGTAAAGATCTTGCCAGTTGTAATCAATCACTACACAGTTGTGTAGGCAGGATTTTCCAGAAGGCTGTGCATTCCATTTGCTTTCTTTGTAGATCATTCTTCGGGAGGATAAGAAGGTGAATAATAATAACTAGAAATATCTTTGGATCATCCGTGACTACATTCTCAAGCCCTGAAGTAAAGATCTCTGATAAAATTGCAAATTTGTGATCAGGAGAAACCAAATCTAACAAGAATTGGGGGTGGGAGGGCCATAAAGAAAAGCATTCATAACTTGGTAAAATCCTGAATTGGAATGAAAAATATTTGTCTAGAAAAATGCTGGTGAGGAGTCAAAAACGGAGGATAGTCAATACTTCCTGAGCACATACTGTGTCCTGGGGCATGTGTGTTTTGTGTCCAGTTCATTTGATTATCGGGGCAAATGAAGTAGCTATTACGGTACCATTTTCCCCAGGCACAGATAAAAAGCAGAGACGCAGAATCAGGAACTTGCCCAGAACGACTTAACTATCAAATATTTAAGCTGGGAGTGGAGCCATCCTCTTGTGCCTCCAAGGTCCCGGTCTGATGTGTTACACAGTCTCCAGCATCTATTTCTTTAGAGAAAGTGTTTAAATTCCTGAAAACTAATCATAACTAATTCATTACCTTAGTCAAATAGTTTCTGATTTCTCTGTTACTTTTTAACCGTCCTATAAATACTGACAACAGAGCATTAAACCAAGACAGGCGTCTTTCGAAGCAGGGGACCCTGCACCTCGGGCTCGCACCCAGGAAGCCTGCCCCGACATTACGATAAGCTGCTTCCAGTTATTTTAGAAAGAAGTAGGATGTAAATTATAGACAAACACCAAAATTTCAGAACTGTACAGCTGTTTGGAGTACATCTCAGATGTCTGGGAAAGATAGCACTACAGAGAAAATAGCAATGAGTCTGTAAAGCTGACTGTCTAGGTCACAAAATCTCCACCCTGAGTTTTAGTTAGTATAATAGAAGCATGTAGAGGCCCCAGAATGCTCTGGGGGTGCCTGGGTGGCTTGGTCAGATAAGTGTCTGACTTCAACTTCAGGTCATGACCTTTGCAGTTTGTGAGTTCCAGCCGGCATCAGATCTGCACTCAGAGCCCCTCCCCCAATCATGCTTTTTCTCTCTCTCTCTCTCTCTCTCAGAAATAAATATTTATCCAACGAACAAAAAACCCCAGAATGTTCTGATTCAGAAGGTCTGGGTGAAGCCAGAGAATCTGTATTCCTAACAAGTTCCTAGGTGATGTGGGTGCTGTTGGTCTAGGGGCCACTTTGAGAACCATCAGACTCAACAAAAACCCAGCCATCTATCGGGTTACTTTAGTTCCGTTGAAAAGACCTCTGTCTGAGAAACACCTCCGGAATGAACCAAAAGTAAAACTCCCTTTACAAGAAGCAGAGCCCATCACTACCCATTCAGCAAGAAAAGAAGGCTGCAGCCCCGGAAGGATAATCCTCTGCATACCGATCTTCTCACTCAACAATTATTTGTTGAGTATCCAATACATACTTGTCATTGTGCTAGAAGCTGCAGATACAGCAGTAAACACAGACGAAGCGTGTCCGTGCCTTTACACAGCTTACGTCTGAGTGGGTAGAGGCAGGCAATAAGCAAATGTAACAAATACTACTTCAGTACAAGTTGGTGTTACAAAGAAAAAGCACAGGAAGGGTGAGCGTGGGGGCGGGGGGTGCTACTATCTTACATAGTGTGGTCGGGGAAGGCCTGAGGAGACATTTGAGCAGAGATCTGCAGGACAGGGAGGTAAAGCCAGGAGTGAGAGACAGTTCGGGCAGAGGGAGTAGTAAGTGCAAAGGCCCTGAGCCAGGAACACACTTGTTGTGTTTGAGGAAGAGCAATATTAAAAAGAATGTTTTTTATTACTTCCGGACAAGGGAATTTTTCTACTCTCCTCAAGGACTAGTGTGCAAAGTGGTACTGAGTATGTGAACTTCGGAAGACTGGGAAGAACAGACATAGGTTATTTCTCCATTTCAGTGCCACAATGTTTTCAGAACTCAATCTTACATAAAATATAGTTACAATCAACATTGGTTTTTGTGTTCCTTTTGGGTTTTTTTGTCATCTGTTTTCCTGTCCATGTGGTTTTTGAGGAGAGCAGCCCAGACGTTTCCAGGCCACGATGAGCAGAAATGCGGGTGCACTGCACAGAAGTTAGCAATGCCCACACCCCTAGATCTCCTCAAGGCTCCCTGTGCCCATTCACACAAATGGCTTCTTACTGCAAGGGCCTGTGGC
This sequence comes from Suricata suricatta, assembly GCF_006229205.1. Lineage (NCBI taxonomy): Eukaryota > Metazoa > Chordata > Mammalia > Carnivora > Herpestidae > Suricata > Suricata suricatta. Next base: position 36,911,137 of record NC_043706.1, read on the forward strand.
TCTCTGCCCACAAACCTACCCACACCATGTACAGGTGAAGCTACAAATGCCAGGGTGCTGACACCCCGGAAGCAGCTCCCAACCAACGGACAGGTGTGGTTACAGACAGAGGAGCCACTGTGGCTCTTGGGTGGGACGGCCCTGAGGCATGTTCTTCGCAGTCCCCCAGAGAACACCAGTGGGTTTGAGTCCCCATTGCCCAAAGTGGTCACCTACTCTTTTAACATTCCTAATGGTGGCTTCCTTTCCTTCACTGCCTCACCTCCCCCCTCACCTGCTCGTGCATCTGCCTCCCCTCCTAAATACACTACCTTCACACAAGTCTTACCCTCAGGATCTGCTTTCTTATTTAAAATTTTTTTTCTAAATGTTTATTTATTTAGTTAGAGAAAGAGAGAAAGAGAGAGAGAGAGAGAGAGAGAGAGAGAGAGAGAGAGAGAGAGAGCACAAGCAGGGGAGGGGCAGACATAGAGGGAGAGAGAATCCCAAGCAGGCTCCATGCTGTCAGCACACAGCAGGGCTCAATCCCATGAACCATGAGATCAGGACCTGAGTTAAAATCAAGAGTCAGTCACTTAACCAACTGAGCCACCCAGGCAGCCCCTCAGGATCTGCGTTAGTAGGGGGCCTGCCGGCTAAGACAAGTGTCTTCTAGCTAAGGAGTCTCATCACTACAAGACTACCTCTGATCTGCTGGTCAGTGTCTTTTATTGCCTTTTTAATTTAAGCAATGCTATTTTTTTTTTTTTGAGAGACAGAGAGACAGCAGGAGCAGGGGAGGGTCAGAGAGAGAGAGAGGGAGACACAGAATCTGAAGCAGGCTCCAGGCTCTGAGCTAGCTGTCAGCACAGAGCCCGACACGGGGCTCGAACCCACAAACCATGAGATCACGATCCAAGCCAAAGCTGGACGCTTAACTGACTGAGCCACCCAGCATTGCCCCTAAGCAATGCTATTTATTTTACCACGGACCCAGTGATTTTCATCACATGTCTCTGCTCTGTCAGAGAGCTTAGAGTCCCCACAATCAAACTGCTTCATACAACTCTCAGGCTTTTCTTAGAGGTATTTTATCAAGTGAATTACAAATGGCTTTAACTTACAGTCATCATTGCAAAATAATGGTTTCATGCAATTTCTTGTACGGTCACTCCTAAGAGACATCCAGACTTAGACTAATTTGTGTTACCTACGATAGTAAATTTCATTATTTTAAACATGCATCCTTAGTATATAATTTATGCCTATCAGGTGCACTGCCATGCTCTCTCCAAGTTCACTTAATGTGGGCGGCATGGCACTATTATCCTCTCCCTTGTTAAGATTTTGGGGGAGCACCTCAAGGTCATCATCTTCTATAATTTCAGTGGGTTTTAAAAGCTGCTATGTGTTTCTGGTTTTAAGTACAAAGCCATGTTCTCAGTTGCAGATAAAATTTTAAAATGCTCTGGTTAAAAGTTTAAATTTAAGAATAAAGGTGAAATCAAAAAAGCTGGAAATGTAATGTTATCAGGAAATTTCAGCATAGCAGGAGATGGCGCCAAGCACAGGTACATGTTTATAAACAACACATCTGGTGAAGTAAAACTGTGGCCAGAAGTTGAACAGATCTGTGGGAGCCAGTGGGTCCTTGTATATTTTGGTGGTGACCAATGTTTGCCACTTGAAAGCCAATTTTGAGAAAAATGAAGTGTTTACTGGCAGGGATGTTTTGGTTAATGTCTAATGGAATAATCTTTACTGAGTCCCATGGGGGGAAAGTTCTAGTCTAATGATTTAGATTTTACCAAATCTACCGAATAGAAGAACATCAGACTAAATAGAAGAACAAATGGCACTAAAGTTTTCTTTTTTTCAAAGTTTATTTGGGACACCTGAGTGGCTCAGTCGGTTAAGCATCACACTCAGGTCATGATCTCACCGTTTGTGGGTTCAAGCCCCGCGTCAGGCTCTGTGCTGACAGCTCAGAGCCTGCAGCCTGCTTCGGCTTCTGTGTCTCCATCTCTCTCTGCCCCTCCCCCACTCACTCTGTGTGTGTGTGTGTGTGTGTGTGTGTGTGTGTGTGTGTGTGTCTCAAAAATAAACATTCAAAAAATTTTTAATTAAAAAATAAACATTTATTTTGAGAGAGAAATCCTCTATAATTCAATTTTCCCCCCTGTAGGTACAGTATCATTTTTTTCTCTTTGTTTTCAGGTTTTTTTCTTTGTCTTTAGTGATCTGAAGTTTAACTATGATTTGTCCTAGAGTGGATTTGAGTTGATCCTGTTTGGGGTTTGCTCAATTTCTTAAAGCTCTGGATTTAGGCCTTTTGCCACATTTGGAGAATTTTCAGCCATTACTTCTTTGAATACTTTTCAACCCTACTCTCTTTCTTCTCTCCTTGGGGACTCTGATGACATGAATATTAGATTTTTGCTAGAGTTCTCACGGGTCCCTGAGGGTTTGCTCATTTTGGGTTTCTTTTCAGCCTATTTTCTTCCCATTGTCCATAATGGGTAATTTCTATTGTTACCTCTTCAAATTCATTGACCCTTTTCTCTGACCTCTCCCTCCTGCTGTTTAGCCATCCACCAAACTTTTTATTTCGGTTCCAAATTCCCACTTGGTTCTTCTTTAGATCTTCTATTTTTTGCTGAGACTTTACATCTTTTCATGTGTTTCAAGCATGTTCATAACTGCTCATGGGAGCATTTCTGAGATAGCTGCTTAAAATCCTTGCTGGGTTATCCCAGACTCATGTTATCTATGGCCTGGCATCGGTTGATTATTTCTTCTTACGCAAATTGATATTTTCTGGATTCCTGATATCGCCTACTTGATAAATGATTTTCAACGTATCCTGGGTAGCTTAGGTATGATGTTAATGAGATTCTAGCACATACTTAAATCTCCTGGGATGCCTCCGCTGACAACATGCTAGTGGGAGGGGCCAGGCGCTACCTAGGCACTGCCAGGTGAGGGTGAAGGCTCAAGCTCTCCACTCCGCCTTGATGCTTGTGGGGGAGGGCTCCTTCCTGTGGGTGGACGTGAGGCTTCAGGCTCCCTTCTAGGCCTCATCTGTCACCCCCCTGCATAGGAGAGGGAGGGGCACCTCAGTCTCTGCCCACTGCTACCACAGCAGGGTGAGGGAGGCCTTGTTACTGGTGGTTGGTGGTGAACCCCAGGACCCCATGTGACTTCCAATGACAACTTCGGGGAGGGGAGGGGGAGGGAGAAGCTGTTACCTCCATTTGGGGATGAAAGCCTTCCCACTCCTCTGATACCACCCTGGCAGTGGCAGACAGGGTGTCTTGTGACAGCCAGGCCTTTGCTGTTGGGGTCGGGCCAGGGGATTTTTCCCCCGGTATCTGGGTGGAGCAGGGCAACTCGCCTCAAAAGGTTTCTGTCGCACTAGGCTGTCCCTTTCCTGGGCCTCTGGCTGCAGAGAACAGACTTTTCTTGCCATTTTTGTCTGAGTCTTTGGTGTTTCTGGGTTGCCAGTTTTGGCAGCATGAGGCAAAAAACAAAACCAAAAACACCCATGTGATTCCTCAGGTCTGGAGGTCCTCTGGCCAGTCTACCTTCTCAGAATCTTTTTATGTTTCTTTTACGTATAATGCCCAGAGTTTTTACTTGTACTCAGTGAGAGGAGTAGAGAGAAGTGGGTCTACTTCATCTTGGTCTGAAGCCATAAGCTACTGGACATTTTTTTTTTTTTTTGATAGAGAGAGAGACAGAGCATGAGAAGGGGAGGGTGAGAGAGAGAAGGAGACACAGAACCAGAAGCAGGCTCCAGGCTCTGAGCTAGCTGTCAGCACAGAGCCTGAGCGGGGCTCGAACCCACCAACGTGAGATCTGACCTGAGCCGAAGTCAGAGGCTTAGCCGACTGAGCCACCCAGGCGCCCCTGGACATATTTTTAAAATGGAAAAAGTACATATATCTAATTTTCTCAACAAGTACTTAGACTGAGGAAGGTGTTGAAGTTCGCAAAGTACATATTTCCTTTCAGTCTCGAAACAATCCTGTAAACTTGGTATTCTTGGCATCTCCCTTTCTCCGAGGGGATAGCTGATTCAGTGATGGATCTGACCCAGAGTCTCAGGGTAAGTTTGTCACAGGGCTGAGGCCAGAATCCGATTACTCCATGGACACCACATTGTTTGAGCCAGAGGGGGAAGAAGCATGAGTCCGCAATAAGATTTGAGTTTATTTCTGTTAAGTACTCTTTTGTGCCTTCTCTTCTACCCCATTCTGGTCTCCTTGTCTCTGCTCATGCAGCATGACTGGGCAGCGTACAACCAACAGCATCAGCACCAGGGCCTGTTTCCTAGAGCCACAGGCGAGAGCCATGTGGGGCAAGTCCCTGGCCCCAGTGGGAGGGAGTGTGGGGCTGCCCCTCCCACAAGAATGCGTCCTCTACCAAGCCCCGCCCACCCCGCCACCCCAACCCACCCAGCACCAGCGAGTACTCTCAGGTGTCCTTCTCCGGGTCGCAGTGGTAACTCAGGGAGCTAGCTTTTACCCTTCAACCCCTACTCGGCATAAACTGAAAGGCTGCACTTGGTGTCCTTCAACCCTGGTGAAATCGAAGGTTACAAAGAACTGGTTCAGAGTGATGAACAGCGTTTCCCAATTGAGCGTGGCTGGCCTTGCACGGCAGATGCTTCGGCCATCCGGGGCCAGCTGTGGGGCCTCTGTCTTTGGCACAACTAGTCCCCCTCACGGTGTGCACCCTATTCGTTTTGGTCAAACCGTGCTCCTCTCAAACACTAGATTTCCAGACTGTTCCAAAAGCACTCACTGCACATAAATTTCCCACACCCCAAGCTTTTAGGTAAGACATAAGATTGGCTGAAGAACTGGGATTCTGGTTTTCAAGTGCGTATGACGGGACCTCAGAAAAGTTTAGACTTCAACATTCCCTCCTTAAATTTTTAACTAAAATCTGCCCTCCAGGACGATGTGCCAGGTTTGGCTTGTGGCTTCGGGCATCCCCTGATAGGCCACCACATCCTCCTAAGGTAGACGCACCCAGCTTGAGAAGCATACCACTGGGTGACATGTCGAATAAAACCACAAATGCCATATACCTGAAATGAATGTAACATTGGATTTCAACAATACTTCAATAATAAATTTTGAAAAAAAGAACTACAAGCTCCTTTACGTGGTACAATATCATACACTATACACACTTGCGCACGTGCTAAATTTTGTCTTTATAAAAAATTAGTCCAAAACCAGTGAGTAAATTCACACGATAAAAGGCTGGTTTTGCATGTTACTAAACAACATAGGAATGTAGTTCAGAAAAATCAAAGTTCAAAAGCAGTAGAATGATAAAATACTGCCCAGTGGGGATGTACTAAATAATAACTAGCCACAAAGATTCTTTTACTTTCCAGCAATACACATGCAAAGCTTTAGAACTTCTCACCACTGGCATGCATTTCTGTAGTCATGCAGTCATATCGCTATTTGAGTTAAGTAGGAAAAGATGAGTCTAAATTAGTAAGGCTCCTGAATTACACAACTTTGGACAGAAATAGAACTAATTTTATTTGGCTTTAATTGTATACAGTGACCAGAATTAAGCTCCAATGGGTTAACCCAACAGAACAGCTTTAAAGGGGCTGAGTAGAGTGGCTGAACTTTAGTCAAGTATGTATTCCCGAAGACTAATCTTCATGGGGGAATAGCAGGCATTTTTAAAAGCATCAAAGGGGCGCCTGGGTGGCTCAGTCGGCTAAGCCTCCGACTTCGGCTCAGGTTGTGATCTCACGTTCGTTCGTGGGTTTGAGCCCCGCATCGGGCTCTGTGCTGACAGCTCAGAGCCTGGAGCCTGCTTCTGATTGTGTGCCTCCCTGTCTCTCTGCCCCTCCCCCGCTCATGCTCTGTCTTTCTCTGTCTCAAAAATAAATAAAACATTTAAAAAAATAAAAAATGAAAAATAAAAAGCATCAAATATCTGAGGGAAATCTGTACCAGGAAAGCAACAGTAGAGCATAAACAACAACAACAAAAAAAGTGTATAGGAAACAAGCTAATTCAAAGGAAGAGAATAACTGTCTTCAGAGTGAAAAGGGAGGATACCGTATCAGTAAACAAGCATCTCCTAGAAGTGAAAAATAAAATTGCTAAAATTAAAAATGTGAGAGGCAGGTGACAGAGAATGCACACAGCTGAAAAGCAAATCACCATGCTGGAAGACAGAGCTAACAAATTCTTTCAGGACTCAGAACCAAAAGACAAAGAGATGGGAACCATGAATGGACAGTTATAATATTGGAAGGAGAGACGTGGTAGTTCTGGAAATAGGAGTTCCAAAAATATGTTGGAGGGAAGGGAATTATCGTGTTAATTATTAAAGATATTATCAGTGTGATGACCTGACCCTCGAGCTTGAATATATAAAGTTTTCAGATGGAAATAGCTGAATGAAACAAGAATACATGAATACAAGAAAAAACAGCCATGCCTGGACTATCAAGAGATCCACTGATATGAAACTCCATTAAAAAAAGAATAAAATCAAAACAGCCTAAAAACTTCCAGAAAGAAAAAAAAAAGGCATTTCCTAAGAACTAAGATCCAGAATCACATTGACATCTCTTCAGCAACACTGCGAGCAAAGAGGCAATGGAGCAGTAACTTCACAGTTAAGAGAGAAAGGAATTTGTTTTAAGTTTATTTATTTATTTTGTGTGTGTGTGTGAGAGAGAGAGAACGCAAGTGGGGGAAGGACAGAGAGAGAGGGGGAGAGAGAATCCGAAGCAGGCTCATGCTGTCACCACAGAGCCCAACATGGTGCCCAAACCTATGAACTGTGAGATCATGACCTGAGCCAAAGTTAGACGGTTAATTGACCGAGCCTCCCAGGTGCCCTGAGAGAAGAGAATGGATAAGCTAGAATTATTTTATAGCCAGTCAAATTCCATTTTAACTGTGAAAGGGGACGAAAAGCTTCCAAAAGTTCCCTGGTCTTAAACTCTCTAAGAAATTATTAGAGGATGATTACCAGCCAAACTCAAAAAGGAATCCAAGAAGTAGACATGAATATAAGAAACAGTGATGAGCAAAGAAACAAACATTAACTCAGAGATAAGTATGGATAAATGCAGATAATAAAAATGATTAACAACAATCCAGAATGCAGTTACCAGTTGGCCCCAACCCTGGAAATGGTAAAGGGAGGAAAGGCAGAGTGAAAGTGAGAGACAGACGGGGGGAGAAACATTAGATACTGAGAAAAAAAAAAAAGGAGTTTAAGTATCTGAACTTAAACCACACTGGAGCTGCTGAGGTAAGGGGGACACTTTAGGGAGAAAATGGAAATCAGCAGCACTGACAAGTACAGTCAAACCAGCAAACAGCAAAAGAGGAAAAAACAGAAAGGGCGCTAAGTGGAAAAAATTAATTAAAATAGGAAGAATGGCTCCAAACATCATTATCATAATCATAATAGATATAAACAGGCTCAAGTAGCCAATTACAGGTCAGGGACTCTGAGTGTGGCTGAAAAGGAAAAGGCCAGCTATATTTTACTTAGACCTTACTTAACAACAAAAAGTCACAGGGCAGTGGAATTAAGAGATCAAGAAAGATAAACCAGATAAAGGCTAACAGAAAAAACAAAAATAGGGGCACCTGGGTGGCTCAGTTGGCTGAGCATCCGACTTTGTCATGATCTCATGTTTGTGGGTTCGGGCCCCACATCAGGCTTTGTTCTGACACGCTAGCTTAGAGCCTAGAGCCTGCTTTGGATTCTGTGTCTCCCTCTCTCTCTCTGTTCCTGTCACGTTCACACTCTGTCTCTCTCTCTCTCAAAAATAAATAAATGTAAAAAAAAAAAAAAAAGAAAAGAAAAAAATAGCTAAAGTCATTTCTGGAAAAATGGGATGAAGTACTAAAAAGGACTATTGATGAAAGATAGGCTCCAGTAGGAACAACTTGGGCAGCCTGGAAGAAAATGCCTGTCGTTCCTGAAATCTTGTCATCATCGGGTTAGGTATCATTGTCAAGTCCGTGAACAAATCTTAGTCTTTGTGGAGCTTTTGTTCTAGAGGACATTCCAGAACACTAATAAACAACCAAACTAGGTAGTGTGTTGGATAGTGATAAGTGCTAAAAAAAGTAAAATAAAATGGGGAAGGGCCAAAGGGAGTGTGATTTCAAATACAGCTAATAAAGAAAGGCCTCCCTGAGAAGGTGACAAAGGAGTAAGACTTCAAGGACAACCACGCAGATCTCTAAAGGGAGATGACTCTAGGCCCGGGGACCCAGCAAGAGCTGGAGGGCAAGTGGGTTCAAGAAGGAAAAACTCGTTAGTAATGAGAGAGAAAACCAGGCATCCAGGGAACCGAAACAAAGGCTCCCTCCCTGAATGATTTTAGGAAATTTCAAAATAAAATGTGTGAGGATCAGCTATTTGGAAAATGGCATAACCCAAAAGATTACTAAAAGGAAGAGAATTTTAGAGATGTGTGACATCCAGTCAAGGAGATCTGAATTTTTTTGTTTTGAGAGAGAGAGAGAGAAAGAGAGAGAACACACATGGGGAGGGGAAGGACAGGGAGAGGGGAGAGGAGAATCCCAGGCAGGTTCTGCACTGACAGCCCCAAGCACGACTCGAACTCCTAAACCACGAGATCATAAGCTGGGCCAAAATCAAGAGTTGGATGCTTAACCGACTGACCCACCCATGTGCTGTAAGGAGATCTGAATTTAACCTAAAAAAGTTATTGGATTGTGACAAAGTAAAATAGCTGAAGCCTACTTAACTGTATTTCACCCACTGTGGAGGAAGACTGTGTTAAAAGAGAAAGGCTTAGTTTGAATAGGATTCATAAAAGAGAGGAGTTTGAGAGACAAAATGTGACAGTGAGTTTCCAGCGGTGTCTGTGGGAAAGGGTACACTGATCAGAGAAATTAGAAATGGGTCTGTTTAGCAGGTACAGATCGTCCTCCACTGATAAGGAGGTTCCATCCAACACACACACAGTAAGTTGAAAGTACCCTAAATTGAAAATGCATTTAATACACCTACCTTACCAAACATCATAGCTCGGCTCTGCCCACCTTCAGTGCACCCAGAACCTTAATTAGCCTACAGGTGGGTCAAAACATCTACCACAAAGCCTGTTTTATACTAAAGTGTTGAATACCTCATGTAATTTATTAAATACTGTGCTGAGAGTGAAAAACAGAATGGTTATATGGGGACAGAACGGTTGTAAGAGCATTGGGTCTTGATCCTTGTGACCGTGTGACCGACGGGGGCCGTGCTCAGTGCCTCCGCCAGCATCCTGGGAGAGCACTGTGCTGTGCTGTGTATCCCTAGCCTGGGAAAAGATCAGCATTTAAAACAGGATTTCTACCGAATGCCTATCACTTCCACACAACCCTAAAATCGACCAATCATTAACTGAACCATCCTAAGTTGGAGACTGTACATTTTTCATTATAATCATAAAGATAGATGTATTTGAGGATTATGAGGTCATTAAAATTATCCAACTGATGTCAGGATCAGAAAGTAACCTTAAGTAGTCATAGTTTCCCATACAGATTCCATACATGCTTATCAAAGGACCTGAGTGTCTGGTCCTACAGAGAGTTTGTCAATATATACTAATACAATGGCATTCTGATTTATTTGGTATCCTCATGTGAGGGTTGCTCTAATAATCAGTAGCCTGGAACTATCTAAATGTGTAGAAACCAAGAGATGGAAAAACTACGGGTGAAGCTTTGAAAAGTAGTTATTACATGGAGGTCGAGCTGGGTCAACCATCAGCAGGCCTCTGAGGTATTCCCCACACCTCATCCTTCATCCATCTAGCCATATGTCTGAAATACTATATTGACGAAAGAATACTGAACTTAACAGAAAACCACCCAGGAGATCACCACCACTAGCAATGCAATCCTGAGTAGTGTCACTTAATCTCTCTGATCCTCAGAGAGTTATGTATCTTTTAAAATGGGAGTAATAATGGCTATCCTATCTCACTGGTTTGTTTTGAGACTCAGCTTCTAAATCTAAAACAAACAGGTCTATGAATAGTGTTAATACTATCATCATTACATGCCCTGCGGCTCGAACATATAATTGATACACCAAAGCACCTATGATCTGAAAATTGAAGACAAGATGAAAACCACCAACCCATCAGACAAAATACAGGAAATCCTACCTCTCGGCAACTGGTTTGGCAATGTTTTCAAAAATCATCTCTTGGTTTGCACCCTGATCAAAAATCCTCTGAAACCTGAAAATATGAAAGTGGTGATTATTTAAAGGCTGAGCTTCAAACACAATTGGATTAATACTTTTCTCCCCAAAAGCTTTGTAAATGACCCCATATCTACATCACTGGGCTTACCTAAGCTGACACAATGTTCGCCCTGTATCCCAACCACACTGCACCGCTGTACCCTGTAGACACATGGTGGCTAAACAGTATTGCTTTGACAAGATCTGCACAATGCATCCCTCTGAAAAACTGCAGCGGCTTTGAACCAAATAATAAACTGTGTGTTCTTTAGGTCTCAAGAGGGACAGTGTCTGCAACTGGCATCAAATTTCAATCCAGATAAGTGCGTGAGTGAAATGGAAACCCAAGAACAGGATGTAAACAGCCAAAGAACTTCTGATGCCTGACCTGTAAGGAAAGAACGCAGCTGTGGAATGTATGATTACTGAACTTGGTTTTAAAATCGTGAACTGAGGTTGATTTTCCATTAATGGGTGCTGCATCAACCACTTAATTCGCAGGATAGTTTTGTCCCATTTGGTTGATTGTGAATCAAAAGTCAAAAAGTAAATGAAGACAGACCTGTCCTGCAAAGAGAAGCCTTATTCAGATTGGCAAGGGCCAGGGTATAAGGGCACAAAAGCTGCTACTCTCCTGGGGGCACTGTGACTGAGCTTAATACAGGGGCACGGGCACAGTGGGAAGCCTGGGGGAGGAGACACACAATATTCTCTTACAGTGTGGTAAGTTGCTACCAGCAAGTATAGTCCTCATTAAAGGATCATGAACAAGGGTGGCCCAGTGGGTTAAGCGTCTGACTCCTGATTTGGGCTCAGGTCATGATCTCACAGTTTGTGAGTTCGAGCCCTCCATAGCCTCTCTCTGTCAGCATGGAGTCCATTTGGAATTTCTCTCCCTCTTTCTCATCCTTCTCCTGCTCACTCTCTCTCTCAAAAGTAAATAAATATTTTTTAAAAATGATGAAGAAAGTAAAAGAGAGAAATGGGGAAGGAAAAGAGGAGGGGGAGAAGGGAGAGAAAGAAGAGAAGCATAAGCAAATTAGGGCAAAATGTTAACAATTGGTGAACCCCCGCCAAGGGTATAGGAGAGGCAATTGCATTATTTTCCCACCTCTTCTGCATATGTAAATTTTTTTCAAAATCAAAACTAGGGGTGGTGGGGCTTTAAAGCAAAACGTGTAAAACAAACATGTTGAGGGCATCTGAAGCAGCTTTCAGAGTGTCTTGGGAACCTTTACGTGTCCCACTTGTGACTCACAAGTGAGTCAGGCACATGTTCAATTTCAGTAGAGACTACATGAAATGTGGGACTATTTGCACTGTGAAGGAGTTCAGAAGGATGTCTGGAGCTGGGTAGGAAACATAAATGGAATGAAATTCATTGTCTTTAATCAACATTAGCTTCAAAACGTCCTCATAGCTTACCAACCTCCCTTTTGAAGAAGCAAACAATGAAACCATACAAAGAGAGACTGTCCAATCCTCCGGCTGCCACGCCATTTTGCAGGCAGGATTCTACCTTAGACGGTAGTACGTTATTAACTGTGCCCAGAACACTCCTCAGAACCAATGAGGTGCACAGCTTCGGATATGAATGCGAACCTAACACAGGGGATGTGGTTGCTCAAATGCACATCTGAGCACAAACTCAACAGGGCTTTAGAGGAGGACGATGATAAGGCTGATCTGCCGCTTTTACCAGGCTGGTGATGCCTGAGTGACTCAATCAGTGATTCCCAACTCCACTCCCTAATAGAAATTACATCTACCTCCATGCAGAGATGGTAGGCATTTCAATAAATTAAAGACCAAATATCATCATCCCCAATATTTTCTTTTATATAATGTAGTTACATAGTAATTTAAAAAGTCATAATGATCAGCTAGCTTCTGAAACCATGGAAGACCAAAATAGGATCATAAAGCTTAGTAAGTTCAGTGGAATCTTTTACAGAGGAGGAAGCTGAGGCCCAGGGAGATTAAGCAATTTCCTCATGGCCCTGAGATGTAAGTGTTCTGATTCCTTGGTGGTCCTTTCACTTATTAGGAAGTTCCATAGGCTTTTTCTAAATTCCATTTCAAATTTGGCATATGCTGATCTCTTCCCATCCCAAACCTGTGCTTCCTGGTCCTCCCCATCTAGTAAATAACAACTCCATCCTTCTAAACATTCGGTCCCAAACCTCTAAGGTACCCTGACTACTCTCCTTCCCTACACTCTGTACCCAAGCCATCGGCTAACTCTGTCAGCTCTAGCCTTCAAAATACTTCTAGAAGCCACCTATTTCTCAGCATTTCCACTTGCTACTACCCCAGCCCAAGCGACCATAATTTCTTGCCTGGGCTCTCTTGAAACAGCTGTCTGAGTAGAATCTTACAGTCTATTTTCCAGGAGAATAAGTGAAATTATTTTGTTCTTTGGCTCAAAACCCTCCATTACCTTTCCATAACATTTTAGGAGAATAAAAGCTTACAATGACTGCTTCCCACAAAAACCCTTACAGTGACTTCCAGGGCTCCCTACGATCTGGTCACTCTGTCGCCCCTTTAACCTTCTCCTTCCCCTCTCTCCCCCTTGCTCACTCTCCTCAGATCTCCACACAGATCCTTTTACTCTTCCTCAGACATGCCAGCACTCTCCCACCTCAGGGACGCGCTCTTTGTATCTCCTTTGCCTGGAATCCCAATCCCTCAGATAGCTGAATGTCTGACTTCCTCACCTCCTTCAAGTTCAAGTGGCACCTTCCTGTAACACCTTCCCAGACTGCCCTATGACCACTGAAACCATCCCTCCCCTTTGCTGTGCCTCTTCTGACACTCCTCAGTCCCCTGCCTGCCATATTTTTTCTCCGTGGCACTTAACACTTTCTGATATACATTGTACTTTTGATCTGCCTGACCACCTCCGCCCACTAAGATGTAAGCACCATGGGAGCGGGGCCTTTGCTGTGCTCCCTGCTATATTCCTAGCCATTATACAGCATACAGTGGAGGGTCAAAAATACTGATTGATTGGATGAATTTTCTTGGAAGAAAACACCCTTAAAATGCTGAAATATTTCTCTACAAACATGGGTTTAAGTTAAATACTTTATTAATTTCTTTATTTAAAATACTAAAGCCAACATCTTTAATCTAGAGATTTAGAAAGAGTAAGAGAATTAAAAACAAATAGGTGCCCCTGTGTGCTCAGTCAGTTAAGCACCTGACTCTTGAGCACTTCGGCTCGGGACATGATATCACGGTTGTGAGTTCGAGCCCCACATCGGGCTCTGCACTGACAGTGTGGAGCCTGCTTGAGATTTTCTCTCTCTGTCCCTCCCCCACTCAGGCTTTCTCTCATTCTCTCCCTCAAAATAGATAAATAAACTTTAAAAATAAGCAAATAACACTGTTTTTCTTTTTTTTAAGCTTATTTATTATTTATTTTGAGAGAAAGTGCAAATGTGTGCATGCAAGCAGGGGAGGGGCAGAGACAGGGAACCAGGAGATCTTGACCTGAGCTGGTGCCCCAGCAAATAACACTTTTTGAGTGAACATGTTTAAACGCACTATTTGTACCTACATAGTATAAAGAATACTATGGAAAGGGCCCATAAATAGAGACATGGCCGATTGTTCCTAACGATCACATAGAATCATGCTGAATAAAATGTTTCAGCAAACTGGGGTTTTAGAGAGACCGGCTTCACCCAGTTCATGAAAGTGGCAGCTACTGAAGTAGGCAGCATGCTAACATCAGTGGGAAACTGCCTGCTTCACAAAAAAGAAGTCATGTTTTATAAGGCTACTCCTTAGAGAAGACAATGAGAGGCAATGGGGAGCCAAAAAGACAGGATGCGGAGCACCTTGCTCTGCGACGGTGTGCCAGCAACCCCACCTGCGCTTATGACTCAGGGAGACACAGGCAGACGGGGCACAGGCAGGAGGAGAAGATGAGGCACAAAGCGCAAGCTGTCAAGACCAAAGAGAACTTACATGAGACATAATAAATAGAAGCAAATGAGAATTAGAGAACGAGAGAATCATGAACAATATCTGGATGGGTTTTATGCAAAGCTCAAGGGCGGAAACAGTATTAAAACAGGACCTATACAAATAGCCTGGAAAAGGGGGCACCTGGAGGGCTCAGTCGGTTAAGCGTCTGACTCTTGGTTTCGGCTCAGATTATGACCTCATGGTTCATGAGATCAAGCCCCATGTTGGGCTCTGGGCTGACATCGCAGAGCCTGCTTGGGATCCTCTCTCTCTCTCTCTCTCTCTCTCTCTCTCTCTCTCTCTCTCTGCTCCCTCCTTTTACTCTCTTTGTTTCTCAAAATAAATAAATAAACATTTTTTTAAAAACAGCCTGGAGAGAAATGCAAGACAGCAATTAGGATTCCTTCAGCAGGACCCAAAAATCCACTCCCTAAATTCAGGCAGAGATCAAATATGGCTCTACCTTGGGCTCAAACTGCTTTAAAAGTCAAAAGTAGGGATGAGAGAAAACAGCACAATCTGAAATTAGAGAATAAAGGCAGCATGAAGTAGCCCCCATCCCTCAATTCAAAGCCTGACTTCTCAAAGAGAATCTGAACCAAAGGCACTGATGACAATCCAGGGTGGCTCTTGGGTACGCTGCACCTGATCCCTACAGTTCAGCACTGTCCAAGACAAATATCACCCAATCCAGAAATGTGACTATATATGTAATTTAAAATTTTCCAGTAGCTACTGTTTTTTTTAAAAAAGAAACAGGTAAAATTAATTTTAATAATCTACGTTTAATCCAATATATCCTAAAACATTATCTTTTTTTTTAATGTTCATTCATTTTTTTGAGAGACACAGAGCACAAGTGGTGGGGGGGGGCAGAAAGAGAAGAAGACACAGAATCTGAAGCAGGATCCAGGCTCTGGGCTGTCAGCACAGAGCCTGATGCAAGGCTCAAACTCACAAACCACAAGATCATGACCTGAACCAAAGTCGGACGCTTAAAGGACTGAGCCATGCAGGCACCCCCCAAAATGTCACCATTTAATGTGTAATCAATATGAAAAAATTATTGAGATGATTTACTTTTTTTTTTTTCCCCACACTAAGCCTTCAAAAATCCTTGATCTATTTTACGCTAAGAGCACAGTTCAGGTTACGGCTACATTTCAAGTGCGGAAGAGCTACCTGTGGCTCATGGCCACTACATTAGACAGTACTGATCCGGAGTGTGCATTTGGGCATATGAGGTCCATATTTATCACTTATGTTATAAAGAAGGCTCCGCTATACAGGACACAAATTATACCTTAAGTTCTTGACTTTAATAAAGTTTAGTCCTACAGTGAGCTTCTTATAAGAGTCAAACCATAGTGGGCCACGTAGGAAAAGGACAACACTAGAGAAGCCGATGCAGCAAAGACAGGCCGGGATCTTGGGACAGCATCTTAGATGGAGAAATACACCTTCTTTTCAACTTTGGGCACAGCAATGAAAAAACAATTTGAAATCTACCTAGTAGAGGAGATAGAGAACCACACTACATTCTCCCTGAGAAATGGCACTAATGATTTCACAGTGGATATTAATGCGCCACAGGAGTTCAACAGTGAAACAGAAACGAAAGAGAAAGATAAACTTACTTAAATTTGTAGCTTTCTCGCTTATTATTCACAAATCCATCTGCCAAATCACGAGGTACAATAATTTCCAAGCTAGGTGTTAATTTTTCATCTTCGTCTATGGAATAAATCTGCAAACACGAAGACAACAAATGAATATGGCACGGTGAAATTAAGGCTTGAACGATGAACATGTCATCATAATAGGCATTGTGATTGTACAAAAAAATTACACTTTCAAGATAGGCCATAACATAGTATAATTTGGATAATTTTCCTCTGAGCCGTGTGCAGACTCAAAATAAATATATAGAACTGGAAATGAGGTAAAACCTAAATTGATGCTCTACCAAAGTTCAGCTCCCCTTTGAATGATCTAGTATTCCAATTTGAGCATTTAAGTATCTCCGTCATAGAGAAACTAATAGTTCTGAAAGCAGGACATTAATCTAAGTACTGCTTTGGAATAATGTACCAGAAATTAACATCTTACTACAACCAACAAGCATTTCTGAGCATTTACAAAGTGGCCGAGGCAGATCAAAGGACTGGGTCTGAGACTTCTCAGAGAGCTCACAAGAATGCCCTAATTCAAGTTACATTCAAAGCAGCCCAAGATTCCGTGAGACATATTCAGGCATTTGATAAAAGACATGTGGTTTCAAAAGACATATGTAAGTCATGTCTTTGATGTCATCTTCAAGGCTCTCCTCCCAACTCAGCCACTAATTAGCAAGGGACCTGGGAGAAATCACTTAACCTCTCAGAAACTGATACGGAAATGAAGGGTCTCCACCAACCCCCTTACAACTGTAAATGCTGATTCTCTTCTTGGTTAGCTACTCCTTTATTTACTGGCCAGGAAAATCAAGACTCAAGCCTATAAGGAGGTCACGTGGAATAAAGAATAGCATCAGACTTGGTACCCAAAGACTTGCATCCAACACGGAGCTCAATTTACCAGCCGTGCGACCAGCCACCACATTCAGAATCTCTCTTTATACATAAAATGAGGAAAACAGAATTGCTGCCCTTACAAGATTGCTGTGGGGATAAATGATGTCATGGAAATGGAAGCATTTTGTAATGCACCATAAAAAATGTTAGTCATTGGATTTAGCAGTTTTTTTTTAAAAAGGACTTCTTGTCTTTCACCAGGAAATAAAATTCTTTCTGACAGGCAATATTTCCTGTTTAAGACTCATTTAGATGCTTGACTATGGGGGGAAAGTCATATCCTTAAACAAGTAAAAGCCTGCCTGAATCTCCCAAAAGTCTAAATAATGTTCCTAAGTAGATTTTATTGAAACTTCTCACTTAAAATGTGAAGAATTCATGCAGAAAAGTCATCCTGTAAAATAAAATTATTTGTAGAAAGTAATGGCATCAGGTCTAAGACTTTCCATGGCTAAGTTTTCTCAAGAGACATTTAAAAATTATATCCTGTAGGGTACTATGCTAAAAAAAAAAAAAAAAAACGTAATGGCTACACAGGTGAGTGAAAGGGGGTGTGTAAGACATGAAACACACAAGAGTGAGGCACTCTTTATAATGTGAGTCACACGTTTTCAAAAATCCTGCAACATTCAGTGCTCATAAGATAGAAAGGACCATTGACTACAGAAAGAAGAGTGACCTCTGTGATTAAGGCATTCTTTAAGGCATTAAAGCAAAGTCCCTCTCAGCCAGAAAGGGACTTTCTACATTTAGTCACAACAATACTTATTTGAGACACAGGGGGATTTTTATACCTTGAAGACAATTAGAAGAAATGCAAGGAAGAATGTAACCATGTTTTGAAAAGTATTAAAAGCACTGCAAAAATGAAAAGCATGGACATCGCTAAAATTATCAGAGGTTTGTCTAATGCATCTTCTAAATTACCATTCTATAAATTATTATCATTTCCTCTATAGTGCCTTAAGAAATAAGACTAATGAAGTCATGGAGCCACAAAATGAAGAGGAAAGAAAGAAAAATACCTCTGAATTACTCTTGGGGGAATGCTAGGGACATTTCCTGTCAAAGGAACAACCATACGTCTCTCAGGAGCAAAAGGACAGGGTGCTAAAAGTGTGATTTCTAAGGGAAAGCAGGGTACACTAACTCAAAATGCATTCATCTGTGTTCTCTTATTTTGTGCATGTGGCATAATGTTGCAACTTGGTAAGACTGCCATTATAAAAATACAGTATGAGACCCACAAATACTCCGTGGAGTACCAAGCAATCTACTCTACAAGACCTCACCAAAGAAATGCAAATGAAGGGGCACCTGTGTGATTCAGTTTGCCATCCTTGGTTTCAGCTCAGGTCAGGATCTTTCAGTTTCCTAAGTTTGAATCCTGGCAGCACAGAGCCTGCTTGGAATTCTCCCTCGCCTTCTCTCTCTGACCCTCCCCCACTTAGGCCGTCTCTGTCTCTCTCAAAATAATAAACTTTTAAAAATGCAAAAAAGCAGACTAAAATACCCAAGTACTGCACTTTAAAAAAAGAGAAAATTCAAAGTTACCTCCAAGATTCTCTATCAACCCCTTCCCTACCCCTAATTCCACCCCAACCCCCCCCCCATCTCAAAGCATCTGCTTCCCACTGCTGAATCTATGTGGACAAGCCCAATATTTTTGGCTAAGAGCCTGAAGAGGTACATAGGGACTTTACATATACAACACTTAGTATGGATGAGGCCATTTTAAAAACCTTCTCGTAAGTGAATATAATAGGAGAGAAAATGGGAAGATATCCATGGTTTCTTTCTGCACTGTTTTATCCCTTTAAAAAAAAAAAAAGCCAGCATTTTCTTTGGAGTTTTCTTATGCATCTTAATCTTAAAGTATTCCATGAGTAAAAAGGCTGTTCATGACGATGATGACAAAGATACCATATTTCTTGCTTTAAATACATAATTATACAAGGCAAATGCTACATTAGGATATATGTTACACATATACACATTGTGCATATGGGATAGATATAAAATATTATTAATAATATACCCATTGCAGGCACTCATTGCCCTTTCTGCTCTACTTTGGGAGGCAAACAAAAAAGTTTTGTCTGAAGAGCAAAGACCTTGGAATAAAAAGTCCTTAATTAAATTAGGGTTTTGCCACTCACTGGGTGGATGGCTTGGCCACATTATTTAATCTACCTTAGACTCAAGTTTCCTCATCTACAAATGAGGAAAATTACATCAACCTTGCAGGGTTTTCCTGAGAATCAGAGATAATGTAAACAAAACACCTGAGTGGCAAGAACGACTATGCTCTTTCTAGGGAGAAAAAAACAAACAGGTTTTGAAACATTTAAGAAGCGCACCAAATATCTCGCTCAGGGAAAGGGCAATGACTTAACATTTTCCTTACCTCTGAGTTTAGCACCCTAGAGGAAGCACCTACTAAATGCCCAGTTAATGTTTTCAGAATGTAGAGGATTATGTGTATTCTTTGTTTAGGGGCGCAGAAATATCTACATCTGCAATAAGTTTATGTCAAAGGTGCATGTTTGTGTTACACAACGACAATGTAGTTAGGCAACAAATTCCTGAAGGCCCACCGTGCACAAAGCCAGAGCGATATTATTTGCTTTGGGTGTGTGTATCTACCAACTGTAACATCTCTTGGATGGACGTGTATGGACTTGCATCTCTTGCTGACACGTTCTGCCCGGGTGAGAAACATACTTTTTGGGGGTCTCTGTGCGCAGGGCATGCGGAACTGCGTGACCGCTCCGCAGAAAAGTGCGGGAAGGGTGCCATGTTGAGACGCGTTCCCTGGATGCGCGCACAGGCGCACACACACACTCGTCGGCCCTCCGTGAACGCGCGGGCCAGGGGGCCTATGTGGGGGTCTGTGCACAGCGTCCGCGCCAAGGGGTCGGGGGAGGGGCTCTGATGGACTACAGTGGCCTGGATGTCTGCCCGCGTCCCCGACAGCGGGGCACTGGTGTCTGCGTGGCGGCTGGGGCGCCTCAGCAGAGTGTGCGGGACTCTTGAGCCACCCCCCAGCCCCAGCCTAGCGCCCTGCGTGCCGTCCCTCCCCTGCCTGGGAGGCTCCGCCGCGCCGGCGCCCTAGCTGCCCGTACCCCTTGTTGCTGCTTCCGGACAGTGGGCTTCACCCTCGCGAAAATCTGGATGGTCTGCTTCACCATCTCCTCCCGGCTCTGCACTGACCCTTGACCTCTCTCAGGCTCTGGTCCCCCAAACTTCTAAATCCCACCACTTCCGGCGAGCTGGAGCCTTAGCAACAGTAACTATGGACACTACCCAAGGAGCACCGCGCCAACCGGGACCGCCTCCTCTCCCTAATTGGTTGCTGAAGATAGACGGGGCTGAAAGGAAGTACTAAGGGGCGGGGGTTGGGGCGGGGCCGAACGGAGAGCGCTGCGCACGCGCCAGGTCAAGGTCTGGGCACCAGGTTTAGCTCCACAGCTGGCCTACAGAGTGGTTAATGGAGTGACAACCACCATGCCTTGCCCGGTTCCTTAATCCATTCTTTCTCTGCGCCAACACCTCTTTTTAACACTGAAGTCATTCTGTTTTTCATTATTCATTCATTGAAGAAATGTCACTTGATCTGTGACAAGCAACATGCTGACTGGGGATGATCCTGAGCTGAGCAAAACTGCCTCTGCCCCCTTAGGGATGAGGGTCTAATGAAGGAGGCAGCTTTTCAACAGGAAGTTACGAGTTACCGGGGTTGGACATGGGATTCTATGGAAGGCACCTCTTCTATCTCTGTTTTGGAAGAAGGCAAGCCTGGAAGAAAGACGGACTATTTCCCATGCAATGGCCCTGTCAAGATTGGATGGGCTCCCTGGTGCACTGTTAGTGGGAATGTAAATTTGTGCAGCCACTATGAAAAACAGGATGGAGATTCCTCAAAAAATTAAAAATAGCACTGCCATATGATGCAGCAATTCCTTCTCTGGAAATATATCCAAAAGATTTGAAAGCTGGATGCCAAAGAGAACATTGCACTCCCACATTCAATGCAGCATTAGCCAAGACATAGAAACAACGTATGCGCTCATCAGTGGATGAATGGATAAAGAAAATGTGATGTTTATTTTTATATATTTTATATGAATATTATTTTTATAGTATGAATATTACTTTTATATATCATTTATCTTCTATGTGTAATGGAATATGTACATATATAATGCAATATTTTTCTGCCATAAAAAAATAAACAGGAAATTCTACTGTTTGCAACTACACAGAGGAAACTGGAGGGCATTAAGCTAAGTGAAATAACTTAGAAGGAGAAAGGCAAATAATGTATGATCTCACTTATCTGTAGAATATAAAAGAGCTGAACTCATAGAAACAGAGAGTAGAATAGGTTTCCAGGGGCTGGGGGTAGGGAAAATGGGGGGATAGGGTCAGAGGGACAAACTTCCAGTCATAAGACAAATAAGTTCTGGGGATCTAATGTACAGCAGAGTTACTATAGTTAACAATATTGTATTATACACCTAAAAATCGCATAGACAGTAAATCTTAAATATTCTCACCTGAAAAACAAATGGCAATTATGTAAAGTGTGGAGGTGTTAACTAACCTTATTGTGATAACCACTTCACAATACAGATGGCTCCTGACTTAACGATGGTTTGACCAATGATTTTTCAGCTTGATGATGGTGCAAAAGCAATGTGCATTCAGTAGAGAACTCTACTTAGAATTTTGATCTTTTCCCAGGCTGACGATATGCAATATCATACTGTCTGAAAATGCTGGGAGCAGCAGGGAACCACAGCTCCCAGTCATCCATGTGATCGCAAGGTTCAATAACCTATACACATACCCAGACAACCATTTTATTTTTCACTTTCAGTACAGTATTCAATAAGTTATGTGAGATGTGCAATACTTTATTATAAAACAGGCTCTGTGTTAGGTGATTTTTCCCAACTTTAGGCATATAATGTAAGTGTTATGAGCACATTTGAGATAGGCTAGACTAAGCTATGGTTGATTGGTACATTAAGTGTATTGACTGCATGTTCAATGTGATATTTTCAACATAAGATAGGTTTATGGGGACATAACCCCATCATAAGTCGAGTATGATCTACATATACATGGATCAAATTATCAATTGTACACGTTAAAGGTATATGTCAATTATATCTCAATAAATATGGAAAATGTATACATACATTTATACATGAGAAAGGATTAATACCTCAAAGACACTGTTAGCACATGGAAAGATATTCAATATCAATATTCACCAGGAAAAATACATATTAAAACCACAGTGGATGTCACTACATGTTTATCGAAATGGCTAAAATAAAAAGATAGCAACAAAACTAGGTCCTGACTGGATGCAGGGAAACTAAATCACTCATTCATTACTGGTGGGAATATATCATGTGAAATGTATCATGGAAAGTGATACAGCCACTCTAGAAAATGGTTTGGCAGTTTTTTACAAAACTAAGAGGCAACTACTGTAAGATCCAGCAATTATGCTCATGGGCATTTATCCCAGAGAAATGGAAACTTGTGTTCACACCAAAAAACCTGTACTTAAATGTACATAGAAGGTTTATTCAAAATAGCTACAAACTAAAACAACCCAGATGTCCTTGAACTGCTGAGTGGATAAAAACTGTGGAATAGTATTCAGCAATAAAAATGGAGGGACTACTAGTACACGTAACAACTTGGATGAATTTCCAGGGAGTTATGCTAAGTGAAAGAAGCCAGACTCAAAATCAAATATGGTATGATTCCATTTATATAACATTCTTGAAATGACAAAATTATAGAGATGAAGAGGAGATTAGTGGTTTCCAGAGGTTAGGGAGGAAGAGAGGGGGTGAGGTGGCCATGGCTATAAAAGGATCCTGGTGATGGACTGTTTGTATCTTGACTGTGGCAGTGGTCACAGAAATCGGCACATGTGATAGAATTGCATAGAACAAAGCACACCCTCTCACACACATACAAATGAGTGCGTATAAAGCTGGTGAAAGTTGAATAAGATTGACTAAGATGGATAGATTGTATCAATGTTCGTTCCTTGATTATGATGTTATGTTATAGTTATGCAAGATTTTACCATTGGGGAACACTAGGGGAAGGGAAAGCAAAACTCTCTATTATTTCTTACAACTGTGTGTGACTCTACAATTAAAACACAAAGTTTTTAAAAAGAAACTCCTACTAGAGAATAAAAAGACAAGCCACAAATTACAAGAACATTTTTGCAGAAACACATATCTGGCAAGGGACTTGCATCCAGAATACCTGAAAACTCTTAAAACCAAACAAAAAAAGGAAAACAACTCAATTTATTTTTTTTAAAGAGGGGGATCAAAGATTTGAACAGACACTTCTCATTATCTGGATGGCAAATAAGCACATTTAACATAATATGTTAGCATGGGGTGCCTGGGTGGCTCAGTCAGTTAAATGTCTGACTTCAGCTCAGGTCATGATCTCATGGTTCATGAAGGTGAGCCCCATGTCAGGCTCTGTGCTGACAGCTGGGAGCCTGAAACCTGCTTCGGATTCTGTGTCTCCCTCTTTCAGGCCCTCCCCTGCTTATACTTTGTCTCTCTCTCTCTCTCTCTCTCTCTCTCTCTCTCTCTCAAAAATAAATAAAGTTTTTAAAAATTTAATATTAAATGTTAACATAATTAGTTTTATCACAATCATTAACAAAATGTAAATTAAAACCACAATGAGATGGTGAGATACTGCTACACAGCTCTTAGAATGGCTAAAAATAAGAAAATAAGACTGGCAATACCAAAAGCTGACACAGGGAGCATTTCAAACTCTGGATGCAACTCACGTTGCAAAACGGTGTCATAGTTGCTTATTATGTAAAGTTATACATACACTTACCATATAACCCAGCAATCCCACTCCTACGTGTTTACCCAGTGCAATGAAAACTGACGTTCCCTCAGTGAGGTAAATTGTTGTGGGTTTATTCACACTTGCCCTAAACTAGAAACAAAGTAATTGTTCTTCAACAGGACAGATAAACAAACTGATACATATACACAATAAAAAGGAATAGACAGCTGATGCCTGCAACAGTATAGTTGAATCTCACATTTATTATTTGAAAAATGCCAGACTCAAAAGTTACACACAGTATAATTCCGTTTCTGTGACATTCTAGAAAAGGCATAACTGTACAGAGAGAAAACAGATCAGTGGTTGCCAGGGCTGCGGATATGGAAAGAGCTGACTGCAAATGGGCATGGGAGAGCTGCGGGGGCGATGGGGCTGTTTCACATCTTGACTGTAGTTGTGGCTATGTGACTATATGCATTTGTGAAAACTCATAGGAGTATCCGCACGTTTAAAAGTGTGAATTATACTGTATGCACATTATACTATTCTACGGAAGGCCGAGAGAGAGAGAGAGAGAGAGAGAAAGAGAAAGAGACAGAGAGAGAGAGAGAGAGGTATGAACAGATGTGACAGTAGCAAGGATGAAGGGCATGGGGAGAGAACCAGGCATTTATGCAACAGACTATAAGGGCTTTTTCACCTGGTCCTGGGTGGTGAAGAAGAGATGATTTAAGATTAGGCAATATCCAGGGGTGAGGTGGCTCAGTCAGTTAAGCAGCTGACTTCAGCTCGGGTCATGATCTCACACTCCATGAGTTTGAGCACCACAGTGGGCTCTGTGCTCACAGCTCAGAGCCTGGAGCCTGCTGCAGATTCTGTCACTCCTCTCTCTGCCCCTCCCCTGCTCGCACTCTGTCTCTCTCTCTCTCTCTCCCTCTCAAAAATAAATAAATATTTAAAACATTTTTTAAAAGATTGGGCAATATCCATACCTTGGCTATTGTGAGTAATGCCACAGTGAATATGGGAGTGCAGATATCCCTTCAAGATCCTGATCGCTTCTCCCTCAGAAGTGAGACATGTCTATGGATGAATGGATAAAGAAAGTATGGAGTATTATATATATATAATATATGTATATATTATATATATATAAACATGCACACACACGTGCACATAATGGAATATTATTCAGCCATAAAAAGAAGAAAATCTTGCCATTTGTGACATTAGGTTAAGTGAAATAAGTTAGAGGAAAAATGCTGTGGAACTCACTTATATGTAGAATCAAAGGGAAAAACTCAAGCTAATAGAGAGAGTGGAATGGTGGTTGTCAGGTACGGGAGAGTGGGGGGAAATGGGGAAATGTTCATGAAAGCGTACTAACGTTCAGTTAGAAGACACACATTCTGAGGACCTAATGTGCAGTATGCTGGCGGTAGTTAATAATACTCTATTGTACTTGACAGCTGCCAGAAGAGTCAATCTAAGTGTTTTCACCATGAAAACATGTAAAAGGTAACTATGTGAGGTAATGTGTGTGTTAATTAGCCTGGCTGTGGTAAATATTTCACAATGTGTGTGTATGTTAGGTCATCCTACTGTACACTTTAAATATATACAATTTTATTTTTCAGCGAAAGTTGGGGCAGGGAGCAGATTAAGTAGTTGGGCGTACGGTGGAGATATTTACCCAGATAGGTAACTATTTTACCAAGAGTGGAGAGGTGAAAAGCAAGGAGCTGGGGACATGTTAGATGTCACGTGCCTATGGGTCTTCACTGGGCAGTTGGATAAAGCTTAGGAGAAAGCTCTGGCTGAAAATGGGGATTTTGGAGTCATCAGAGAGGTTGTGTTTTGTTTTTTTTTTTCCAGAAAGTGATCAAGTCCCTGATGAGGAAAGAGCCCCCAATCCTAGAGCTGATGGTTGGAGGTGGAGGAGGAGCAGCAAAAGAGACAAAAAGAAGAGCAGCAGGAGAGGTCAGAGGGAGGAAGTGGAATGCTGTTGTCATAGAAGCCCAGGGAAAGGAACCTTCTGAGAAGAAGGAAGTGTTCAACAGTGTTGGCTACTACAGAAGATGTGCTGAAAATGTCCATTCACTCTGACAACAGGAAAGTCACTGGTAACCCAGACAAAGTGCCAGTGGGGTGATGGGGTCCTAAGTCAGACTGCAGGAAGCCCAGGAGTAAATGGGAGGTTGGGGAATGGAGGCAGCCAAGAGAGGCTACTTCTCCAGAAGGTTGGTGGGTTAGTAGGGTTGTAAAGATGCAAAATTCAGGGTAAAAGCTTGAGCAGGCCAGGTTGAATGTACAGGAAAGAGAGAGAGACTATGTGTGTCTCAAACATTTGGCATTTTCCCAAGAGAATGCAACGGAGGAGACAAAAGACCAACAGTCTTCGCAAAAGACCATTAAAAAATTTTTTTAATGTTTTATTTATTTTTGATACAGAGAGAGACAGAGCATGAGAGGGGGAGGGGCAGAGAGAGAAGGAGACACAGAACCAGAAGCAGGCTCCAGGCTCTGAGCTGTCAGCACAGAGCCTGATGCGGGGCTCGAACCCAGGAACGTGAGATCTGACCTGAGCTGAAGTCGGAGGCTTAACCGACTGAGCCACCCAGGTGCCCCAAAAGACCGTTTTAAGTGTTGCATCATGAGGTCTAGGCTGCCTAAACATGCTAGTGGCCTTTGACATGGGGGAGTGGTGTGAGGTTAGGAAGGAAATATGTGAGTCCTGAATGTGGGAACTTTATACTTCCTCTCTTAAGCTCCAGATTATATGATCAAAGGCATTGAGGGGGTGGAAATATGGTTTCAAATCCTGTTTCTATCACACCTGAAGGTGTGACCTTGAGCAAATCATGGGAATCTACCTCCTAACATTGGCATCCAGATTATCTATGGACATGCATGTAAAAATGATACCGTGCTGCCTGGGGAACAGAGGACTCTCCATATCCGAAGGGTTCTGCTCTCTAGACTGTATCCTTTTGCCTCTAAACACCTCCTAAGAGGCAGAAACTACGGCATGTCTATGTGTACAGACGTACTGAAGATTACAAACTCAGGTATCTCCTGGGGCCAGACTTATGATAGAAGTGTGTCACACAGGCAGGTCTGTGACAATAGGGAGTTGTCACACTATGAACTGGAGACTGTGTGCCCTCAACTAAAAACATTCACATTTGAAACAGTTAAAGCACACGGCTGCCTAAATAAAGCTCACTTGTGAGCCCCGGTTTACAACCTCTGTGTCTGTTCCGGGTAGAGCTGACTTCAGTAACTCCCAGGCCCATGCCTCTGACAGGTTTACCTAAATCTCAAACAGATGGCCCTAATGGGTATTAAATAAGTTCTGAGATTAAATCTAAGTTACAATGTCTTTCCCACAACTGGATATATATTCAGCATTATTATTTGCACCTTATCTACTTGCTTAAGTGTGGGAATTAAGATGCCTTTAAATTGTTTAAAGGATTCTTGAGCTCTGTAGTTGCCAAAGTAATGTATAATTGTACCACACAAATTAGCCAGGGTTTCTAAGGCCTCAAATCTGAAAGAAATTAAGCTGTGCCTGAAGTGAATTAGTCTATAGGCAAGTTAGTTGGGTTTTGCTTGCATGTTTTTAAAGAAATCTTGAAACCGTGCTCTAGGACTAGTTTTCTATTACCTCTTTAGCTGTTGGTGCTACAACTATAAAATGCATAATTTTTCTTTGTAAGTCCGACGGGACCAGTTAAAATTTTATGGGCTGGTAATTTTGATATTATAGAATATGTACATAAAATTACCTAATTGCAGTATATTTTCTCTCCTCTATTTTATCCTTGGAGCGATTTATGATAGTTTGTTCTAAAATCTTTCATTGCTACAACACGACACTTCCCTCTTGTTGTCTGATGAACAAGTATGTTGAGATAGGAGTGGTAGACCCCTCACTAACAGAACAGAAAGCATTTTTAAACGTTTTTAAAAAATTTTTTTTAAGTTTTTTATTTATTTTTGAGAGACAGAGAGTGCGCACTGATCAGGGGAGGGTCAGAGAGAGAGGGAGACACAGAATCAGAAGCAGGCTTTAGGCTCTGAGCTAGCTGTCAGCACAGAGCCTGGCATGGGGCTTGAACCCACACACTGTGAGATCGTGACCTGAGCCGAAGCCAGACGCTTAACCGACTGAGCCACCTAGGCACCCCAGAACAGAGAGCATTTGACTGGGGTCTTCTCCAATTAGTTTACTCCAAGAAGCAAAATCCATAACCAGAATTCTGCTGCCTTTTGGCAAATAGCAAAATTAACAGAATAAAAATCAACTGATGTAAACTGCCCCTGTACTATCGTGAAAGCTGTTCTGATCCACAGTAAGAATATGTTTGGACATTCAGCAGGACTCCTGAATGTCCATGATTGAGGATTTTTTTTTCATGTTTATTTATTTTGAGAGAGAGTGTGAGTGTGCATGAGCAGGGGTGGGGCAGAAAGGGGGTAGGGGAAAGAGAGAGAGAGAATCCCAAGCAGGCTCTGTGCTGTCAGCATGGAGCCCAAGGCAGGACTCGATCTCACAAACTACAAGATCATGACCTGAGCAGAAATCAAGAGCCAGACATTCAACTGACTGAGCCATCCATGTGCCCACCTAATTGGGGATTTTAAAAACTGAGGAGTATGCATTCTTTAGGAATCCCTTTCTCATCTGAGTCCCTTTTCATCAATTTTGTGAGGGGTCAGTACCAGAGGAATCCCCTTATTCCTGTCAGTTAAAAGCATTCCCTTATCCCATTGTTTCTGAATCCAGTGGAGAATACACAGAGCATTTTCTGGTACTCATTAAATGCTAAATAATAACAACATTCTGCTAAACTGCAAAGCAAGGGTACCACAAAATCTGTAATGTATAATTTCAGCAAAGAATTTTCTTTTGAGAACATGTTCAGCTAATTTAAAGCATAATTTCATTAACATAACCATTTCTGCACACATAAGAGTGAAATTCATCAAACTTTACCAGAGCTTGGGTTTACAGGATCACAGCGGGAATCATTGGTTTTGGTAAACTTGCACTACCTCCTTTTTCCTATCAGATGGCGGCCCACAGGTTTTCGATACCACTCTGGGTTCTCTCTCCCTTGGGTTCATCCCCTCTTTGGCTGAGACGCAGGGGCTCCTTTCTTCTTCCTTTGTCTGCTCCTCTTCCTGTAGCCCTCCTGAGGCTCCTCCTGAAGAGCAACATCAAAGTCATTTATGGCTGGAAGCTGGTGGCCAGCCATATGGAATTACAGCCCAGGCTCTCCCCGGATTACAGAGTGTAGCATATGAATCAAATGACAGTGCCATGGCAAAGAGGGAAGGCTGGTAAGGCCTCCAGTTTTGAATGGAAAATATGACTGTTTGTGTATTTATACACAGGCACCTCATAAACAACCTGAATGTTTCACCAACATCCCAATGAAGCAAGGGATGGGCTGAGTTCTAAAAATAGCTCCAGAATGTCTTTCTTCTAAGTAAATTACCCACCCCGTCCTATCTTCTCTGGGTGTTTAATGTGTTTGCCTGCATATTTCACTACAGGAAATGCTTACCAGCAAATAGCATAACTTAAGACATTAAAGACAATGGTTCACCTAGCAGAGTTCCCTTATCTAACTCATTATTATTATTGCCACAAAATCCAGCTGCATCTTAGCCATCCTGAATTTAACTACTCAGCAACCAGACTTTTACTTCCTCATCTCCTGTTCCCTTCTCAACCTCCCGCAGTCTGGCTTTTGTCTCGCACACTCCACGGAACGTGTTTAAGCATTGTATTTCCGGAGTAATACCTTCCATCTTGATGCCCTGGAATAGCATCGTGATAGACCAGTTGTCCAGGCTTGACCTCAAAGCTTCCCCTTGCTACCTCCTGTCCCTTAAATAGCTATATTCAGTTTACAAGTCCCACATAGTTTTTGTCTTTTCCCCATCAACTTCATGCCCAGTAGCTTATTGCCTGAATATGGCTTTTCATGTCTGCCAGCAATAGAAAACGTCTCCTGACTGCTTTCCTTGCCTCTTGCCTGGTCCTCTCTTTATTCCATATTTTACATCTGTTGCTGGATTACTTTATGCAGTACAAATCAGTTCATTTCATTCCTTGTTTGAGACCCTCCAAAACATTCTATTTCAAGTAGAATCTAGTCCAAAGAGCCTTCACAACCTGGTCCCAAACTGTGCAACTTCATAGCCCTTACCGTGTCCTCCACGCCAACTTCCCGGAGCCTGTACTCCAGCCACTGGCTTCCTGCAGTTCCTGCACATGCCATGCATTTGCATGTCTCCATGCCTCTGTCCATGCTGTTCCTTCTGTGTTCAGTGCCATTTTCCACATTGTCCATTGGGAAAATTCAAACCCCCTTTCAAGATCCAACTCAAATGTCACTTGTTCTGAAAAGACCTACTCAGAGTTAGCGGATTTTCTCTGCAGCGACAACCTACATGTTCCTTTGTAAAAGCACTCATTGTCCTGTTAGTGTTGCCTATATGTATCTGTCTCCCCACCAGGCTGTCAATTATTTAAGGTCTTCAGCTCTTCCCTGTTTATCTCTCTCTATTCCCAGTGACTAACAAGGTATGGGGGTTCTACATGCCTGGTGAATGAATGAGTGGGTGCCTAACTCATTGCAAGAAATTAATGAAATATATGAAGTTCTCATTTCCATGGTGAAAATTACTTTATCCTCTCACCCAAGAGAACAAAGATAATTTACAGACTGGGTAGACATTGAACCAGAGAAAGAGTTGGAAACAAATACAGCATCATGGTTTCAATTTCTGAACCCTCTTTCTTTAGGCACAAAAAGATGGTTATAAATTTCCCAGGATGATAAAGTGAGCAACACCTTAACGTTTGTATCACTGGAAGATAGCAGACACAGAATGATAAGCATAGAGTCCAAGCAGCCCATTGTTGAATTAGTGGGTTTCATCTAGAATGTCTGGGACCCACTTAATGAATCTAGGAACAAACTTGTTTTTTATTTTAAAAAAAATGCACGATTTACAAATGCCCAATTAAATGGTTATTCATCTTTTTTTTTTTTTTTCATGTTATAAAAGGCTTGTTCCCAAGTTTGACAAAGCAGTCTTTGGTACAGCAATCGGCTGTTCTTCCTCCTCTCCCATGATTCTTATTCCCCCAAACACTAAAAGAATCTTTACTAAATTACACAGCTTGTTGCACTTTTCTCCCTCCTCTTTCCCCAGCCCTTGCTCATTGTTCAGGCCCCAGGTGAAATATCTCTTGACCTGAGAAGCCTCTCCTGATCTTCTCGTACTATATACAGAACTCTCCTCCCTGTGCCCTTAGCACCCCTAACGTGTACATACACCACTTTATCTTTATTGCTTACAACAGACTCTACTTAATCACATCAGATTGTCAGTCTATGTGCATGGCAAGTTCTTAATAAACATGTAGCTAATAAAAAGGGGTATATTTGTTGAATTGATGTAAAGATGCCTCGGCAGGGGAGAGGAATCAGCATTGTCTTAGACCTGCCTTCCCCTCTCAGGCTGTGAGACAGGGATTTGGGTGTAAGAAGTTGATTTGAGAGGGGAGGAAAACCAATGGCAGGTGCATTTATGGGTGGATTGTCACCACTAGAGCACGATTTCACCCAGGACCTTCTGAAAGACTGTGCATAACACTTGTTCCCCTGAGGGGTGAGGAAGCTAGAATATTTATCCTGCAGCTATTGCTCTTCATTTTTGGGGGGCTGCTCAACTATTAGTGTTTTCTTCTAAATTTCATTTTTTAAAATGTATGTTAGAAAATTACCAAACACATCTGTTTAGTTCTAAATCTTACATAACTACCTACCACCAAATAACAGGATCTACCTCTAAATAATAGTACAGTAAACCCTTGGATTGCGAATAACTCGTTCTGAAGGTTCCACAAGGCAAGCTGACATTTCTAATAAATTCTAACTTGATAAACAAGTGATGTCTTACAAAACGAGTAGTATGTGATGCCAAACGTCACATGATCACAACTGAGCCAATGGTTCTCTCTCTCTCTCTCTCTCTCTCTCTCTCTGTCTCTGTCTCTCTCTCTCTCGTTGCGGGATTGTGGGTGATCGTCTCTCAGATGCTCAGTCACAGGCCACAGTGTTAGGCAGAAATCAGTGATTTTTTTAGAATCTTGGAAGGTGCCCACAATTGACACTAGTGTGTGTTTTGTCACTTCAAAGCACCTATGGACAGTCCTTTGCTCTTCCACACAAGAGGAAACTTAGGAATGCTTTGCTTCATTCTAGGTCAGGCTGCCTGCAGATATGGACCCTTTCTTCTGCTGCCTTATTGCCAGTCACATGAAATACAGTATATGACAAGAGTTTATTAATACTATACTGTAGTCAACATTCATTCAAGCATATATAATGACCCCCAAGCAGAGAAAGATTCCATTGAGCCAATAGATAGCAGTGATTCCATTAGTGAGAGTGAAAGTCGTCCTGCACAATAACCCTCCTCTCTCTCGTCTCCCTCAATGGTTTTCAAAGGGAAGTGCAGGTTCACTTGTTTATTTTTCATTATATTTTGTATTTTCTTTATTATGTTGTATTATATTACAGTACTGTAATCATTTCATATGAATATTTTTAAGTTGTGGAACGAATCATTTGAGTTTCCATTATTTCTTATGGGGAAATTTGCTTTGATATACAAGTGTTTTGGATTACAAACATGTTTCCAGAATGAATTGTGCTCACAAATGATGATTTTACTGTACAGTATCTTACAGAGTCACAAGGGACCACATGAGTTTCATGAGACACATGACGTCCAATCTTTGAATAGATGCTTATAGGCTACCTTTACCACCCAATCATACCCTTGGCATTACTCACGTACTTGATAATCTCTGGTCTTTGTCTCTACTCGTTTTATAATGTCAACATATAGTTATGGTAATCTGCAGTGGTTTTGTATGCTAAACATCCGTGCTATGCATTTTTTCTATGGATCACTTGCTAAATCAAGCGTGTTTTAACAAAAAGCTAGCATTAATCCTTCCAAGCCACAGGCTGGTATTCCATTTATACAGTACACTTTTTAAGTGCCCCATGGTCAAACAATTTTGGGAAATTTTGTCCTGAAGCCAAGCCCTCTAGAAAGGTTTTGATGGTTTTCCACTGTCTACTGAATTCATAACATTTTACCAAGCCATTCAGGACATCCCACAAATTAGCTCCAACACTTGCCACTTTTTCTCCACCCGACACTCGCCATTCCCTCCACACAGCCTGCTTATCTACCTACACCCATGCTTTTGTGCCTGACCTGACCTCTCATCTCACTCATCTCTGACCCCTGTCTACTAAAAGGTGCTCATCGAGGCACCTGGGTGGCTCAACAGGCTAAGTGTCCGACTTTAGCTCAGATCATGATCTCACAGTTTGTGGGTTTGAGTCCCACGTCAGGCTCTGTGCTGACAGCTAGCTCAGAGCCTGGACCCCGTTTTCGGATTCTGTCTCCCTCTCTCTCTGACCCTCCCGTGCTCACACTGTCTCTCTCTCTCACTCAAAATAGATAAAAACATTAAAACAATTAAAGTAAAAATAAAAGGTGCTTATATTTTAGGGTCCATCTTAATTTCCCCAAGTTTTCATTTCTCATCATGTCTACAAAGTGCTGTCTCCACTTTCCCGTGTTCAAGCACTTCCCCCTCTGTGTACTTCTCTTGAAGCCCTTTATGTGGCTCTCTCTTCAGCACTGTTCTTAGTGGCAATGTGTCATTCTCCGCCCTATCCTGAAGTTCTTGCTATTCAATATTTATGTTCCCTCGAGGACAGGAGCTCAGACTTTCTCATTTTTGAATCCTAGACTACCTTTGCAGACTCACTAGCAATAATACTCAAACATTAAATGTTTGAGCTGGATTTTTAAAATTTATTTTTATTTTATTTTTAAAATGTTATTTATTTGTTTATCTATCTACTTATTTATTTATTTGAGAGAGAGCACAGGGAGAGGCAGAGAGAGAGGAGATACAGAATCTGAAGCAGGGTCCAGGCTCTGAGCTGTCAGTACAGAGACTGACGCAGGGCTTGAACTCATGAACTGTGAGATCAAACCTGAGCTGAAGTTGGCCGCTCAGCTGAATTCATGGTCATGAACACTTTTCTCCTATTTTTTTCTGATAAGTTTTATAGTTTTACATCAATAGTCTTACTTTTTAAGCCTATGATGCATTCTGATAGATTTAATTGCATTTTTATATAAGGTGTGAGGTACATTCAATTGAACTGGGTGCCTTTGGAGACATTTTGCCTTGACCTTAGCACACCCTGCTTCCATTCAACCAGTGCAAGCCTTACAATGTATTTTCTTACATCAAGGTTATAACTCTAGGAGGCTCTTTGGGGCTGGGCAAATTTGAACTGAAGAAAGCTTAATTTTAATCAGATAAGTTGACTACATTGAGTCTTACTAAAGAATAAACAGCAAAGATACTGAGATATCTAGTACCTTGCTTTGGTAAGTACAAATGAGTTAGCAAAATTAACATGCATGATGTATATGTATAAACAATTCATTTACACACACACACACACACACACACACACACATCTATGAGTCTTAAGTATTTCTGAGGTATTGCTTCTCCCTAGAGCTTTAAGCCATAATTTTACTTATCCAGTAATTCCAGTTACTCTTTTCCCAGAGGCAGGAGATTTGGGTTAGTGGCTTTAGAGTTTGTCACAAGCTGTCACATTTTTCAGTTTATAAAATGTCCTTGACTTGGGCCGACCAAAGATGGATTTTCCATTACATCACTCAGAAATGGATAGGTCTTTACATAAACACACGTCGACATTTTATCCCAACTTTCCCTTGTTTTATATTTCACTTCCATTTTTTAATGGCACTTTTGCTGGCAACCAGCACATGTCTTCTGGAGCTGCTGGCAGTGTTAAGAAGCTTGAGTGCAGTTACCCTGCCCTGAACTAGCCAGAATGGCAGAGTGACTTCTCTGCTAAGCCTGCTGAGTTCTGAGGCCTGAGGCATCCCCATCACCTCTGTACACTATGAGAGCTTCACACAGAGCGGGGAGCATTTTCTGTTTCTTGGATTTAGAATTAATGACTTTCTCACTGTTGTCAATTCTTTAGTGTGTGTGGGTTCACTTGGTATAATACCATCAGGCTTTAGCCTAAAATATTATCTTTGCATTAAAAAAGCAGTTACCTAGGGGTGCCTGGGTGGCTCCGTCGGTTAAGTTTCTGACTTGAGTTTAGGTCATGATCTCGCGGTTTGTGAGTTTGAGCCCCTCAAAGGGCTCTGTGCTACAGCTCAGAGCCTGGAGCCTGCATTTCTATGTTTCTGTCTCTCTCTGCCCCGCCCACTCTATCTCTCTTTCCAAAATAAATAAACATTTTTTAAAAAGCAGTTAGATAGTCTTTATAAAAATACATGAAGCAGACAGACAGACAGACAGACACACACACACACCTTACTCTGGAGGACTGAACTATTT
This sequence comes from Suricata suricatta, assembly GCF_006229205.1. Classification (NCBI taxonomy): domain Eukaryota; kingdom Metazoa; phylum Chordata; class Mammalia; order Carnivora; family Herpestidae; genus Suricata; species Suricata suricatta. The sequence goes on from NC_043706.1 coordinate 36,946,330, forward strand.
GCTCCAACTCCTTACCCTTCTGCAATAGGATAATACATCTATGTCCTTCCCCTTGCATTGTCCCACCCAGGACAATGGAGCAGCAGAGGGAGTTCCCTCCAAACTCCACTTCGTTGGCAATTGACTTGACCAGTGGAATGTAGTGGAAATGACACGAACAGAGGCTTTATGTATGCCTGCAGGGATTGGCTCGCGTGCTTGCTCTCCTGTGATCGCCACAGGGAGAGCAGGGCCCAGCTAGATTCTATCCCTTCAGTTTTGGCCCAGACTGGAACACATTAAGCTGATCCAAACCTGACCTAAACTAGCCAACATGCAAATAAAGCAGAGCTGTCCCGGCCAGTCCACAGACCAGTGAGGAAGAAAAAATAAAACACTTATTGTTTACAAGCCACCGAGTTTTGTTATACACTTATTACAGCAATGGCCGACTGATAAAGTTACCCATCTTTCAGTCATGTTTCCCATGGATAGTAGAGTCAGTGTAAAACCCAGCACAAATTCTTAATTTGCTAAGATGAACACATGAAGGGATATTTACAGCCATGGATCAGACAGGTTACCATCTTCTCATGGATTTTTTTCCAGCTTAGCCCATTTTTCAAGAATCTGCTCTGAGCCGGTTTTCTGAGTATCCTTAAATAGGATCAGTCTGTATAGAATTATAGACTATAAAGGCTATCATTTCTTAGTTGTCCTCACCAGTGCAAGGTCCCAACAACTGCAGCATCAATCAAATTGTTATGCTATGATTTATGCATGGGCGATGGCATGGTTTTCTAACTGTGACAGCCAAGTTTCTTGGCAACAGGAAAAGCCATTAAAATTCAGCATTTCCCCGAGACCATTAACAATCTCTGATCGTTACTTATTGTTAATGTATCCATTGCGATGCTCAGTGGGCATCAACATGAAATGATAGGCTGTCCCTTGTTTTACCTATATCCCCAAAGAAATGCATTTTCTGGCATTCCTTGCTCCACGGATACGGGTACATTTGCAGTTATATTACTGGGGTTGGCCGGGTCTCACAGTATATTTCTTTACACCTAGATCTTTACCTAGATAATTTTAACTGGAATCTTTTATTACAGTGTGCTGTTTCAAAATTTAAGGCCATAGATTGATACTCCTTTTCGAAGCATAGCTCAGAATAAGATGCCATCATCTTCCCAGCAGCCAGTTCCTAGGCAATCTTGAACCCCAGATTTGTATCTTTATAACATGGCCCAAAATAGTCTTCGTACTTTTAGTAAAAGCCCTGAATTTTGAAAAGAAGTCGCCAAGAACATAAAAGTTACATTTAGCAGGACAGAACATGTGTTGTCTTCATTCATTTTCTCAAAGCTCACCTCCCCTTCTCTGCCTTGACCTTTCCTACTTCTCATCCTGCCATTCTCTCTCATTGCCTCCCTTCCTTGAATCAGATTGTTTCTTTTCTGACTAGCCAAATACATGCAGACTGGGAGAGGCTTAACTGCATGAGAGATGTTTAGCCTTTTACAAAAGTAAATACTAAGGGGGGACATTAGAGTCACCTTTTAATATTTGGTGGTCTGTCATGTGGAAGAGGGCTTGTGTGCTCATTCTATGTTGCCCTAGAAAGAACAGGGATACACAAATAAGGACAAGTCATAACAGGGAAATTTGGGCTTAATTACAAATTTTTCAGACAATTGCTAATGCCCAGTAATAAAACAGAAAGCAGTGATTTCCTTGTCAGTGGATGTGTTCAAGGTTCTCAGGCATCATGAAAATACAATACTTAGGTTTCTGAGTGATCTCCAACTCTAAAATACCACGATTTGATCTATTTGATTCTCTATACTGTATTAATACACATGTTTATGCAGTGTAAGATAACATGGGCCATGACATTTTTTATGATTTTATGGTTTAAATGGAAAAGACAAGCAGAATTTGTAGTCTTGAATCCAGTATGTCCTTCTGAACAGTTCTGGCTTTTGTGGACTCCAAATTAAAAGATAATATTTAAAATAGGAAGCATTCCATTTCTTTGCATTCTGTTGGCTAATTTTTCATTGTACTCACAGCCTGATCTATACCGTCTAGAAACAAATATATGTATCTTTACAGCTGAGATGTTAATGTACTAACAATGTACATTGTGATCCTGAAAGGAGCTTGTTAGTTCCTTTTCTACTGTCTGACCACAGCAACTTTTGGGTTAAATTTCTTTTAATCTAATATTAACATACAGAGTGTACTAAAAGAAATACTTTCTATATAGGCTTCCTAAATCAGGAATACAATCAAAAGGAACAAAAATGGTATATAGTGAAAAATTCTCCCTCCTCTTCTTAAAAGAGCTAAAGATCAGATTTAAAGAATATATTGAAAATTTAACTTGACCATTCAGATTTGAAATTTGGGATTATTTCTTTCTATCTACAGAAAAACTTTAGGAAATCCTTCCCTGTGATCAATTAGTGATGACATATCTCAATGTTTGCAAAAAAAAAATCTTTCCTGAAGAATATTTTTCCTGGTGAAACATTCTAAGTTATTTCTTTCTTTCAGCATACCAACAACATCAACCCATTGGCTTCTGGATTCCATTGGTGCTGTTGAGAAGTCTGCCATCCATCTAATTATAGCTCATTTGAAGGTAATCTCTTTCTTCCCCTGGCAACTTTTAAGGGTTTTTTTTTTTTTTTTTTTTTTTGTAGTTTCCCTTAATGAACTCCTGTGTGAATTTCCTTTATTTACCTTGTTCTTGATTCAGTAAGATCCTTGAATGGGAGCATGAACCTCAGATTGATGGTTTACATCAGTTCTGGTAAATTCTCATCCATCATTCTTCAAATACTTCTTATCATTTCTCTTTCACTTTTTCTTCTTGAAGCCAATTAAATGTACTTCAATTCCTCACTATATACTCTGTGCCTGTAATTTTGCTTCTGTGTTTTCCAGGGATGGGTGGGGGGTGTGTATTTGTTTCCATGCTTCATTTTTAATATTTTGGCCCATTGGAAAATTCTCTAAGTCCCTCTTCAGATGCTACTACATCTACCCACTGCAGTCTTAGTTTGGTCATTATAGTTTTCACTTCTAGAATTTTTGCTCAATTTCTTTTCAAACATGCCACGTCACTTTTTTCTAGTTCTATGCTATAATTTTTAGCTTGTCTTCTTAGCTCAATGAATATATTAAACACAGCTCTTGTAGTATTCCAACTCTAATAATTCTAGTGTCTAGAGTTCTATATCCTACTCTTTTCACTTCATGTTATATTCTACACATAATGTTACTTAGTCTCCTTACTTATAGTTTTGATACCTGTATAATATTCTGTTTATCAAAGGAATGATAGTTTCCTCCTCTGTAAGATGGGATATTTCCACCTCTTGGAGCAGCTGCCTGGCTCACAATAATAGTTGTCTCACATTGCGGACCCTAAGTAATTGTATCTGTCCTCCTGTATCTTTGACAAGATTTTAACTTTAAAAGTAATGTTGTGTGTAGATGGATTCTTGAAGAAAACATGGGAAAATGAAATAAATTGATAGGGTATTGGTATTGTTTGTGTCTGAATTTTCTATTTATATTGAAATATATTTGTGCCTTAAATATAAATCACAAAAAATAAAACGAAACAATAAGGTAAAGCTAAAATGGTAATAGCTAATATAGTTTTAAGTTTATTCATTTATTTTGAGATATAGAGAGCATGCACATTAGGGGAGGATCAGAGAGAAAGGGAGGGAGAGAATCCCAAGCAGGCTGTGTGCTGTCAATGCAGAGCCCCGCATGGGGCTTGATCTCATGAGATCAATCTGTGAGATCATGACTTGAGCTGAACTCAAGAGTCAGAGGCGTAACCTACTGAGCCACCCAGGCACTCCAATAATAGGTAATATTTTAATGAACTCTTACTATGTACCAGGTCCTATTCTAAGCACTTTAAATGTCTTAGTTCATTTAGTTGTCTCAATAACCCTCTTTGATAGGTATAATTATCATTACTATTTTACAGATGAGAAAGTTGAGACGCAAAGTGTTAAATAACTTATCGGTGGTCACAACTAATAAGGCACATGGAAAGGATACTAACACAAGCAGTTTAGCTCCAGAATTCACTTTCCTAACTACTGCTTTATGAGAAAAGGGAAGAAGGAAAGAAAAATAAAAGTATCAAGAGGCATACCTCTACCAGTATTATTATCACATCTTTCTTGATATTCCCAGTGCTGTTCTGTACTAATATTAGAGGACTAGGAGAGAAAAAATAGGAAGAGAAAAAGAAGGCGTTCTAGGTACTATGGATATATAACAAATTATCTAAGGCTTACTGGCATAAAACAATCATTCATCTGCTCATGGATTCTGTGGGTCAGGAATTCAGAAATGGTACAGTGAGCAAGGCTTTTCTCTGCTTCACCATGTCGGGAATCTCAGTGGGATGACTTGAAGATAGAGATAGAAATCATGCAATCATCTGGAGGCGCCTTCATTCTTTTTCATGCACGTCTCTGGCCGTTGATGATGATCGTTAGTTGGGCGTATAAGCAACTCTCCATGAGGAGCCCCCTGTGAGACTTTCCGCATATGATAGTTTGAGATTCCTCATAGCCAAGAGCTGGCTTTCTCCAGAGACAGCACTTTTAGAGAGAGAGGAAAAAAAAGAGAGAGAGAGTAAGAACAGGGCTGAAACTATTACAATCTAGGTGGGAAGTCATATAGCATCTTTTCTGCCTTATTTCTGTTAGCTGAAGCAATCACAAGCTCCCATGCAGGCTCAAAGGAGGGACAGTCACATCGTAAGAAAACAATATAAGATGGAATATGTACTGGAAAGTATAATATGCCTCAGAAGGAATGTACAAAAGTTCATTTCTGCATTGCGCTGAAGCCAATAGAAATAAAAGTGATGATTTAGGCACTCTATAAAATGTGAATGATATTCTTTTTTAACTTAAAACTACAGTTAAAAATATGTATCTTCACCTAGAGAACTAGCAAGCAAACAAATACATTAATTTACATTAGTGAAAATGACTTAAAACTAACAGTCCTTATAGATATATCTTGAATAATGTATAAAATGCATTGCAATATTTTACAGTAGGATACTCATTCTGAAGGAAGAAAAAGTTTGATTTTACGTGTAATGACTGATCTTCCCACCCAAGCCCCAAATTGAGAGTGCAGCTGTGGGACAATGTTTTTCATCAAGCAGGCAGACTCTTCGATATCAAGGGCATATCTGCAGTGACAATGCGGTTCTTAAGTGTAAATTATGACACAGACAGGCACTTTGGAAAACATAAATGGGGTCTTTATGGTCACTGAAAAGCAATGACAACAGAAGATGAAATTTAAGAGGAACAGATATGATCTTTCAACAAAATGGTCAATGAGACTAGATCGAGTATTTTATTTATGGGATGAAACGAACGCCTCTAACAAACCAACGGATTATGACGTATTGTGGCTTTTTGGTATCTAAAAAGCCTGACATATCAAAGAATATTCTGTGTTTGCTGGCTTTCCTTAGGATTCTGGTTTTAAGGTCAAATGTAAAGCCTGGATGGCTAAGAAGCAGCTGACTTGTGAATCTCCACTGTGTCTCAGAAGGTGATGCCAGCACTATTAGATCATCTCTGTCTCTCCTTTATGTACCTCATTATGCATCTGATGAGATGGTACAGATTTGAAACCAAAGGCTCAATAAAATCCTTTTTAGGAAGAAAATCAATATGTATTACAAAATAAAACCCATATCCTCCGTGTGTAGAAAAGGACTTGTGAGCCACTAGAAGATTTTTCTTGAAGAAAATGATAATAATTATAGAATTCAGAGGTGTCAAAGCCAGACATAGACACCAGAATGTACAGTCCAATCCAGGACAGGTAGCTGAATGTTTTATGGGAGCCTCAGTAGATGTGCAACTTAGGCAGTGGGAGCGAGGATCAGGAAGAGTTGGACCCCTGCTCATGTCCATCCAATGTGTGAGATCCTTCACCTCAAACCACGTTTCCTTTTTACCCCTTGTATTATAGTTGCAATACATTTAAGAAGAATAACAATGACGACGATAATACTGAAGCAAGTTATGGTGATTACAATAATTATGTAAGAATCTCTGGGTGTCCCTGCTGTTTATCCTGATAATCAACAAGATTATACAATGACCATCTGCCTATTTTTTGAAGTCATAAATGTTTCTTTTATGATGGGAAGAGTGCATTTAAGATTTGTAAGCATTAAGGAAATTCTGGGCATATGATTTAATAGAGCTCATGTAAACAAGAAGTAAATCCAAATTTACACGTGAGTAAAGAGAAAACTAGAGGGTAACTATACAAAAATTCTTCCCTTGAAAATGATTTTTAAATAATTTTAAAATATAGCTTAAGCTGAAAAACTTGGATTTGGAAAAAAACCCACATTTTTCATGCAAAAGGAAAAAGAAACTTCCAAAGGATGCTTATACATTTTGCTGTTTTGCAGTTATATTCGATTGCCAGAGTCCGTTTTGAAAATGAGTCTTTAGAGACATATCTAGCTCAATGGGGCCTTGGGCCTGGGTCCCACTGTAGCACAAGCTGTGGATGCTGATGTGGTTTCATGCTCTTTCCTCCAGGTCATCCTCTTGGCTGATACTCAATTGGAGGACAGCAGGGTCATGCTATTCTTTGGGAAGAAAACTTGATGATGTTTTATTTCAAGCTTACACAGAGTTGACATGGACCTAACATAGTATGTGAGTTCCTTCTCTTGTCCAACAGTGAAACCAATGGCCCACACTCTGTCACCTGGTGATAGTGGGTCATTCGGAGCATGACTGAGGTTGTCCACATAATGTACTGCAGGGGGATGCTACCTAATGTGGTCAGAACATATTGTATCTCTGTGTTCTCACTTCTTAATGGATGCTTCTTTTTTGAAAATGCCTTGCAGAGGCCACATTACCATTTGTCAATCTTAGACAATATGCTTTTTCCCTCTGGCTAGAGTTTTACAGAGCTGCCTTTCTCTTTCATAACTTAACTCACTTGTCAGACTCAGCTCAAGCTCCAGCATCTGTCTTTCCATGTAGGAAAGGTTGTTTATGAAAGGGCCAAGGGGCCTGCCCCATTTTCCTGTTGTCTGGTGGAATACACCCATTTTGCAAGGAATTGCACAACATATTAATTGCTTCTGAAAATAATGCTTACCATGCCTCTTGGAAAATCAGGATAAAATTCACTTCAAATAAAATGACCAATGTGAGCTTAAAAAAGAAACCCACAAGAACTGACTTTTTTGAAACAAAACAGAAGCTCTTTTGGCCTGAGCAACTTCCTCAAATTTACTTGCAGTCAAGGCTGATTTTAGAGACAAACAATCCAACAGATCCTTGTAGACTTCTCCTTTTCCTAGTAGGGCAATGAATTCTCTAGTCCCTTTTCCACCATTCCCTGCCCAACCCAGGATCCATACCCTGAAATAGTGTAGACTCTATAGGACCAGATTGTAAACTTCTTGAGGTAAGCTTCTGAGACTTAAATTCCCTTTCAATTCTACAAGTGATTAGTTCATTGTTGCGCAGATGGTAAATCCTCAGATACTGTTAATTTGCTATAGTTCAGCTTCTAGTGATGTGACATAAGATAAATATTTGACAACACAGACTGGATTAAATTACCTCTGCATAATAGTTCTGACATTTAGAAGCAGAATTTCCAAGGTCTTGAGCTACCAGAAAAATATATGAAGTACAGGGAATTCCTTCCTATCAGCATATAAATAGTGAAACACTCTCTAGGGAAACCAACCTTCATTGGGCTACTCATAATTAGCTGAAAATGTACTTCAGTTGAACTAGGATCCCTTATACCAAACATTCTCCCTATTTGATCTCAGCCACTCATACAGCTTCAGCCACCCCCTAAAGGCATGATTCTCAAATCACTGTCCAACTCCCTTTTGTGATCTTTACATCACTCATTCCAACTTTTTATTGGAAATCTCCACTTGAGTGCTCAACAGACAGCTCAAAATTAGTATGTCCAAAGCTAAACTCCAAAGCTCCTCTTCCTTATATTCCAAATATTATCTTATGACATTATCTTCTGTACTAGACGTTAGCCAATGAAACCGTCATGACATTTCCTCCAATCTTACTCTCCAGTGATTTAATCAATTGCCATATCCCATCTTATTTGCCTTCCTAGCTCTTGTTATTTTTAAGTTATTTGAGACTTAATTTATATTCCATAAAATTCACTCATGTTAAATATGTTCTTCAAGATGTCTTAATAAATGTATATAGTTGTGCAACCATCATCACAATCCAGTATTAAAATACTCTATTACACCAAAAAGGTCTTTATACATTTTGTACTCGCACCCTGGCCTTAAATAACCACTTACCTGTTTCTACAGTTTTACTTTTCTAGAAATTTCATATATGTGGAATCATGCAATATGAAGTCTTTCTTATATGGCTTCTTTCATTTACCATGATGTTTTTGATATTTGTCTATCTTGTATGTATCAATGGTTAGCATCTTTTTATAGTTGATAGTATTCCATTGTATGGGTTTACCACACTTGGCTAATCTATAGATATTTGGGTTGCTTTCCAGTTTTGGGCGTTATGCCTCACTTTTCTATGAATATCTCATACAAATCTTAGTGTGGATATAGGTTTTCATTTCTCTTGAGTAGACACCTAAGCCTGGAATTGCTGGTTTACATGCTAAGTGGGTTCAAGAAGTTTTTTAAGAAACTATCCAACTGTTTTACAAATGAGGGGTTAACTTTCATATTCTGGCCAGCAGTGTATTTAGGTTCCAGTTTTTCTACATTCTCATCAACACTTGGCATAGTCTAGCTTTTAATAGTAGCCATTATAATAGAAATAATGGGGCATTTCATTATGAAATTTGTATTTATCTAATGATTAATGATGTTGATCATCTTTTTAGAAATTTGCCATCCATTTATCTTCTTTGATTTAGTATCTATTTGATAATTTTTTCTTTTTTTGTTGAGTTGTTTGTTTCTAATCATAGAGTTGTAAGAGTTCTTTACATTTTCTGGGTACAGTTATCAGGTATATATGTTTTTCCAATAATTTTGCACAGTCTCTGATTTGATTTTTCATCTTCTGAATACTGTCTTTTGAAAAGCCAACATTTTTTTTCAAGTATCTGCATAAAGAACATAAAATGTTCTTTTTTTTTTTCCATAATATTTTATTGTCAAATTGTTTTCCATACAACACCCAGTGCTCTTCCCCTAAGCTTTTTCAGATCTAGCTCATGCCTCCCTTCCCAAAGCCATTTCAAGTTCAGCTTTTTTATTCTTGGCTGGATTTCTACAGTAGCCTACTGGCTTGTTTCTTTATCTCCACAATGCCTTTTCTAAGAGGCCCTTTGCTTGCAGGATTAGACATAAATTTCTTGCCATGCATATGTGACATCTGTGGAGGGGCACTTTTAATCTTTTCCCAAAGAACCTGTTGCAGAGAACATAGCTGGCTGAGAGCCTCCAGCTACCCCACAGCTGTGGGTCAACCATAACACCCACTCCAAGGCTGCTCTTGCTCCAGACTACATCTAGACAATGACTAAGCATGGTGGCAATACTAGAGCCAAGCCAGCCTGCATAGTGCAAGACCCTCTGACAGGAAGCCTTTGCTCAGGAATTCCTAATGAGCCTTGCAAAGTCTTCCTCAGGACTGTGCTGCAGTCAAAAGCCTTTCCACCCCAATTTCTCCTTCCCTCTTTCCTTTTGCAGATATCAAGCCTACATTCCGATCCAAAGGCTCCCCTAGCCTTTGCCTATTTCCTTTACCTTTATCCTTATAGTGTTTTAGCCAATACATCACTTACACATCTAACCTTATGTGTACATCTGCCTCTCAGAAGACCCAAATTGGCACACAAGATAGAGCCTTTCTTAATCCAGCCCCCCACTACGATCTTTCTGACTCCTCAGTTGTCAGTGATCTGTGTCTACCCTTTCCAAATATTATGAAGGGAAAAAGGCTTCCTCTGCTTCATCCAAGATTCCCCTCTTTTGCTCAGGCTCCAGAGGCAGAAGAAGAAAGATCAATCTACAATATTAAAAGAGCTATAATAATGTCCCAAGAAAGCCTTGTGTGAGTAGGAGGAACAGAGACTTTAAGGAAAACTCAGTCCCTGTCCTTATCTATACTCCCAGCACCTTCTTTGAGCCATGAGTGTTGGAAGGAAAAACCAAGTGACCTTTTTTTCTGCATGGAAGTTATTCTCCCTGTACTCTTAGATAAATTCACTCTTCCTTGCAAAAATGATGCTTCTGTCAGTGCTCAACTGTGCTGTTGAAGGGGTTTCTTCAGCACTGAGAGACAGTAGAAGGAAGTGAAGTGTTTATTATTCTAAGAATCTCATGAGGCTCTTTTTTATTTTAAGGTTTATTTATTTATTTTGAGGGAGGGAGGGAGAGAGAGAGAGAGAGAGAGAGAGAGAGAGAGAGAGAGAGAATGGACGTAAGTACAGGGGGAGGGGCAAGGAGGGAGAGAGAGAGATTCCCAAGCAGGCCCTATGCTGTAAGCATGGAGCGCCAGTTGGAGCTTGATCCCATGAACCATGAGCCAAAGAGTCAGACATTTAACCAATTGGGTCACCTAGGCACCCTAAATCTCACGGGATTCTTAAATTATAGGGCTCTGGGTCCCAACTTAAACCTTCTAAACTAGGCTTTTCAGAGAAAGGCACTGGGAAGAGTATGTTTAACAAATACTTCAAGTAATTATTAAGATGTTAGAGAAACACTGTTAGAATGATTAAGAACATGAATAGGTACAAAGCCAGTCTGATTCAGTGTGAGTTTTGATTCCAACTTTTGCTGCTGTGTAGTCTTGGGCAAGTTCCTTAACATTTCTGTGCATTCATTTTCTTATCTATAAAATGCGATAATGAATATTACCTCCCAAATAGGTTACTATGAGCACCCAAACAGTTAATGGTTACAGGGTGTGTAGAACAGTGTCTATCATGCAGTAAAACACTCATTAAATCTTAACTTTTTATTATTGCTTTTATTGTTATCATCATTCTCATTAGTTACAGATTGAATTCAGTAAAGATCGTGACTATCTGCCAGTATTTATGTGAGTTTCCAGTATAGAAAGAGTGTGTTTTTGTAAGGGTAGGGCTAGGATATAGAAACAAACAAGACCTACCATCTGCTTACAACTCATGAGTTTTTTTCTTACCCATACACTTTCTTCTATCTCATTTCCATCACCCAGGGCACACATTTGGCAGCAATCCACCAAGATTAAAAGTGGGGTCTGTGTTGGTGCAGAGACAAACTAAGAGTCTTTGATCTTGGCTTCAGAGAGACTCTCACATGTACAGGAAAGAGTCTCTGAGTCATCAGATCAGAGTTCAAATCCCAGGGTATCTCATTAGAGTAGGGAATGACCTTGAGCAAATGGTTTAAACTCTCTGAGCTTTTATTTCCTTAATTTCTGAATGTTTTCTATCTCTCTGGGCTATTGTGAAGCTTAGCTGAGATGATGTATGTACTTGAGGCACATGCCAGGGGCTGGAGAAATAGCTGTGCCACTTTGTTTTATTCATTAATCTAACCCACCCCCCAGACTCTGGATGAACTTAGCTGTATCCCCATAAGGGCAGAATTAGAAAATCCAAAAGACTTCCCCAAACTGCCAGATCTATAACTCAAATAATCCATCTTCACTTTTGATGTTCTTCTGGTACATGGAACTTCCTGCTTTTTATTCTTATATTGCCTTATCATTTACTCCTACAGTCTTGGAGTGGCCGTTCCAGGGCCATTTAAAAATACTGATACAAATATATCTCAGCTCAACAGACCAGTTATTTCCCCAAACATTGACTTCAGTTTCATCAACATGATTTTGAATTCTTGCCTTCTGCCTCTATGTTGAGCACATATGGCCTTTATAAACATGACTTCAAAGTGTTTTCAAAGTTTCCAAAGTGAATTTTGGAACAAGACAATAAGTAATATCACCAAAGCAGCTATCATTGGTAAAGTAATCTGTTTTAAGTAGGCTAATATGTTTTGGACTTTGATGTGTCCAAATTTCAGAGGAATGTATAAACTAGTTGGTATAAATTTTATTTTTTAAAAAATTAAAAACATTTCTTAAAATACTTGCCAAAGGGGTGCCTAATTTAGAATTGTTCTTTCTATCCTGGTTTGCAAGGGATTTGCTATGGGGTAAGGTTATATAATAGTGATTGCAAATCAAAATTTACATCTTACAGACCTCTAAACTTAAAGAGAAAGTTGGTCCCTATAAACAGATTGGGAAATACTTGAAAGCTTTGTGAGGTGGAGGGCAGGATTATGCAGAGATAGTAATAGGCAGTTCATAACCTTTTTGCTGTTTTTCAAGTGTAATGGTGAACTCCTGCAAGTTAATAAAACAGAGAAATAGAGATGTAACAAAAACTCTTTGGCGTAGAGACTGAAAATGCTAGAATATTTTAAAAATTTGTGAGATAAGCAACTTATGTGCAAAAGTGAAAGAAATCATACAAATTACATGATTGATTGATTTAAACATGAATCTATACTTCAGGGAAAAATGATTTCTGGAGAAATAGAAAGGAATTCTTGGCATGGTTGCCAAGACAACCCTTGAAGAAAAATTGTACCAAGTAGATAAAACTAGGATGGAGTAACACCCATAAGATTGGAACACCAATTCTCAGTAAGCTTAGCAACAGCTGATTCTTGTGTCCTTTGTATAAACAGAAGGAATGGGCTGACAGGAAGAAACTTCTTTCTTGGACAAAATGCAACAAGTAAGTAGAATCCTACCAAAAGGAGTTTAAGAAGTGCCAGCGGCTGAGGGCTGGTGCTGTAGTTAGTGTAGCACCCAGCAAGACCTCTCCTTTCTTGGTGTGAGCTGGCAGGCTGTTGGGCAGAGTCCTGGCCAAATTAAGAGATTAAAGTACAGCTCCAAATAGAGTCTGGGACAGAGACATTTTTTTTAACCACAGCTTGTGTTTTTGTTATTTATTGCTGCATAACAAATTACCCCAAAACTTAGTGGCTAAATCTGAGAATTTATTTTTCATGATTTTGGACTCATTTGAGCAGTGTTCTTCTCCATGTGATGTGAGCTGGGATACTTAGCATCCAGCTGGTGCTTGCGCTGGCAGGCTTAGGAAGACTATGCTCACAGGTCTGCTAACTTGATGCTCCTTCTGGCCACCTCTCCATGTGCTTAGCTTGGTCTTCCTTACAGCATGGTGGTCTCAGAGTAGTCCAGCTTCTGATATGATTTTGCAAGGTCTCAGAAGTTACGACTCATTATTTCTGTTGCATTTTATGGGTCAAAGCAAGGCAAAAGGCCAGCCCAAATTCAAAGGGAAGAGAAATATATCCCTCATCTTGAGGGAGTAGCATATATATACAAGGAGGAAAGAATTGATGGCAGCTCTTTCTGGAGAGTCTCTGCCATAGTCTGAGAAGGTGGGGCTGGCAGAGGACAGTTTTGGGAGAGAGAATGAAATCAGGCTAAGCAGGGGAGAGCCCTTTTTGGAGGCAAAGGTGGTGTGTGAAGCTTTTTAAAGCTTGGGAAGTTTGGTGCCAAACTTTAGGTAGAAGTTCAGATGAATTCCAGGGGATAGGAGAACAGGGAGCCAGGAAAACTATACTAACATTAATCATATTTGCCATAAAATCATGGCTTAAAAAAATAAGAGTTAAATGTCTCTACAAATCCAAGGCCTTTTTGTATCATTTTTGTATCACTGATGACTCTCAGCTTGTGACTTTAGGCAAAGAACAGGGAGATGAGTGGCCCAGAAAAGATGGGGCCAGAAAAGCAATCAGTTGCCTGGCCCTGTCCTGGTTGCAGCTGACTTTTTCATTGCTGTTTTTGAACCTTCACCTGAAGTAGCCAATTGTTCTCATCAGGGAGATAGAAGTGCCCTCCTAGGGGGTACTGTAAATGTAGTCATCCTAAACATGGAGTGTAGGCATGCTACTGGCTTTTAGTGGATAAAAAGTAGGGATGCTAAACATCTAAATACCCTACACACTTGGAGAGAATTGTTCCAGCCGAAATGCGAGCAGCACCCCAGTTGAGAAACACTAACATAGAGAATCGGGCTGATATGGAATATTTGGGTGGAAAACATGGAATTTGGAAGATGCAAGGACTGTGAAATCCCATTAGGCTTTTGTCTTCTGGTAAGACCAGAGGTCAAGCATGATGCTAAATTATAGAATATGGTGACTATAGAAGATACAATCTTAAGATCACATACCAAAAAATGACACTGTTGGAAACATGCATTTCCCACTTATTTCAACCTTTTCAAAATGTTAGATGGAGAATCAAGAACGGTTCTATTTTTTGTTTATAGAAATAAGACTGTACCTACCTACCATAACCTTTGGAACACTTCCTTCTAGGGATTGGCATCTCTCCATCTATGGAAATCATGGTGTCCTTTTTCTGCTGTACTTGTTTAAAAGCAAATATGTTCATTTTGCTGTGAAGAGATATTTCTGCTAACTATGTATAGAAGCATATTTTATTCTTCCCTAATGCAATGACATTTTCCCCTGTACCGATCAGCTAGTTATGCATTGCCTGTCATATCTAATGTTTGATGGTAGTTGAACCTGACTTATATCAAAACCCTTACATGGGGTATGATGAGTTGGTTCTCCTCCAGAATGAAATTTGCCCCATACTGTAGAAACATAGTCTTGCAGTGCTCCATCTAAGAAGTGAGCTGGAGTTTGGGAGTCTTAATTGGTCTGCTCAGAAAATTGCCCCATCCCAACTTCAATCTCTTTCTTCTTCTTTCTTTTTATGCTTTAATTCTTGTATGTGGCCATGACTAATGAAGAGATTTTCACAGAGGGAGGGGAGCATTCCATGTGAAGTTTGGTATTATCCATCTCAAGGCCTGGAAATGGCTTAAGAGTTTGTTGCTGTGTGGTCAGCAGATGGGAATCATAATGTAGTAGTGGCCAAAAGGAGAGAGTATGTCTCACCCACTTTTAAGCTCAGAAATTTTTAAATTTTAAAAGCTTTTTAACCTCTTCTAATTTGTCAATGGCTAATACAGATTAGGCACAAACAGCAGTGATTTGATTGGGTACATTGACATCTGCTTTTACAGACTGAGAATAGCGCCTGGGTATTTTAGTTGAGTTCATGCTGACCATGAAGAGAGTCACTGAGAGGGGGAAGGAAGTTCTAACAGATGCACTACAGATTTTTGTTATCCGCACATTGAATTACCTGTGACAAATTTGAAGTTCCCACCTAATTTCTTCTTCTTCCTAGCACTTATCTGGATTCTTGCCCTTTGTGGTTGGTGGATGTGTGCTCTGGGAATGCAAACTCATTTTAGTGCATTCTCTTTGATGGCTTGGAAGGCATATGAGACCACGCAGAGCCCCAGGGTCATGACTTTGAACAACAGTGATTGTACTGGAGATTTACAGACGCGCTGGTTCTAGAGGGTCGTGGCTAAGAGACTGCTAAGGAACGAAGAGCGTGCTGTCTAAGGGAGGAGGACGGACCTCCCCAACAGCAAAATACGTACTCTCAGTCAGGGGGTCTGGAGGAAAATATACAAAGTTGAGTTTTTCCTTTATAAAATTTTTTTTCTTCCCCCAAACTAAATGGTTATAGTTTTAAAAAGTCACCCTGTAGGAAATATGTTGCTTCAAAGGAGAAAGAGATCAAATGTAGATGCAACAAGCCAGCATCTCCCATATGTAAACTCTTTTCCACAATATGGTTAAGCATTTGGTGAAATCTGATTAACTCAGGTCACTAGGGAACGGTGTAGTGGCTTTTTAGTTCATGGCACCGATCCAGTTACCATGGACCTCCTACAGCACATGGGACATCAGGCCTGATCTCTCTGTGGCAAATTCAGGTATCATAACACTACACTGAATGCAGTGACCTGACACCACACTATTATTTGCCTTGGGCTCTGGTAAGCAGCTATCTAAATTGGCTCATGCTAAGAAGCTCACCAAAACCTAGGAAACCTCCACGGTGGTAATGCTAATGACATTGGAGTGGATGGGGTTTTTTCTGACCCATTTCCCAAGACCAGTGGTGTGAGCTGTGTAATAGACCAAACCATACTGAGTTTATCTCATCCTGGCTACAGAGTGCCAAGCAGCTGGTGGTAGAATATATTTCTGTCTAGTGACTTCTCTGGATATCTTTAACTTTCCCCTTCAGATCCATTCCCTGCTCTCTCCCATTCTCCTCTGTACCCTGAGAGACTGACCTTAGATTTGCCCCATACAAGGGCACCAGCACAGATTTGCCCCGCCCCCTTCTGGTTCCTAACCTGTGGTAGCCACTCCCCTTTACTGAAGTCTGCAACTCACTCGGTGTTCTGGCTTCTGGTAACCACCCTCTCCCCTCAACCCTACAGGCCTACAAATTGTGATAGCTCCCTGCTTTGGCTAGTCCCCAGGATATAGCACTACTTTTTGTGGTTTCTTTCTCCCACCCACACCTTTGGAAGTAGTCTCTTCATTAAGCCAACTTTAAATAACTCACTTTGAATGTGAGAGCCTGTTTCCTGCTGGAACCCTGATGAACACACAGACTTAGCTTCATCTCTCTTAATTATTGTTGTTGTTGTTGTTGTTGTTGTTGTTGTTGTCTTATTTATTTAAGTTCAAGTTAGTGAACATACAGTGCAGTATTGGTTTCAGGAGTAGAACCCAGTGATTCATCACTTACATACAACACCCAGTGCTCATCCCAAGTGCCCTCCTTAATGCCTATCACCCATTTAGCCCATCCCCCCACCCACCTCCCATCCAGCAGCCCTCCATTTGATCTTTGAATTTAAAAGTCTCTTATGGTTTGTCTCCCTCTCTGTTTTTATCTTAATTTTACTTCCCTTCCCCTATGTTCACCTGTGTGTTTCTTAAATTCCACATACGAGTGAAATCATATGATATTTATCTTTCTCTACTTGACTTACTTTGCTTAGCATAATATACTCTAGTTTCATCCATGCTGTTGCAAATGGCAAGATTTCATTCTTTTTGATCACCGAGTAATATTCTATTCTCTCTCTCTCTCTCTCTCTCTCTCTCTCTCTCTCTCTCTGTGTGTGTGTGTGTGTGTACCACTCTTCCTTATCCATTCATTCATTAGTCAATGAACATTTAGGCTCTGTCCATAATTTAGCTCTTGTTGACAGTGCTGCTATAAACATTGGGGTGCATGTATCCCTTCGAATAAGCATTTTTGCATCCTTTGGATAAACACCTAGTAGTACAATTTTTGGGTTGTAAGGTAGTCCTATTTTTAATTTTTTGAGGAACCTCCATACTGTTTTCCAGAGCGGCTGCACCAGTTTGCATTCCCACCAACAGTGCAAAAGGATTTCCATTTTCTGCATCCTCTTTCTATGTAACTCCACATTTCCCGGGCTATAACAGACACAAAAGACCATTTCTGTTCCCCTCCCCCACAGTCCTTGCCCTAACAACAGTTCCCTTGATGTGACCCCTTGGATGAACTACCTTCTCCCTGTCCTGTTCCGTATGTCCTGACAGCTCAAGTCACCTCAAAGGGCAGCAGTGCCAGCTTTGCCCCTCATGGTTTCCCTAGTTCAGCTGCTGCAGAGGGTTTGGGCCAAGGTCCCTGGAGGAAACAGAAGGCACCTTCACAGTTAATACATAATGACTTACGATCTGCAGCAGCCATCACCAATCCAGGTTGCCACAGCCATGCTCTGCTCCTTACACTCTCAGTGTTCCATGGAGATGATACTCTTTACCTTTGTTTGCTCTTTATCAGAGCCCTTTTGGTCAAAGACTTGGGCATGAGCCCAGTAGAATGGCTCTGAGTTTAATCTGAGTGACAGATAATATACCGATCTTAGAATCAGGCCTCCCTTGGTTTATTAGCCCCTTGTCCTTAAGCCAACTTCCCCACCTGTATTTATCCTTCCCCTGCAAAGTGTTCTTTCTCAGGAGTCAAGTTGCTCATGTAAACTGTGCTCTGTTTGTCTGTCCTGTTATCTATTCTTTCATACCTGCCTAGAAATGTCTTGATCCCAAGGGGAATATAGCTTAGATTCACTTGATACCTTCATATGCCGGCTAGTCTACCTTTGTCCTTAGAGATCCATTCTGCTCTTATCTGCCACAGCCTGAGCCTGAGGAGGCTGAACTCTCTGGACTCCAATTCCTGGGCTGCCTTGCCCTCTGAAGGCCAGTTGGGCCTAGACAATGAAAGATAGTGACAGGACATCGGAGAGTGAGCAGAGAGAGGTCTCAGAGTGCCTACTTCCACCTACGCATGCTTGGGTGCAGTTTGGCAATAGTTGTTCACTCTGCATATGGCCCCAGCTCCTATCTCTACCAGGGCTACAGTTTGGTGCATTCTGGTAAAAGTGTGCTCCTTTAGCCTTTTTGGTCCTAGGGGTGGTATCACAGGCAGAGCAGTCTACCTCCCCCCAAATGACCACACCCTAATGCCTGCAATCTGTGAATATGTTACATGACGTGGCAAAGGGGGGTTTGCAAATGTGATTAGAGTCATGGCCCTTTTAAATGTTTGTTTGTTTGTTTATGTATTTATGTATTTATTTATTGAGAGAGAGTGAGCGAGCAGGGGAGGTACAGAGAGCGGAAGTCAGAGAGAATCCCAAGCAGGCTCTGCACTGTCAGTGCAGAGCTCATCACAGGGCTTAAACTCACGAACTGTGACATCATGACCTGAGCCAAAACCGAGAGTTGGATGCCTAACTGACTGAGCCACCCAGGCACTCCGGTCATGGCCCTTTTAAAATGAGTGACCAGGATTATCCAGGTGGGCCCAATCTAATGACACGAACCCTTAAGAGCAGAGAACTTTCTCTAGCTGGAGTAAGATGCCGTGGTGGAATAAATCAGAGGGATTCCAAGTGTGAGAAAGATACGATACTGGTGCTGAGATGTTGATGCCAGAGAAGAAGAAGCTCTAGATGCTAAGTGCAGCCCCCAGCTGATGGTCAGTAAGGAAAGAGGTCTCCATCCTACACTCATAAGGAACTGGATTCTGCCGACAACCTGCATGAGCTTAGTAGCATGCTCATTGCCAGAGCCTCTTGAAGGGAACATAGGTTTGCCAGCACATTAGTTTCAGCCTTGTGAGACAAAGTAGAGGACCCAGCTGAACCACACTGCAGGTAGACTTTTGCCCTACACAACTGTGGCAGAACAAATGGGTGTCATTCTAAGCCACTACATTTGCAGTAATTTTTTATGGCAGCAGTAGGACACAAATACAGGTGGTAATAGGGGTGCCTGGGTAGTTCAGTTGGTTGAGCGACAGACTCTTGATTTTGGCTCATGTCATGATCTCATGGTTCATGGGTTCGAGCTCTGCATTGGGCTCTGTGCTGACAATGCAGAGCCTGCTTGGGATTCTCTCTCTCACTCTGTCTCTGCCCCTCCCCGCTCAAAATAAATAAACTTAAAATAGAGTTGGTAATGGCTTTCTATTGTTGCTAGTCTTCGGGTGTAGCACCACTCCTGGTTGTTCTCTTAACTCTTCCCACGTCAGGGCTTTATACTCTTTTCATTTACTCCATTTGAATAGCTGCCTCTTTACTGCTGAGACGCTGAGAGCTATACCCTGCTCTGTTTAAAAGTCCTAAAAATTTGATTTGTGTCCCTCACTCTCTCCAGCTATTGAATACTGAAAAGGAACCATGGACTGAAGGGGAGGGGGGAGGGAGGGAAGAGGGTGATGGTCACGGTGGCGGGCACTTGTGGGGGAGAAGCACTGGGTGTATTATGAAAACCAATTTGAAAATAAACTATTAAAAAAAAGATATATTGTAATATAAAAAAAGTCCTAAAAATATTCATCCAGATATTTGCTAAGTGGCCATGACATATTTTGTTCTTCTATGCAGTTTCTTTTTTCTTTCTTTTTTCAAAATTTCAGTACAATTGACATACACATAACATCAGTTTCAGAAGTACAACATAGTGATCAGACAAGTTTATACATTATTCTATGTTCACCACAAGTGTGGCTACCCTCCCTCCTGATATATCACCATTATAATTTCATTGACTATATTCTTTTTGCTGTGCCTCTTATTCCTGTGACTTATTCATTTGTAACTGGAAGTGTATATCTCCCACTCTCCTTCATCCATTTTTTCCCCAAGCTCCCCTGCTCCCTAGCAACTGTCACTTTGTTCTCTTTATTTATAGGTTTGTTTCTGCTTTTTGTTTGTTTATTCACTTTTTAAGATTCCACATATTAATGAAATTATATCATATTTGTCTTTCTCAGTCTAACTTCACATAGCCTATACCCTCTAGGTCCATCTGTGTTATCTTAACTGGACAATTTCATCCTTTCTTGTGGCTGCATAATGTGTGTGTGTGTGTGTGTGTGTGTGTGTGTGTGTGTGTGTGTGAAATATTTCTTATCCATTCATCTATCAATTAATAGCAACACTTAGGTTGTTTCCATATCTTGGCTATTGTAGATAAACGCAGAGGTGCATGTATTTGGAATTCATGGGTTTTTTTCTTTGTATAAATACACAATAGTAGAATTATTAGCGCACATGGCATTTCTATTTTTAATTTTTTGAGAATCCTCCATATTGTTTTCCATAGTGGCTGTGCCAACTTGCATTCCCACCAGCAGTTGTATGAGGGCTCCTTTTTCTCCACATCCTCACCAACACTTGTTTCTTGTCTTCTTGATTTTAGCCATTCTGACAGGTATAAGGTGATTATCTCATGGTGGTTTTGATGTGCATTTCCCTAATTATGAGCATTTGTTGATGATCAGTGATGTTGAGCATCTTTTCATGTGTCTATTGGCCATTTGTGTGTCTTTTGGGGGCAAAAATGTACATCCAGATCCTCTGCCTATTTTTAAACTGCATTGTTTGTTTTTTGGTGTTGGGTTATGTAAGTTCTTTATGTATGTATTTTGGACATTACCCCTTGTTGGACAGATCATTTGCAAATATCTTCTCCCATTCAGGAGGTTGCCTTTTTGTTTTGCTGATGATTTCTTTCACTGTGCAAAAGCTTTTAACTGTGGTGTAATTCCAATAGATTTTTTTTCTTTTTTTGCTTTTGTTTCCCTTATCTGTGGAGACATATCTAGAAAAATGTTGCTAAGGCCAATATCAAAGAGATTACTGCCTATGTTTGCTCCTAACAATTTTATAGTTTCAGGTCTCACTTTTAGATCTTTAATCCATTTTGAGGGTTTGTGTGTGTGTGAGTGTGTGTGTGTGTAAGAAAGTGGTCCAGTTTCATTATTTTCCATGTAGCTGCCTAGTTTTCTCAGCACCAGTTGTTGAAGAGACTATCTTTTCCCCATTATATATTCTTGCTCCCCATTGTAGATCACTTGACCATATAAGTGAGGATTTATTTCTGGGTACTCTATTCTCATTAATCTATGTGTCTATTTTTGTGCCAGTACCATATTGTTTTGATTACTACAGCTTGTAGTGTGTCTTGAAATCTGGAATTGTGATACCTTCAGTTTTGTTCTTCTTTCTCAAGATTGCTTTGGATATTCAGGGTCTTTTGTGGTTCCATACAAATTTTAGGATTATTTGTTCTATTTTTGTAAAAAATAAATGCTATTGCTATTGTTTTCAATTTTTTAAAATTTATTTTTGAGAGAGTATAGGTGGGGGAGAGGCAGAGAGAGAGGAACAGAGGATCTGAAGTGGGCTCTGTACTGATAGCAGCGAGCCCAATATGGGGCATGATCTCATGAACCACGAGGTCATGACCTGAGCTGAAGTTGGATGCTCAACTAACTGAGCCACCCAGGTGCCCCTGCTGTTGGTATTTTGATAGGAATTGATATGATTGAATCTGTGATTGCTTTGGGTAATATGGACATTTTAGCAACATTAATTCTTTAAATCCAGGAGCATAGAATAGCTTTCCATCTGTTCATAGGTTACAACATGTTCCTGATATACGAAGTATAATAGATTTTACCGGTGTGGAGTAAGACATGTGTCTCATATAGCCCAACACATATTAATGATGGAGAAATTTTAACATCACCTAGAGATTTTATGTGAGGAGACTGTGATCTCTGAGAATTTTGCTTCTTTTACTTCCAGGATGTCTGAGGTCCTTCTGGGATAGAATGAGGACAAAAATCAGATAAATATGACATTTATTGCCTCAGAATTTACCCAAGAACTCAGCCTCTCTGAGACCTATGTACCAAGGTGGGCTAGGTAGTTTGCTGCACTGAGTGTAAGACAAAGATCTGGGTCCAGAGTGTAGATGTTTGTTCCTATCTTCTCATGAGCATGATGGATTCATCCATCTCACACATTGAGTTCCCTTCATGGTCCAGACGAGATGGCATAAATTGATCCATACTGCTTGTAAAAGACCTGCAGGTGGTGGGTTATTCCTCATTTGCCAAACACTTAATCCTGAGATACTGTCCTGCTGTCTTTGCTCCCCTGAGTTCATAAATACAACACAACATCATTGCCCAGGCTTTTGAGTGGCCCCTAATATAGAGAGATTTTAAAAATCTGCTTCTGGTCCAAGAGAGGGAATTGAGGTTTGTGCTTTAGAGAAGCAATGTGGTAAGCATCGGAGACATGATGAAAAGACAACAGACTGGCTTTCACTTTACTGTGAAGTGAAATTCCCCTTCATTTACATTCCCCAGGGGTCATTTGGGTGTTGGGCATTTTCACCGGGACCTGGACCATGCTTCCATTACAATAAGCCATGGATGTTGTGTCCTAAAACTCTGCAGCTTAAACCAGAGTACAAACTAGACACTTCACAGGGCCTTTGTTTCCCTCACCAGTCACAACCAGTCCTAGACGTAATGGGTAATATGTCACTAATTATAAACAAGCAGACAATGGAGTTTGTTTTTTGCCCTGAGAATCTGCACTTGCTCCCAGTCAGATGTGAATGCATTTTCAAATGTAATAGAAACCAGAGCTAAGTGCTTTGGGGCTTTATTATGTGTGCAAAACAACAGAAGTAAATGGAAAACCCAATCTAAGTTTAAAAAAATTGAGTACCCACTATGTGTGGATTGCTGTATATATATTTTCTCTAGCAAGTAATATAATGCTGCAAATCTACCCAGTTACCCTTAGTTTATAGATTACAAAACAAAGGTTCAGCATGGCTATTTCCACTTGGGCAGGGCCACCCAGTTAATATGTGTTGAAGTTGGGATGAAACGTTATGTCCATCTAGCTCCAAAGTCCAAGCATCATGCATTTCACCACGCTGCCATGTAAACTAGCTTTCCCCCAGAATTTAGGGATATTTAACTTTCTTCTGCATTACTGGGGCTGGGAGGACGCTCTTACCCCATCCATTCTTTTACCTTCCCATGAAACTACAGCCACACTACCTCAGATACATGCTATTCTAGAACTTTCTCCTAATGGTTCTCACTGCCTAGAAGTCCTTTCTTATGTCTGACCCAAATATTCCTTGCTTTACTTAGAAGCCTTCTTTTTTGCTAGCCTCTTACTATAGGGGGAGAACAGTTAAACATCAAATCACCTCTCAGACTTGTAGATCATGAAGTAGCTGCTTGCCAGCCCCTCCCCTCTGTGGAGCGGGAGAAGCCATCCTCTCAGACCAGACAACTGAACAGCCAGGGAACATCCATCTTGTCTGTGGAAACTCATAATAGGTTTTAACCTTTCCTGGCCTCTTTCATCTGAAACTTAGAATAAATCTTCAGTATTCTTAACAGTCTTCTCCACACTTTAACTTGTCTTCCCACTTCCTGCCCTACCAGCTTATTCCCCACCATCCTTAAAGAGACAGAAATGGGAAATGAGAGGAATTGAATGGATATAAACAGTGATTGTTGTATTAAACTTATTTTTTGAAACATGTCCTCACGGAGATCAAGCTGATAGGAGCATGAGCAGCTCAGAGAGTGAAGCAGGCCTCCTCTCCTGCCTAGCGCTTCAGGGACCATTAGATACACCTGGCTGAGTCTATGAGCAGCTTGATGGAGCCCCTGGTGTGGTTGGAGGATCAAAGGAAAGCCCCCCACAGGCTGGTCTCTTCAGAAGGAGCCTCAGGCTCATCTGGGAATGAGAACCCAGCTGAGGGAGGCTGCTCGCCATGGATGGAGATCAGAGGGAGGGCTGGGCATCGTGGTCAGTGGTTGGTAAGAGTATTCTAGTGTAGGACTAGCAAGGCTTTGAAAGTGAGCCAAGGCACTAGATGGCAGGCCCCAGGCTTGGTTCAGAGGAACCACAAAGGGTACCAGGACATTGAATATCTGGGAACTGATTCATTCCCAATGTTGGCATCTGACATTTTGCATGTCTGAGAGAAGGATAGGACCCCACAAAAGCTGGGCTCTTGCCATGTTCTCTTCTGCTCTGTGACACCTCCCTGAGCTGTTCCATCCCTTCCCAGGGCCTCAATCTCCAACTTGATCAAGATTGTCCCTCCACCTTGATTTCTTTGTCCAACTGGGAATGCTTTCCTATGCAACACACTTCTATTATAACAACCACTGAACGTGTCTCCTTGGGGGCCATATGGATGCCGGCAGTTTAATATCCCAAAGTGAGCTTCCCATTTTCTTCTCTTCACATATCCTTCTTAATTTTCCATGTTGGTCATTGGTGTGACTCTTTCCAGTTCTCATGCAGGAGAATTCAGAATCCTCTGACTGAGGGTCCTCTGATGCCCAGACCCCACCAACATCCACATCCTCTCTGTAGCTGTCTTAGCTCAGGTCTTGTTCATCTCCATCAAGGATGATAACAACGTGCCATTGGCTTCCCCACCAGTCCTGATCCCCACTGAGCCCAGCCTCCACTTAGCCTGTCATGCCCTTCCTAAACCCTCTAGATAACAGACACACCCTGCTCTAAAGCTGTGGAGGCTTTCTTGTGGTCTGTAGGACACAGACCAGACTTGTTGATCTTTCACATTGCAACCTACAACTTACCTCCAAACCTCATAGTCCCTCAACCCTCCTCATACCCTGTAGTCTAGGCTCTGGGATCAGCTTGCCAAGCATTGAAACCTGGCATCTTGGGCAAGGTTTTTGTTTGTTTGTTTTTCCTGATGATGAAAGGCTCTTGGGAGGCCCTGCCACACCCACTGATAGACCCTCCAGCACTGCTGGAGTGACACACACACACACAGATACATGTAGACATGTATACGTATTTGAAAGCATCTGAGGAGCACTTACTGTGAGGGTAGGTATTGATCTAAATATGCACCTTATTCCTTATGTTCAGAGTTCCTTATGCACATTATTTATTTTTCACGTAAATTCTCTGAGGTAGCTATTATTATTAGCCCCAATTTACAGATGAGGAAATAAAGGCACAGAGAAGTTTAGAACCAGCTTAAAGTTGCAGAGCTAGGGAGCAGCAGAGCCTGGGTATGAACCTCTACTGTGGAACTCCAGAACCCACTCTATTAACTCCGATGTCATACTTTCTGCCATAGCCTATTCACTCACAGTGTACCTTCTGGGTCTGGGAGAGCCCCTCTGCATGGCCAACCTGGGATTATTTTTACCATTAACTCTTCTGTATTTTGGAACCCTGGAAAATAAAAATTGGGGTCAGGGAGAGCTCTTGTCTCTGATACACCTTTCCACTGTTCAGAGGAGGAAAGTGACTTATTCAGAATAACACATGAGCTCAGATAAGGCCCAATATAGAACTTTCACACTGCTTTTGCATTATATTTCTAGACATTAAGTTCCCACTCATTAGCCCCCTGCTATCTTACTTCTGATTTGGAATTTCTGCAAGATCTACTGTATTTCAAAAAGAAAGAGGGAAATGCATGTAGGTGTATACATATACACACTCATGTAAGTGTCATATGTAAGTGAAGATATCTCCCTAGCCTCTCCATTGTGAGTTTTTTTTTTTTTTAGTTAATGTTTATTTTTTGAGAGAGAGAGAGAGAGAGACAGACAGACAGACAGAGAACAAGTGGGGGAGAAGCAGAGAGAGGAAGACACAGAGTCCAAAGTTTGCTCCAGGCTCTGAGCTGTCAGCACAGAGACCAATGTGGGACTTGAACTCACTAAGAGTTCATGAGAGCTCATGAGATCATGAGATCATGACCTGAGCTGAAGTCAGATGCTCAACTGACTGAGCCACCCAGGCGCCCCTCTCCGTTGTAAGTTCTTTATCCCCTGTCAAACCCCACTTTCCTCTCTCCCTGGGCTCCTAGCCATAGCATCCTTCCCTAGTTCTTGTTGATTTTATCTAGGCTAGAAATGTGGAAGCAACTACAGTGCCTCAAAGAGCTAAATACCTTTCTATGACTGTGCTCATCTGTTACTAATGCCCGGTGAATGCAAACAAGGACTAACAAAGACAGAGGGATAAACACATTTAAACCAGACCAATTTCCAGAGAAATAATTTAAAGAAGGTTCAAACAAGTGCTTCAAGCACACAAGAATAATGATTTCCCCATGGATACATTGTGTGCTTGCTGGTACTATAACTTTGGCCTTACATGCAGAATCCCATAAAAAAGTTAGGAGCAAGATAAAAAGAAACAAGTAGTTTACAATGGCGGGAAGCCATTTGTGTTGCAGCCGACTATCCCCGCCCCAGATTACCCAGCCTAAGTCTGCTGCCTGGGGCTTCCAGACACCTGGAAGGCAGCAAACCCAGTGTATATCGAAGTGTCATGTATAGCTGTTGGGGCGCAGGAAGACAAAGACCCCTACTTGTTGCTTCCCCATGATTTTTTTTGGAGTCAACTTCTTAGCCTGCTCACAAGGTAGCTTTGCCATGATTATTTGTCTCCTGTTTTGCAAAGCTGACATGTAGTTGGGTATTGGAGATATGGTCCAGACCCACTGGGTGACATCAGAGACTGATGCTGGTGCAATCCACCCTTCTGCCCCTTTAAAACCACTGGAAACCACTGTAAAGGGGTTGTCTGACGCTGATCCCCAAAGACTCCCTTCAGGTATTCCCCTCACCTTTACAGTAGCTCCTATTTTGGTAGAGCATATTCAGGGGAAATCAGTGTGACTGATTCTATCCACTTTGATCTGCTTCTAAGCCTCCTACTGAGGACATCATCAATGATGGCAACAACCTTGAAAAGGTCTACCCCAGTGCTCCCTTGCCTAGGGTTTCCAGGCTGTGTGGGGTCCATCAAAAGTGATGAGTTGTTTTCTCTTAAAAAGCCTATTTCTCCAGTAATTAGACTATACATGTTGGCTAAAAAAATAGATTTCTTTGCTTATGGGTAGCATTATATTAACTCAATGCTATTATGTCCTTCCCACAAGTGTTGATTATTACTAATGGCACTTTGGGACTTGCTGGGACTTTTTAGGGCATCAGATCTAGTTGTCAGAGCTGCTTTCCTTTCTTCCTCCCAATGTATACCCTGTCCAATTCCTCACTGCTTGCTTAGGTTTCTGAGAGGCATAATATTTGCTCCACTCCTGAGTTTAGAGTTTCTGAATTCTGTTATTTTTCCCAAGCTTTGGTTCCCCATTTACCTCTACACACAGATGACACACTAGAGAGAATACAGAATAAGCATTCTCCTGGTTTTTTCAAAGGTCTTATCAGCAAGGGAGTTGGTAGGGAACCCAACAAGGCTTTATTTTCCAGGGTCCTCATTGTGGGTCCTGGATACAGATTGAGTCTCCTTACTGAGATGTTTAGGGCAAGGGGATAAATTGTAGAGCCAATCAGGAACCCCAGTACCCAAAGGGATATCTTCCATTACTGAATCAGGTTAACAGATGGATGCAGAAAAAACAACCAAGATTGAGTTGCCCATCACAATGTGTTACAGTGGACTTGCTGGTGAGGTTGGAAAGTGCTGTCTCATCCTGCAAAGGCTCTACCCACTGACCCAGAATTAGAAGGCTTGCTTGACTATTTGAGAGGGGCTCTCCCACCCCTAGGACTCCATGTATCTCTGTTCTGGAGTTGATGGTGCTAAAAAGTCAGAACCAGGGACGAGAGTGCTGCACACTCAAGAGGCTTACTTCATCTGAAAGGGATCAAATCCCACAAGATGAAGTAGAGACTGAAATGCAGATTCAGTATGTGGCTGGAAGGAAGGGAATTCTAAGAGCAACATTAGTAGCTTCCCTTGCTGTGTACCCCTGCTTTGACCCATGGTTTAGGTAGAATCCCCTAGGAGCAGGTCTGAGACAATGACTTATATATGAGTAATTTTTAAAGAAATTGTTCTGAGGACACCCCTAGAGGATCTGGAAGGCTGGGTAGGGAAAGAGAGGAGGGGGAGCAAGGAACTATCTTAGGCAAAAGGCTACTGGGGGAAGGGTTCAGTCTGATTCAGCAGGAGACCTTTGACCTGGAAGTTCTGTCTCAGAGTGACCTAAATCTGAAGCAAATGACCTGAGCTTTTATGGTCTCCATGCCATAGTCATGGATTAAGGGCCTCAGGGTGGGGAGAGGGTCATAAAACAACCCTCCCAGCTCTCTGTGTGAGGTGGCAAAGTGGCTGCAATATCCAGAAGATAGGCCTCCAAAGATGAATTTCAGGTGCAGGTGATTGAAATCACACATACACAAAAAGTAGGGGGTAGACAGAGAAATGATAAAGAGGGGTCTTAGGGGACTGCCTTAGAGCATTGACATTGTCTGCCATAGCCCAGCTTTCCTTCATGGATTCTTCCCTTCGACCTGGCTTCTCTGGCTTGCCAGGCTCCAAGTCTCTGGTTTGGAACAGGACTCTGACTTGAAGAGCCCGTTCTACTCCCTCAGTCACAGGTCCAAGGGCCAATGGTCAGTTCCAGAAGGAGCATGAATGTCCTGCCACTTGGATCACATCCTTAATTCTACTGCAAAGACCAGAAAGAAATGCCCTGGGTCTATCTACACAGCAGATCCTGCACATGCCAAACAATCAAGTACTGATGACCTGCCAGTTAGAATTGTTCACACCACTGCTCCATTTCATCATCCGGGTTAGAGGGGTTTTCATCTATGTGCATGAGTTTATTTATTGCCTAGACTTATCAGAATAAGGGGTTTGTGCCTGTGATGTTTGTCAAGTGAAGACATTCATCCTCTTTAAAGGGCATATATCAGTGCTATCCATTCTAGGGCTGTTCATGTTGATAATAATAATAAATATCATGATAATAATTATTATTACTCTAACAGCAGTAGGTTTTTTGTGCCATGTACTATTTGTTCCTCGCATACATTATGTTGCTGTCATTTGAATAATTCCCATTCTGCAAAGGAGAAAAAGCACAGAGAGGTTAGGCAACATGATCATAGCCATATTGCTACTAAGGTACAGTGAACAGATTCAAACTCAGGGCTGCCAGCCATTTGAATTCACTTTTTACTCATTCACATCACTATCTGATGTTGGTTGCTATTGCAGACATGCAGAAATGCTGAGACATTTATTAAATCAAAGCCAGCAGAATTATGGACTCACCAATTCAGAAAGGGAGAAGATGCCCAAGCACACTTAAGAATAACAATCAAGTGGAGAGTGGCCTGGTCCCTTGAGTGACTATGTTCTGGCCTCATTCTAAGGTTGATGACAGTTGCATGCCCAACATTAATGTAAGCACAGACCCCTGAACAATGGATCAAAACTCTAAGAGCAGATAAATATGGCACCAACTTAGCTTCAGGCCTTATTCTTATTTACTCTTACCCAATTTTATCCAATATGTATCCATTTTTCACTAGCTTCAAAGGAAAGTTGGGGAAACAGAAAGGAATAAAGGGAACTAGGAAGTCCACTATCTGTGGGTTTGCACTCTCTCCCATATTCTGAGTGCACACTTATGTAAGAATGGCAAGAATTCTCCTGGTGACATCTCTACACATAGGGCCATGATGTCCATAAGATTTGGCCTTCTGGTTATAAATAAAAGGGCATGGCCTAGAAGTGGATGAAGATGATAAAGGGAAGAACACTTTATGAAGTTCAGGTTTTATTTTTTAAATTGTTGACACAGAAAGATAATCAGACTTGTTTGAAAAGGCTTAATCTTAATATAAAAATGACTGTTTTCTAGTATAAAGGGAGACTTAGGGGAAATAGAAATAGTTTTCTGTAGGTGATTTATCAGGCAAGCTATTTGTGGGGATTAAGACTGTGTACCTGGGTTTGAGTAATTTGATTACTTAAAAACTTGAATACAAGGCAGTTAATTTGTCAGCTTTCTGGTTGACCTCTGTGTCCTCATTTTCTCTCCAGAGGAGTTCTGGGGGTGGCCACTCAGTTATGCTAGAGCCTGCAATAGCACTTACTTCTTTTTCCTCCTGACAGACCCCTCCTCGGGTCTTTCACAATGGTTGCCTTTGAGCCCAGAGATCCTCAGTCTTGAGGTTTCTGTCTAATGTCTCTGAGGAAAATGTTGGAATCCCTCAGAATAGAGCAGAACTGAAAGGGGAGAGGTCATTATCCCAGAGCTGACTAAATGGTGCTGTTTAGTCTGTAAAGCAATTAGGTCTGGGAAATGTAATGTGATGCTTTAGGCTGGCTGGACTTTGTGGCCCTTGTCAATCTGTCAGTTATCCATGGGCACCAGCACTGAGGTTTTTGGGCCAGTACCTTGTTCTCCCTAATCCAAATGGATGCTCCAAAGTAGATCAGTTTCCTCCTAGGAGTTGGGTAGCTGAGTGTACAAAGGGCCTGGATTTGGATCCTAAGGACTTGGGTTCAAATTTCAGCTTTGCCTCTTTCTTGCTGTTTAATCTGAAGTAGAGCCAGTCATTGCAGCTTCCCTGAGTGAGTCTCAGTGGCATTAAGTGGGCCTCGTCTTCTCCAATAGACTTAACAGAATTATGAAAGGTTGGCATGAACCTGGCATGTGGTTAGAGTGCTGTGTGTTCTCCTAACTCATCCATATCCCTCCCTGTGCATTGTGGCTCTCTACTACTTGGTTGGCAGCAACCATATTCAAAAGATCTGCCATTGTTTCTGTCTGCTTCTTGAGAATCCTGGCTGGACTGAAGACCTCCATGGCTATCTCTCCCCTGCCATTTCTGTAGGTCCCTCCTGCCATTCTCTATCACAGTATCCTGGCTGTTTCCTACATACCACTTAGCCATAGTTTTCATTTTACTTGCTTATTTCTTATCTCTCTTTCCCCACCTGATTGTGAGCCTCATAAGAGTGTGAACATAGTTGCCTTTGTCACACTATGCCCTACCACCTAGCACAGTACCTGGCATATAGTGACTACTCAGTAAATATTTTGTAGGATGAATGAATGAAATATAGTACACATTCAATAGGAAGACAATGGGCAAGGTGAGATAGCTGGCCTGATAAAGGCTCAAGGTCAGAGTCATGTTTTTGGAAGGTCTGACAGGGCAAACTCATTCTGGGTACACCTGGTTACATCCTTACCTGTTTTATACCATGCATAGACTTGGACTCCCTACCTCTGGACTTCTTTTACATGAACAAAAAATAATTTTCTATTTCATTTATGCTGTTGTTATTTTGGATTTTCTGCTCTATGTGGCCAAAATGTATTTAGGTGATATGCCAGGGACTTTATGTTCAAGGGGAGCTCCACTGGGCTAGATGCTGCTTTGGAAGAGCAAATAAAATAATGAGGGGCCTTTGTGTACTTGTGAGGGGCAGGGAAGGTTTCACCAGAATATTGGGTGTGTTTGGTATAGGAAGGAGTCTCTTTTCCCTAGTGAAAGATAAAGCACTAGGAAGACTCTTGCTACACCGCACATTAAGGCAAGCCTACTTTGCTCTGTGTAGACTCCAGCGCACATTTGTTTTAAATTATTCTCTAATTGCTTAAGTGTTTGTGGTGTCTTTGCTCTTAACTTGGGGGCCTGGGGAGTGGAAGGAGGGAATCTCATTGTCCCTATCCTGTTAACCCCAGGATGGAGACCCTCATGGAAATTCTCCTTACTGGGCCTAATGTGAGAACAGTTGGTCAGAAAGCCAAGACCCCTGGATGTGGGGAATGGAACGACCACTGGATTTCCCTTTTAATCCTTCAAATTCCAAATCCTAACTTAGTGTTGTGTTGGGAAATCTGACTGTTTTGCTTTTGTGGCAATGCTAACATATACCTAATTAGTCTGTTTGTCTTAATATCCACCCACTCTTCAAAAGGAAAAGAAAAGAGCTGGGGCTTAAAATAGTTCAGTTGTACATGTGGGAGCCATTGCCAGAGCTGTGATAAATACCAAAAACCTCTTTTTGGTCTCTGCTGGACCTGTTTCTGGGGCAAAAGTCTGCAGGGACCTGGCTGATGCTCTCTCTGCTGGGATCATGGGTGGGCTCTCATAGCTGCAGGGAGGGAAGGACACACATCTCACAGTGGGTAGGAGTCGCCACACTGTCACAGACTGTCATAGATGGAGAGACAAGGAAATCATGGAGATCAACCCTACTGCTTTGCAGCTGGGATTACAGAGACCCAGAGATGGGAAATAACTTGCTCAAGGTCTCACAGCTTGGGTATGGCAAAGCAGTAACTTGAACGTATCTTAGGTTCACTCCTCTTTCTTCATACCTAAAGTCAGAGGCATATAGAGTTATATTTAATTGGCAGCCCTCCCATGAGCCTCACTTGTGATCTCTTCTTACCCAAATCCAATGACTTCTAAACTCTATTTATCTGTAAGAACAGCTAGTAATTTGTTGAACCTTCGCTCTGTGCCTGGGTTCTGTGCTTCACACATGTGGTTCATCTTATACTCACAACAACTTCATAAGGTTATATTCGATAACTATTATCACTATTAATAGGTATAACTGTGGATAACTATTATTATCCCCCATGAAACTTGGAGAGGTGAAATTATACATAACTTTTCCAAACTCACACAGCTAGAAGTGATAGG
This sequence comes from Suricata suricatta, assembly GCF_006229205.1. NCBI lineage: Eukaryota > Metazoa > Chordata > Mammalia > Carnivora > Herpestidae > Suricata > Suricata suricatta. Next base: position 36,979,182 of record NC_043706.1, read on the forward strand.
GCTTAGACTTGGGTCTACTTAATTCTTGCAGTCTGACCCCAGAGTCCCTAGTCTTAACTCCTATACCACACATCCTTCTAGATTTTTAGTATCTTAGCTTTTCTGTTCAACCAAACATCAACATATCATGTCCCTAGGATTCTTTGGTGATGATAGAATCACATGGTCCTCTTCATATTTTCTGGTCTGCTCCACTTTGTGGCCATACTTGTGGTCCATGTTTAATGCATATAACTTACTTAATTTTTTAAAACTCATACTTGCATAGTTTTAAATGGGAACCAAAATGAGAGAGGGCATTTTAACAGATCCAGGCTGCTGTGTAAATTGCTTTGTCACTTGGTCTGTATAACTCAGCACATTCAATGGTACCTGAAATACCTGTGGCAGATAGGGATGCTTATGTGAAGCCTGTGGCAGACCTTAACTGGTGAATCACAGTGAAGATCATCAGCATTTTAAGCAGATATGCCATCTTATATGGATAACTATTTTCCTTTGAGAAACAGTTTTGGCTTGCCCCAGGGCCCTTGTAGAAGCTAAACACACTTAACTATGGGCCAACAAGTTACCATGTGACTTCAGAGGCTCATTATGAACTGGGTACTAGGTGTCTGATATGTTAAACCATCAAGTCGGGCATGTATGCACCATTCCATCATCAAATGGAAGTGGTATACATGAAATTGGGTTCAGACAAGTCTTAAAGCCCAAGTAAGGTGCATGTTGCATGAACAAGTTGTTAAGATGCCATGGCCCAAACTCCTGTTGAGGGTTAGCTTAATGGGCATGCAACCTGGATGTTCTCACAGAGCATACATTCAGATGGGCCTCACATTGGGCTTAATGTTCTGCTGCCACTGTCTTAACATTCTAAATAACTTTTAAAAAAGGGGCTTTTCGTTTTCATTTTGTTCTGGGCTCCACAAATTGTGTAGCCAGTCCTGTTCCTGCCACATTGCTTCCTCACTCTTAACACGCATCTATGATTTCATGGGGGAATTTTCAATGACCAGTTTACTAAAGAAGAAAAAATTTGAGTTGCTTTATATATAATTCTTGCAAGATGCTGACATTACCAGAAGATGGATGCCTACAAAACTATAACCCCATTCCAGAGTGTCCCTGAAGGACTATGATGAACAAATATCATTTCAGTGGACAGAGTCATTCATCTTTCCTAGAAGAAGAGATTACCAATGGTTGGGATCTACACTGATTGATGCATAGTGGATAATGCTTTGGCTGAATGGTCAGGGACTTGGAAAACTGATGACAAGGAGGCCTGGAAAAGAGGTATACAGATAGAATGGGCACATAATGTAAAGATATTTGTATCTCTGCCCAACAAAGAGTAACCTCCTCAGAGGAGGAACTTAATAATCTGACAGACAAGATGACTCATTCTAGAGACCAGCAGCCTCTTTTTCCAGCCACCTTTCCTTGACCAATTAGTTTGTAAACAATGCAGTCATGGTGGCAGGAATAGAGGTTGTTCATGGGCTCTGCAATGTAGACTTCCCTTCACCAAGGCTAATCTGGTTAGAGCCACTGCTGAGCGCCTTATATGCCAATAGTAGAAACACAATGAGCACTTATGATATTACACCATTTCTTTTTTTTTCATATGGTTTATTGTCAAGTTGGTTTCCATATAGTACACCATTTCTTATGGGGAACCAGCCAACCACTTGATGGCAGGTCAATTATAATGGATTTTTTCCATCATGGAAGGAGGCAGTGCTGTGTTCTTACTGGAGTAAATACTTTCCTTGGATATAGATTTGCCTTTCCTGTTCACAATGCTTTTGCCAAAACCACTCCAAATGGAATTACAGAGTACCTTATTCACTATCATGGGTTAAATACAGTATTGCTTTTGACCAAGAATATCATTTCACAGCCAATAAAGTATATTGGTGGGCTTGCGCTCATGGAGTTTCCTGATCTTACCCTGTTCTCCATCACCCTGAAGCAGCTGACCTGATAGAATAATGAAATGTTCTTCTTAAGACATATTTTTTGCACCATGAGTGGCAATACCTTGCAGAGTTGGTGCAGTGTCCTACAGTATGAGGTATATGATCCAAATTCGTGACCAATATGACTGTGAACAACACAAGAATTAGTGGCACTTAGGGGTGCTGACATGTTTGAAAATCTGCATATGACTTTTGACTTCTGCTAGACTTAACTACTAGTCACCTACAGTTGATTGGAAGGAAGTCTTACTGATAACATAATTGTTGTTTAACCCATATTTCATGTATTATATGCATTATGTACTGTATTCTTGCAATAGAGAAAGCCAGAGAAAAGGTTATTAGGAAAATCACAAGGGAGAGAAAAATACATTTGAAGTAATTCACTGTATTTACTGAAAAAAAAATCCATATATAAGTGGACCAGTGCAGTTCAAACCAGGTTGTTCAATGGTCAACTATATGCTTTTTCTTTCAAAGTCAGGATTCATGGGTTCCTGAATCAAGGAGTGTGTTCTCTCACTATTACCACTAGTGATATCACTAGTGAAGCTTTTGCTTTTGGTCCCTGCATATTTAGGTTCTTGTCTGGAGTCCTTAGTTTCCAAAAGAAATAGACATCCACCACAGTAATTGTTCCATTAAATTGGAAGTTGGGACTGACTTCTTTAAGCTCATCATGCTAGGAAATCAATAGGCAAAGAAGGACTACTGTGACAGCATAGGTGATTTACCTTATCAAGGGGAAATCCGTTTCTCTTCCCCAGTGCGGGTAAGGAGGAACATGCTCATATGTCTGGAATTCAGGCGATACCCTGGGGCATGTCTTAGTTCTCCAATGTCCCATGACAAAAATTAATGGTAAAATACAGCAAACTAACACAGATTAGACTGCTAGTGTTCCAGACCCTTTAAGGATACAGATTGGGTCACTCCCATGAGGTAAGAAACCTTGACTACCTGAAAATGTTTATTGACAGCAAAAGGAATATTGAATGGGTAATAGAAGAAGGTAGTTACAAGGACCAGCTACAAACACATAATCAATTGCAGAAATAGGGACTATGATACAGTAGTTCACTCTTATCTGTGATTTTGCTTTCTATAGTTTCAGTTGCCCACAATTGCCATCTAGAAGTAGATGATCCTCCTATTGAGGTATCATGAAAAGGCCAATAGTAACCTAACACTGCATCACAGCACTTATGTCATTCACCTCACTTCATCTCATCACATAGGCATTTTATCATTGCACACCATCACAAGAAGGGTGAGTGCAGTATAATAAGATACTTTGAGAAAGAGAGAGACCACATTCATAAACCCTTTATTACAATATATTGTTGTGACTGCTCTATTTTATCAGTAATTATTGTTGCTAATGTCTTACTGTACCTAATTTATAAATAACTTTGTCATAGGTATGCATGTATCAGAAAAGACATGGCATATATAGAATTTGGTGCCATCTGAGGTTTCAGGCATCCACTGGTGGTCTTGGAACATATCTTCTATGCATAAGGTGGGACCACTGTAGTTATGAATGTTTCTTCCTTATTTTCCATGAATATATTAATCTATATTCTCCCTTTCTTTTCCTCTCACATTTATTTACCTCTAACATAAGATGAGTTAATAGTAGTTAGCTTGCTATCTTAGTATTCAACTTCCAAGATCGGCCCAGATGAACTTGACTCAGCTACAGGAGGAATGAACATTACCTAAAGACAAGTTAAATAACCTCATACCCTCTTTTAGAGAAAGTTACTGTATTTGGGTGGTTCTTGAAATAGTTGTATCATAAGGCAAAGTATGATCTTGCTGTTGTCTTTATTTGGATGTTAAATGTGATTGAAAGAATATGTATGGATGCCAAGTTGTCATGGGGTAGACTTTAATGGCATTGTATTATGTCAGCTTACCTAAGCTGAAACCTTGTTTCCCAGAATTCTCTTCTCTGCATAGTTCCAGGTTAGGGTTGGCCACAAAAGAAATGTCCATAGAATTTGAAAGGTAAAAATGAAACTATAGTCATTTTCTTATACTCTGAAAGTTGTTGTAGGGCAGATGCTACCACAACTCAAGTACCTTGTGATTGATATGCTGGCTCATGTTGTTGGTGAGGAGTAGAAGTGGGTCACATAGTTCTACCAGGTCCTACAGGATCCCTTCCTTTCTTCTCTTAATCCTGAGCTGGGAACATGGGAAGCTGTGTGGTAAAGGTGCCAGCTTATCCCACAGGCTGGCTGGGTCATTGAGAACAGAGGAGGTGAAATACAGACATGGTTCTAATCTGCTCTTCCAAGTTCCAGCTAAACCTTAGTTTCCCAATTTCACATCCATCTTCCCTTTATAACTTCTAGCTCTGCTGACTTTGGGCCCAACACAGGATATAGAAATAACAGCCTTAAGGGGCACCTGGGTGGCTTGGCAATTAAGCGTCCTACTTTAGCTCAGGTCATGATCGCACAGTTTATGAGTTTGAGCCCCCCATCGGGGTGTGTGCTGACAACTCAGAGCCTGGAGCCTGCTTCAGATTCTGTGTCTCCCTTTCTCTACCCCTCCCCCATTCGCACTCTATCTCTCTCTTTCAAAAATAAATAAACATTAAAAAAAAAAGAAATAACAGCCTTAACTAGACTGAAGTACCATCCTCCACTCTAGATCTCTTCCTATAATAATTTTCTTATTCTGTATCATTCTTAGTCATTCATCTTTTCTGAGTAGACCCTGACATATATACCTAGACTGATAAGTGCTCTCTCAAATTCTTTTATATTCATTGTCTACTTAATCTTATGGCATCCTCTTGAGGTAGTTATTACTGTTGTCATTTTGAAGATAAGGAATTTGAGATTAGAGAGGTTAAGAAATGTTCCTGAAGTCACATAGCTATTAAGTAGCCAAGTCAGGACTCCAAACTAAGTCTAATAGATTCTGAGTCCAAAATTCTTCTGATTCCTACACACTTTGAATCTATAGCTGAATTTGTGTTATATATATATATATATAGCCAAATTTGTGTTCTGTCACTCTGTCTCTGATCCTTGTATCACCAGAGATGAAACTAAAAGTTAGTTTTCATGAAGGTGATCATGAAATCAACGTTACTTTTATTTCCTGCTACCCTTTCACACCTGCTTGGAGGGTTTCCTTTCCCTGCTTCCAAGTAGAATCTCAGGTCCGGTGACTTTTCATTAGTAGGCAATAGAACATTCTGCAAACATGTTAGGGGGTAAAACATAGCCTTGTTTTAAAATATCCAATTCTGTATATTAATTGGAGATTCTTATTTATATTTAAAGTAAGATTCTTTTCTTCTCTGAACCCCCCATACCCATCTCCTTCCAACTAAAATTGGCTCCCGTCTAACTGCCTACCTTTGAAGAAAGAATGTGATTAGCATCCTTATTTCTTTCTTGTCTGACTCTTCCCTTGCTCATCCTCCCTTCAAGATTGGAGCTGGGAGGAGAGAAGAGAGACAGGAAAGTCCTTTTTATTTTTTATTTTTATTTTTTAAAAATAATTTATTGTCAAATTGGTTTCCATACAACACCCAGTGCTCTTCCCCACAAGTGCCCTCCTCCAGTCCTTTTTAAAGCAGTTTTGCATATCATAGTTTATATACCATAAAATTAATCTGTTGTAAGTGTATAACTCAATGATTTTTATTATATTTGTAGAGATGTGCCACCACATCTACATTACTCCAAAAACTGTTCTCTTTTTTAAATTTTTTAATGTTTTATTTATTTTTGATACAGAGAGAGACAGAGCATGAGAGGGGGAGGGTCAGAAAGAGAGGGAGACACAGAGCCAGAAGCAGGCTCCAGACTCTGAGCCAGCTGTCAGCACAGAGCCTGACATGGGGCTCAAACCCAGGAACGTGAGATCTGACCTGAGCTGAAGTCGGAGGCTTAACCGCCTGAGCCACCCAGGCGCCCTCTCCTAAAACTGTTCTCAACCCCACATGCAGTTAAGCCCTATTTCTTCTTCCAGTCCAAGGGAACCACTGATCTGCTTTTTGTCTTTATAAATTTGCTTTTTCTGGATATTTCCTATAAATGGAATAATATACTATGTACTATTTTGTATCTGGATTCTTTTACCTATCACTGATTTTTTTGATATTCATCCATATTATAATATGAATCAGAAATCTGTTCCTTTTTATTGCCAAATAGTATTCTATTATATGGATGTGTCATGGTCTTTACTCATTGACCAGTTGATGAACATTTGGACTGTTTTCAGTTTGTGACTATTATGAACAATGCTGCTACGAACATTCACATGCATGGCTGTGTGTGGATATATCTTTTTATTCTCTAGGGTTTGCTTCTAGGAAAGGAATTGTTGAATCTAATGGTAAATTTATATTTAAGTTTTTAAGAAACATTTACACTGACTTCCTAAGAGGCTGCACCCTTTTCCATTCCTATCAGCAATATTTGATGATTCCAGTCTCTTCACATCCTCACCAACACTTAGTGTTGTTGTTGTTTGGGTTTTTTTTTTTTTTTTGCTTTTAAGTTTTTTATCTTAATACTATTACAGTTAACATGCAGTGTTATATTAGTTTCAAGTGTATGATATAGTATGTTGTCTATCATTTTGATTCTAGACACTCTAGTGGATGTATAGAGGTAACTCACTGTGGTTTTAATTCTTATTTCACTAATGACCAATGATGTTGAGACTCTCTTCATGTGCTTATTAGCTGTCTGTGTAACTCCTCTCCTAAAATATCTATTCAAATCTTTTGTCCATTTTAAAATTGAGTTGTTAGTCTTTTTCTTATTGAGTTATAAAATTTACTTATATTTTTAGATATAAGTCCTTTATCAGATACATTATTTGCAAGTAGCTTCTCCATATATGGCTTGTCTTTTCATTCCCACCATGTCTTTTGAAACGCAAAGCTTAAACTTTTGATGAAGACCAGTTTGTCACTTTTTTTCCTCTGATGGATTATGCTTTTAGTGTCATATTTAAGTACCCTTTGCTAAATCCAAGGTCACAAAGGTCTTCTCCTATTTTTATTCTAAGGAGTTCTATAGTTTTAGTTCTTTCATTTAAGTCTGTGATTCAAGTTAAAATTTTTTTTATGTATATCTCCAATTGCTCGACACCATTTTTTGAAAAAAAATCCTTTTTCCATTGACTTTTTGAAAATCAATTGTATGGAAATGTAAAGTTTTATTTTCGGACCTTCAATTCTGTCCCGTTGATCTATAATGTAGACTGTCTGCAGATTCTATATGCCCATTCTTATGCCAACACCACGCTGTCTTGATTATTATAAATTTCTGATAAATTTTGAAGTCAGGTAATGTAAATCCTGTAATTTTGTTCTTCACTTTCAGTTTTTGCTTTGGTTCTAGTGCCTTTGCATTCTATGTTAATTTTAACATAAGCTTGTCAATTTTTTTTCTTTGCACACAAACTTTGGTAAGATATTGATAGGGGTGCATTGAATCTATACATCCATTTGGAGAGGAATGTCATTCAATAATACTAAGTCTTCCAATCCCTGAACACTTAGAAGCACAGGAGTCTCCCCTTATCTGTGGTTTCACTTTCCATGATTTCAGTTACCTGTGGTCAGTTGTAGTCCTAAAGCAGATGATCCTCCTTCTGACATATTGGAAGGTCAAAAGTAGCCTAATGTTATGTCACAGTTGCCCACATTATTCACCTCCTTTGTCTCATCACATAGGTATTTTATTATTTCACATCAGCATAAGAAGGATGAGTACAGTATAGCTGATATTTTGAGAGACCACATTCACAAAACTTTTTTTTACAGTAAATGGTTATAATTGTTATTATTAGTTGTTAATCTCTTACTGTGCTTCATGTAGAAATTAGATATGTATGTTTAGGAAAAAACACTATATAGAGGGTTCAGTACTATTCATGTTTTCAGGCATCCACTGGGGGTCTTGGAACATATCCCTGAAGATAAGGGGGGGTACTATTGTATGTTGTTTGATTCCCAAATATTTGGGAATTTCCCAGATTTCTTTTGTTGATGTTTCATTACATAATTCCTTTGTGGTTAGATATCATACTTTGTATGATTTCAATCCTTTCAAATTTATTAAAATTTATTCTGCTTAGTTTATGGTCTTTGCTGAAGAATGTTCCAAGTATGCTAAACAGAAATAGTATTAGAGAAAAAGATACTTCCTAATGATAAAATTGTCACCCAATGGCTGCAGATTATCAAGCACACTTGAAATATTTTTCAAGAAAGACCATATGCTAGGTCATAAAATAAGTTTCAATTAATTTAAAAAGATTGAGATTGCACAAAGTATGGTGTTTGACCACAAAGGAATTATAATATTAAATTAGACTTTAAGACACATATATGTGAACATATAAACAGATGCTAATTATATCCAGTTTGATAGAGTTGTTCACGCCTTGCTAATTTATTGTCGAGTGTTTTTTTATCACTATTATTATTGAATTTTCTACTTCTTCCTTCAGTTCTGTCAGTTTTTGCTTTATGACTTTTGAGATTCTGTTATTTTTATATCTTCCTGATATAGTGACTATTTTATCATTATGAAATATTCTTTGTTTATGACACTATTTCTAGTTTTGAGGTACATGTTGCCTGACATTAATATTGCCACTCCAGTTTTTTGTGGATGCTGTTTGCACAGTATATTGTTCTTCTAACCATTTACTTTCAACCTGTTTGTGCCTTTGACTCTAAGGTCTTTTCTTGCAGACAGCATATAGTTGATTCTACATGTTCATTCACAATTAATGTACTTATTTTTATGGTTGGATTTACATTTACCATTTTGCTATTTTTTTCTGTGTTTCCTGTTCTTCCTTGACAGCTTTTTTGTGCAGTCCTGAAGCAGATGATTTAAAATTTTTAAGGAGTGTTAAACGAGTTTTTTTTAATTAAATAGTTTATTACCAAGTTGATTTCCATATAACACCCGGTGCTCTTCCCCACAGGTGTCCCTCTCCATGACCATCACCCCCTTCCCTTCCCCCCCCTTCAGCCTTCAGTTTGTTTTCAGGATTCAAGAGTCTCTCAGGATTTGTCTCACTCCCTCTCCCTAACTCTTACCCCCCCTTTCCCCTTCCCATGGTCCCCTGTTAGGTTTCTCCTATTAGACCTCTGAGTGCAAACATATGGTATCTGTCCTTCTCTGCCTGACTTAATTCGCTTAGCATGACACCCTCGAGGTCCATCCACTTTGCTACACATGGCCAGATTGCATTCTTTTTCATTGCCATGTAGTATTCCATAGTGTGTGTGTGTGTGTGTGTGTGTGTGTGTGTGTGTGTGTGTGTGTGTATACCACATCTTCTTGATCCATTCATCAGTTGATGGACATTTAGGCTCTTTCCATGTTTTGGCTATTGTTGACATTGCTGCTACGAACATTGGGGTACATGTGCTCCTATGCATCAGCACTTCTGTATCTCTGGGGTAGATCCACAGCAGTGCTATTGCTGGGTCATAAGGGAGTTCTATGGATAGTTTTTTGAGGAACCTCCACACTGTTTTCCAGAGTGCTGTACCAGTTTACATTCTCACAAACAGTGCAGGAGGATGCCCGTTTCTCCACATCCTTGCCAGCATCTATAGTCTCTTGATTTGTTCATTTTAGCCACTCTGACTGGTGTGAGGTGGTATCTCAGTGTGGTTTTGATTTGTATTTCCCTGATGGATGAATGATGCTGAGCATCGTTAAATGAGATTTTAAGGAGTATCATTTAAATTCTTTTTACTTAAAAAAATAAATTCTTTTTATTTTAACTATGCTTTGAGAATTATTTTTTCTAAATTTTTGAAGAATAGCTTTGCTGGATTTAGAATTTATTTGTGAAGAATAAGAATATTTTTCTTTCAGCTGTTTAAATATATTATTTAACTGTCTTCTGGTCTCCACTGTTTCAGATGAGAAGTCAGTCATTATTCTATTGACATCCTTGTATGTAATGAATATTTCCCCCTTCTTCTTTCAAGATTTTCTCTTTGTGTTGGCTTTTAAGCATTTGACTCTGAGATGTCTAGGTGTGAATTTCTTTGTGTTTATTCCAGTTAGAGTTTTTGAACTTCTTGGATCAGTAGCTATAATAGATCAGTAGATTTTCATTAAATTTTGCAACATTTATGCCACTATTTGATTTTTTGGTGGGGCCTATTTCTATCTCTTCTCTCCTGGGGCTTCTGTTTTATGAATATTGGAACAGTTGATGTTCTACAGGTCTTTGAGGTTCCATTGGTTTTTCTTCATTTATTCTCTGTGTTCCTCAGAATAGTAATTTCTATTTCTCTATCCTCCAGTTCACTGATTCTTTCTTCTACCATCTTGAATCTGTTACTGAGCCTCTCAGTGGATTTTCCATTTTAGTTGGTTCAGAATTTTTACTTGGTTCTCTTAAAAGCCATAATATCTATGTCCTGATTGATAATCCCTATTTGTGCATTCATTGTTGTCATTCTTTCTTTTAATTCCTTGAAGATTGCTTTCTTCAGTTCTTTAGATGTATTTAGAATAGCTGTTTTAAAGTCTTTGCTTAATCCAGCATTTGAAGACACTCAAATGGTTTCTATTGACTACTTTTTGTTTCTTGCATATGGGTTACACTTTACTGTTTCTTTGTGTGCATTTTAAGATTTTTTGTTGTTAAAGACTAGACATTTCATTTTTAAAAAATAGTTTATTGTCAGATTAGTTTCCATATAACACCCAGTGCTCTTCCCCACAAGTGCCCGCCTCCATTACCACCACCTCTTTTCCCCCTCCCCCTCCCCCTTCAACCCTCGGTTCATTTTCAGTATTCAATAGTCTCAGGTTTTGCGT
>NC_043706.1:36990109-36999363 GCF_006229205.1 Suricata suricatta
CATTTTAGACAGTTTTTTTATAGCAACTTTGGATTCTTATCCTCACCACCTGCACTAAAGGTTGTGTGGCTGTTTTGCATGTTTGTTTTGTGACTGTCTTTGGCTAAATCTGTCCATAAACCTGCAGTATATGGACACTGATGTCTCAGCTTAGTTTTATTTTGAATATTCTTGCTTCTATTTGTAAAATTGGCTTCCCAAAGGTCTCCCCTGTGTGTCTTCCTAGTGGTCAGTCAGTGATTTCACAGAGCCTTGAGCCAGAACACCAAAGATCCCCATTATTTTTACCCAAAGTTCATCAGTCTTTAAACACCTCTCAGATTGTCATATGCCTTTGGTTGATTTCAGGAGTGCTGAAATGGTTATTTTTGTCAATTTAATCCAGATTATAGTTGCTTTGGGGGAATATAGTGTGCTGATCTCTTTCCTCAGCCATGGTTAGAAGTCCCTTCTTTCTCAGAGAGGTTTTTACTTGACTGGTATAGTTGTCAAATGGCTTTGCATATATCAGATTCTTTTTCTTGAGAGTCTTTTGGTGGGTTCTTCAGAGATTACTCACTGGGGCTCCCACAACTCCTATGAGATGGACTGTGCATTTTCATCCTTCACCTGCTTCTCCCCCACTTAGTTTGGTTTTCCAATGGTCCACTCCACATTTACCCTTGATGGTGTGGTCCCATAATTCTTCCAGGTAGTCTTCTTTGATAAGATATAAAAAGGGCTCCTGGCTCACTTTCTCTCCCATGTGGCCCACATATGGTTCTCCAGAACATGTATTAATCCACGTTCTAGCAAGTTCAGAGAGTGCTAGCCTTACCAATAAAGCAACTGCTCTCCTTTGATCCACCACAAAATCAATTCATCATCTGTCTCTTTCTAGATTTCCAGGCTGGAGTCCAACATTGTCCACAGTTTCTAGCTCTGAGAAGCACTTAGTGAGGCCCTTGACTCATCACCCTCAAGCTATTCTCTTCGTGGGGTAAAGGGCAGGAATTCTGGTGCAGGTCTCTCAAAGAAATCATCTTCATAACATTCTTTCTCTATTTCCACACTTCCAATCACTTTTATAGGACGGGATTCTTAGAGGCATAAAACCAGTACCCAGATATTTCTCTTTAAAAATTTGCTTCTTACTCTGAAACATTATTTTAGGATTTCTTATCTATTGTATCTTGCTGCCTCATTAAAAATTCCAATTCGGCATCCTATTACACTTGTGTTTATTTTTAGAGATTTCTTATGGTCCCCTTCAGACTAAACAGTGTTTCTTAAAAGTTACGGAATGCTCATAGATGTTATGTGAAAAATGGGTCCTATGAGGAAATTATTTGGGGGAATACTGTGCTAAGGAAAGAAAGGCAGATCTTCTTTCCTGCAGGTCTTTTCAGAACCTTCAATATGCAAATATGCATTGCAAAATATATAGTTTTTATCAAGCTTTTTTGACCATGAGGAACTCTCCCCCTACCTTTTTGACAAACCATTTAAAGGGATTAGCATTCTGTAGAACACATTTTGGAAATACTGGCCTGGAAAGTACCCATAAAAAGGGAAGGTAATTTCTCCTTCATCCAGAGAACTTTCCTAAGGCAGGAAATGCGTTATGCCTTTTGCCTCCTGACCACAACAATTCTGAAAGTTTCATGTGCATTTTTTTTTAAGTAAATGTATTATCTTTTAATGGCTGTAGTAGAACTTGATTGCATGGCCTTTCCACTAGACTCAATTCTTTAATGATAGGAACCCCATCTCATTCACTTTTGCATCTCCAAGGCTTACCACAGCACTTGGCACCTAACAGGAATGAATGAGCAAATAGCATTATAGGAGGATTTCTCCTCCTCCTTCTCCTCCTCCTCTTCTTTTCTTCTTCTTCCTTTTCCTGCCTTCTCTTCTCTTCCTTCACCTCTCTCCCCTTCCTCCTTCTCCTCCCCCTCTTTCTTCCCCTTGTCTTTCTTTCTCTCCTTCATCTTCTCTTCCTCTTCCTCCTTTGTTTTCCTCTTCGTTAAAGAAAGTAAGAAAGTCTTCTCCCCAGAGTCCCAAACCACATATATACACCAATGAACTGGGCATTTATGAAACTTTCCCAGCATGTGAAAATCCATGCTTGTGCATATTAACAGGAGAATTCATTAAGTGTGCAAATGTCCTGTGCTCTTTCCAAGAGCAACCCTGGGTGGGTTTTTTTTTAATCTTTCTATCTGTGTGTGTGTGTGTGTGTGTGTGTGTGTGATTGTGTACACACAGCTGAAAAGACAAGTTGCTGAGAACTTTCCAAAAGAAATGAATGGGATAAAACATATTGCCAAGTTACTGAGTGGTAATTAAGAACAGATTCCTAACATCATCACTTTGCCATTTTTAAGATATTTTCCTTTAAAAGACAAAACCACTGAATGATGAAACATGTCATGCTTCTCCTGAAGTCCCTTAGTCTTACACAAGTTACTGCTCAGTTGTATATACATAGATACACCAGCCCAGAGTCACACATGCTTGAGGACTGTAAGCAGTGTCAAATTATTTTTCAATGGAGAAAAGTGTGTGTTACCCATCCTCACTCTCAGTAGAGAGCAGTTGGGAAGATTCCTTTCTCTCACATTTCAAAATACAACTTTACCCTCAAGCTAACTGAAACACTTGGCCCTGAGCGTTACCTTTCACAGGGTTTTGAGCTACTGCAAATGGGACTAGAATGGGAGTTTGTATGCAGTCATGAGTGTACAAGTGTTCTGACTCCAGAAATAACATGAGAAGCTGTGACCACTAGTGAGTATGGCCTTTCCCAGCTTGAGGACCTTAGGCTCTGATCATACCGTGTCTTGGGGGGGGCGTTTAGAAAGGAATCTCACCCCCTTTCCCACCCACTCAATCACTGTGCACACTGTGTGATATTCCATCCTACATCTGGCCAGGTGCAGTGCCTCACTGGCCCTGCTGGGGGGCCACATACCAGATTAGACACACGCGTGGCCTGCCTCCCTGTGGGGGTGGAGGGCCGTCGCCACGATGTCCCAGGATTGTGTGTCTTGTGGTTAAACACTTAGGGTTTTGACGTAGGCAAGGCAGCAGAGCCGACCCTCAAAGCCACTGCAAACAACCTGAGAAGGCTTCTCAAAAAATGCAGTCCTGCACCTCGGAAAGAGACGGCTTTTATGGGGCAATTTTCCAATCGCTGCCTATTTAGTGTGGTCATGTCTGATCCAGGGGAAGTTTCTTAACTCTGGGCAGAGATGTTTGTAGAGAACTGGATGCCAGGAACCTGGTGGATTGTACGTTAATGTTAAGTGCATTCTCCGTATTCCCTAACAGAGGAGCCGTGTGTCTGTGTTGTTGGTGTGGGGGGAGGAGATGGGAAAGGACAAGGAGAGGGAAAAGCATATAAGAACAATGGCCATCTGTAAGGTACAGACATTCTATAATTTGGTTCTCACTCAGCACCATGAGGTTGATACTCCTGTTAAACTGTAATTTTCAGAGAAGATATTCTTACTCAGCTAGAAAAGCCAGAAGTGGGATTAGAAACCAGGTTTTTCTGATACCATATTTGGAGGCCTTTCTACTATACCACAATGAGGACCTAAGCCATCTTTGAGCAGTTCATGTCCTATTGATCATTTCCAGGAAGAAACTGTGGTAGCTCTGGACTTTTTCTCTCTTTAGTTGTATGCTTGAAAGTTATGTCTGATAATAGGAGGCAAGGAGGCTTGCTCTAAACAATGAAGATTATATCTCTTATTATCAGTGAGAGAAGCAGGATGGGCCTATGATCAAAATGCCTGATGTGTGACGTGTCCCTGTTGAACTGGGTCCAGTTTAGAACAAGCTTCTTCTGCCTCTGGGCATTCACAGTGCCCTTGATACAGGGTCTAGCACTTTGCTGAGGAGAACCTTGAGTCTGTGAGGTGATTCTGACCAGAGCTTACATGGTAGGAGGAGAGAAACCTCACAAATCAGTGTTCCTCTTCCTTCCCAGTCTCAGAAGAACTCAATGGGGTGGGGACTTTCTGTCTGTTTTCCTTCATTTGACCTTTTCAACAGTGCTTTGTGATGGAGTAATTTTCATCCTATGTAATTATTTTTTTGAGAGAGAAAAACCACAAGTGTATGAGTGGAGGAGGGGCAAATGGAGAGAAAGTGAGAATCCCAAGGAGGTTCCACACTCAGAGCAGAGCCTGATACAGGGCTTGATCCCATGATCATGACCTGAGCTGAGAAGCAAGAGTCAGATGCTCAACCAACTGAGCCATCCAGGTGCTCCTACATCCTATTATTGATGAGAAACATTGTACTAGGGTTCTCCAGAGAAACAAACCATCAAGATTTGTGTGTGTGTGTGTGTGTGTGTGTGTGTGTGTGTGTGTGTGTATAGATACATTTATTTTAAGAAATGGCTCATGCAATTGTGGAGGGTTGGTAAGTACAAAATCTGACGTGGTGCAGGCTGGCAGGCTGTGGACCCAGGGAAGAGTTGTAGTTCAAGTCTGAAGGCCATCTGCTGGCAGAATCCTGGAGATCAATCTTTGTTCTATTAAGGCCTTCTACTGATTGGATAAGGCCCACCCATATCATGAAGGCTCCCTAATTTAATTGCTAATCTCATCCTAAAACATCATTATAGAACACCTGGAATAATGGTTGACCAAAAATCTGGGCATTGTAGCTGAGCCAAGTTGACAAATAAAATTAACTGCCACAAACACTATGCTTCAGAAATGCTGAGATTATACAGCACTAAGAAGCAAGGCTGGGGATTTAACTAAGGTCTCTGATGCTGACAAGTACTCTTCATGATTCTGTAGCCCATGTCAGTAAATCAGGAAATGGGGTATGTTATACACAGAGCCTCATCTTGATTCGATGGTGTATTTGTGGGATTCTCATTCATTCTCCAAAAGGTCTGGGCAGTTTGGACCAAAAGGCAGGAGTGCTGCCAGGGTCCATGCAGTATGGACCAGGAACTTGGAACTTGAGAGAGCAAGGAGAGACCTTTGTGTAGCCTGCTTTTCCCCATGAATAGGCTGAGCCATAGAAGTACATGGTTGACTGGAAGCCAGGACAAGCTTGGTGAACTATTTAAGGATCTCTTAGTGAAGATGCAGGCTTTTCTAGATGAGCAGTGTGCTGCACAGAGTCTCACCGTGTGATCAGGGAATATGCCTGAAACATGCCAATGACTGACAGATGGAGAGGGAGCCCCCTCCCCAGCAGCCTTGAGAATAGGAGAAAACTTCCTACATTAGAACTCTGTGGGTTGGGGGGAAGGGGTGTAGAGAGTGAATCACATGACCTGGAAAGTCTCCTCCCACTTTATGGATGCTTCAGGGCTCATTGGCCTCAAAAACAGCTACTTAGCACTGAAACCCACAGTTACATGAGCTTCTTGTGCTTCCTTTCTTTATAGAGTCTGAAGAGCTCACCTGGGCAGGGATGGACTCCCCTCTCAGAGATCTGGAATATTCCCTTGTGCAGCCTCACTTCCCTTGTTCCCATCCTCCTCATGCTCCCCACATACCACGCCTAAGTCTCTGGCCCTTTCCCACCTCATCGTTAATTCTTTCCTTCCTCTTAGTTTCCCTGGAATGAGTTAATGAGGTTATTCTATTTCTCATTAGGTCTGCCACTTCATTTCTACTTGGACTGATGCTGATAATTTCTTTTTTTTTAAACGTTTATTCATTTTTGAGAGACAGAGAGAGACAGAGCATGAGCAGAAGAGGGGCAGAGAGAGAGAGCGAGACACAGAATCCAAAGCAGGCTCCAGGCTTTGAGGTGGCAGGATGAAGCTGGATGTAGGGCTCGAACCCACGAACTGTGAGATCATGACCTGAACCAAAGTCGGACGCTTAACTGACTGAGCCACCCAGGTGCCCCTGATGCTGCTAATTTCTATAAGTTACACTATATCTTCTTAGGACTGTGGACAATTAGATTGGCCTATGGCATGGTTTTCAAAGGAGAACAGTCACATCATATTTCCCAATACTAGAAACAAGCCAGTCACAAAATTCTCTTATGCTTTAGTACTTTCCTGCATCTTTTGTTTAAATAATAATTAAAAATACATACCATTTATTTAAGCATTGCCACATGCTGGGCAACATAGACAATAAACAGTTGGAAAAGTGGGATTAAAGTTGAGAGAAAGAGGTGGTTGGCATATACATTTGGTTGTAGAGACAATGGTTGACTTTCCCCAAGAGCTTGTGGCGGAATTCACGAGAAAAGATGAACTCATTGGATAGTCTATGTCTTTCAGGAGAAGGACAGCTACTGACATATTCCCGGGGAGCATCAACATGGAGGTGAAGGAAGAACCAAGAAGAGAAACCACACAAGGTCGTAGTGATGGGAAGATGTCCCTGAGAGAGAGGAGACGCAGGAAAGGGGTGATGTGAGCATTTTAAAGGATGTGAGAATGAAGAGAAAGACTGATTCATGCAAAAGGTCACTGACCTTAGAGCAATTGCAGGGATTTAGGGCAGGATATCAGAGGGTAGCTGGAAGGTCATGGGGATCCCAGGAGACACAAGACTGGAATTAATCCCAATTTGACTGTGGCACATTCCAGTTCCAGAATTTACTTGCAAACTGCTTCGTCTGCATTGAAGTAAGTAGAATTCACGTCAGTTTAGTAGGAATAAAGATTCTTCACTGGACTTCTTTTGTTGTGTTATTAAAGATGTTGCAGGGGCGCCTGGGTGGCTCAGTTGGTTAAGCGGCCAACTTCAGCTCAGGTCATGATCTCACAGTTCGTGGGTTCGAGCCCTGCGTTGGGCTCTGTGCTGAAAGCTCAGAGTCTGAAGTGTGCTTCGGAATCTATGTCTCCCTCTCTCTCTGACCCTTCCTTGCACAGACTCTGTCTCTCTCTCTCTCTCTCAAAAATAAAACAAACAAAAATTTAAAAAAAGATGTTGCAGAAAATCCAAAGAATTGGAGTCAGAGGAACTAAGGTAGTATTCAAGCTACCTTATTTGCTGACTGTGTGATCTTGGGCAGGATATTTATAAAATATGGCTTCTCTTATATATAAAAAAAGGAGGGTATAGTGATAGCTCCCAAAATTGTGAGGTTCAGGGGAGATATATGTGAGTAGGCTTTGAAAACTATAAAGAATTATGCCAATGCACAGTATCACATTAAAAATAATCATTATACCTATAAGCTGATGCTGAGGAATTGTCCCAATATTATATCATATCTTGGTGAACTGATTGGGAGTGTATGGGGTAAGATATTTGGCTGTAAACAGGAGAAGACTAACATAATCATTTAAGCACATTCAGATTTATTTTTTGCACCTAACCAGGAGTTAGAGGAAGGTACGGCCACTTATCGACGTCATCTCGGGCCTCAGCTCCTATCTTCCTGCTCCACCCTCAAGTGAGCGGCTTCTCTTCTCAGGGTTATAGGATGGATGGTGCTGTTTCTGCAGGCATCATATCCATGTTCCCAAAGAGCAACAGTGGAGGAAGGAGGAATGGGCAGTGTCAAAGGGTTGAGGGGGCATGCCATCTGAATCTGGCCTTTTCTTAAAGAGCTTTAATGGAAGCTGACCCTTGCCTTCCGTATGGCAGCCTCACCGGCTTGAACTGGGTTTCTTAACTCTCCCTAGTACCAGGGAGTCCTGGGCGGTGAAGACTGTAGACTTCAGGTCTTAGTTGAGAAGGGCAAGGGAGAAGGGGTCTGTTACTGGCTTCTGGAAGCCGATTTTTAATGTCTAGTACAGAGCAGGGTTTATCTTGCCAGTGGAGGCTTGATGGGAGGAAAGGGATGGAGGGAGGTGGCAGTGAGCTATTATGCTCAGGAGGGCAAACTGACAGTGACCAAGCATCAGGGCTGTGGGCCCTCTGTGGCTTGGACCAAAACATTTTGGCTGTCCCCCACCAAGAGGCCCAGTCCCACGACTTGGCTCCTTCTGGCAATCAGCCCTAACCAGCTCCTGCCAAAGGGGTAAACACATTCCAACTCCTTGAATCCCTGCTGCACGGTAACTGTGGTTAAGACACCCCCCCCCCCACCACTTCTACCCCATCTGGGCTAATGGAAAGTTCACTAAAGTTGTGTATTTTTAGTGATGCTTTGCGGTTATCTGTGCTTCTTTCTGTTAAAGGGGAGGTGGATACCTACACATTTATGTTATCGAACTGCACGAGCAATTACATTTATTCTCCAATCCTCAGGAAATCACGAAGGATAAAGCATTAGACCTTTTTTTCTCCACTCTTGTAAGATAGCCCTTAAGCCAAGCCATTTCCCTAAGCCCCTTTAGCCAAGTGAAGGGACAGAGGATCGTTGGTTCCGAGTCTTAAACACTCAGAAAACTCCGCATGGGTCATCACCCAGTGTGGGCACCATCAGCTTGTACACTCCTGGGAATGGGGAGGGAGGCAGAGGTCAAATACTCACCCTGGGGATGGTGCCAGTCATGGAAGAGACCCTTAGTCAATTTCCAGTCGTATCAAGGAGATGGATCACAATCACATTTAAGAAAAAAAAAATTAAAAGCAATTTTTTAAATGTATGAATAAGACCTATTGTAAACGGCTCAAACTCTGTGTGTAAGCAGTAAAGTAAGATGAATTGACTGGCACTGAGTTGGAAAAGCTATACAGAGGCAGGGAGTGTGGAACGTAATTTAATAAAAATAAACTTTTTTTTTTATACATACACACTCCCAAAGAAGAAATGGAAAAGTTGTTAGGGTGTGGACCAGGGCTTCTAATTAGCTGTTCTGGTCTGCCTGATTTATCTCCGTCCCAGCCCCTAGCACCTTCCTGGGACTCCTTCTCCCACGGAAGGAGCCTTTGGGGGAACAAAGGCATCCCCCAGCACCTGACCTCGCGGCCGGCTCAGGCCAGGTCTTCCAGCCCCTACCCCAGCGGGAGGAGCGGGCAGAACCCCCCGCCCCCGCTGCCCAGGTCGCCGCTCTGGCCTCCTTGACCCTTACTTGTTTCGCAAACAGAGGGAGCCCTGGGAAGGCTCCTTGCCAAAGTTGGAAACAGCTACCCTCATTGTCCGCCTCGCCCTGCCGGCCGCGCTCGCCCTGCCTCCCTCCCCTCCTCTCTGTCTGAAAGTGTGAAAATTACAAATCCCAAGGAACTGCAATCAGAACTCTACCTAGGGAACGTTCAGAGTATCCTTGCCATAAATATCCCGCTCCAAGACGCCTGACGTCAGAGCGGGGCGGGCGGGGGCGCGGGCCGGCCGGGCGGGGAGCCGCGCCGCCCGCTCTCGGAGCCCGGGGGCGCCCA
>NC_043706.1:36999463-37042388 GCF_006229205.1 Suricata suricatta
CTGCCTGTTGCGTTTCTGCAGTGTTTGCGGGAGCCAGCGGCACTCGAGGGGCCCCCCGGGGCCTGTGTGCGTGTCTGTATGTCAGGGGCGTGATTTGCGTGTGTGTCCTGTGTCTGTCTGTCTTGGCACATCTGGACACAGGAAATGTCTTTGGAAAACTTTTTTGTAAAAAAAAATGCGCTTTTTTTGGTGGCTTTGAAATCGGATTCCTTGTTGTCACAAGTGGACGGACGAACGTTAGCCGGTACCCGCCCCCCCGCCCCCAAACTGACAACTTTTTGGTGGTGGCTTTGCCCCGAGCTCAGCCTTGTGCTTTCATTCGGGTGATTTAACTCTTCCCAAGCCCCAGCTCCCACTTGCAAGCCTGGCCTCCGGCCAGCGGGCAGGGCAGCGGGAGCGGGAGGTTCTTGCTCTCTCTCAGGCGCAGTGGGGGACCTTGAGCGAGGGAAGGAGCATCCCAGAAAGGGGGTCCTGACTTCGGGGACCTCGGCACCTGTGGCGGCCGCCCAGCCTCCTGCTGTGGCCCTGACATCAGGCAATGGGACTTTGACTTAACCGAGGAAGGCAGGATCCGGTCTGGAGGCAGGTAATTGTAAGGAGGAGGAGGAGGAGGAGGAGGCGGCGGCGGTGGGGCCAGGACACTGCGGTTCTGTGTCGGGTCCTGCCCCGGGAGTGGGATGGATGCGTATGTCACACGTGCCCACGGTGAGGGACGCGCCTGGTTCTGGGGGGAGCGAGCGCCGCGGTGCCCCAAACAAGATGCAAGCTCGTAACGTAAAGAGACATGTCTGAACTGTGGTGTGGAGGAAGGGGGGTGGTGGGGGAGAGGGAGAGAGATTTTTATCAAAATTGAACACAGATTGCTGAGGTCTGGGCTTGATTTAACTCTTCTCTCTCTGCTTTGGCCACTTTTCCACGGCTCTGTGGTGGATTTGCAAAGTTCCTGAGAAGGTAGGAAGGCAGATTATGTCTCTCCAGGGAAGAGTCCCTGGAGGCTTTCCTTGAAGTCTACCCGGGAATGAAAGCAACTTCCCATCTTTGGAAACTTTAGTTTTGTGTTTCTCCCTCTTCCGGGTTTGGTGTCAGTTTCTTGGATTTCTTTGAAAAGCGGGCTGCTGGAGGGGATGGATTTTCCCTAGGAAGTAGAGGGGGATTGTGCCCTCAGAGGAGCCGGGGGGGGGGGGGGGGGGGGGGGGGGGGGGGGGGGGGGGGGGGGGGGGGGGGGGGGGGGGGGGGGGGGGGGGGGGGGGGGGGGGGGTATGGGCTGTGTGGGTCCACCAGCCCTGGACTGCCCAATGCATGGCGCTGGTTGTCAGTGTTGGGCCCAAGAACCAGTGACCACAAAGAGAGCCTTTTCAGCTCTGCCCTAACCTGGTCTCTGGTTTTATATTTTGCAATAGAGCCAGGATTTGGGTGGGAGGAAGATTACTGGACCCTCCCTGTGTCCTCGAAAAAAAAGAAAGAGAGAGAGAGAGAGAGACTGTACAGGACAGGGAGGAAATCTAGATGTAAAAATGTACCCACAGGACGTTCGAGATTTGTGGTGGATTTTAGAAATTATACAAATTGACCCATAGGGAAGTGCTATAAAAGACTGAGCAGACAGCAGTGTCAGAAGTAGACTCGTTTCACTTCAGGAGTTATGTCTTCGCCTGCAATGCGGTGAAGAAGAAGGAAACCATCCCAAGGGCAGTGTAAACAAAAGTGCGAGTAAATAGGGCTAGCCGGGCGCTGTGGCACGCACGTGCAGGCTCACGTTTACTCGTTTGTCACTGTTCGGGGATGGTTCTGGCTTCAGGCGCGACAGCACACACAGCCCATTTCTCCTCTGCGCTGGGAGCCGCATCGGACTCCAGGTGGTTCTTCCTTTACAAAACACAACTGCGCTATTATGGTCATGTTGCCCAGGGCCATAATCGTTGCATGCTCACTCCTGAGTTTTCAGAGCTGTTCCTCCACACCCTAGGATGCTGAGTGAATACTCGTGCCCCCGTCAGGACAGAAAGAGGAGAGAAACTTCTCCTGGGCGTTAGAACTCTGAAGAAAGTCAGGAGTTCAGGAAGCGGGAGGCGGAGAGAGAAGGACCAGTAGGGAGGCCTGTGAATGTGTTTTCTTTTGGTGAGTGTGGGGGAGGTGGAAAGCCTACTGCTTTCTGTGGGAACATGTTCTCTCCCTGGTCTGCTTTCCCAACCCCCAGCCCCCGGAGTTTTTGAAACTAAACAGGTTAAACTCTGCCCCTGAGTAGAGAGCCTCGGATGCAGGGGTAAAGGCAAGGGCAAGCCTGCCTGCAGGTGGTTGAGAGGCTGCAAAATCATCAATGAGGCACAGCCTTGTTTCTTTGATTTTAGTGGAGCCAGGGGAAGTACCAATTTTGAACGTTTCCACTCATCCCAATATTTGCAAGTAGAAGGCTGAAGGCCCAGGGGCAGAAGGGACCCAGAGGAAACGGACTCTCGGAAATAACTTTTGTCCCAGCAGAGGAGTCCTCCTCACCAGCCGAGGGCTTTCATCTCTTTCATCGCGTGGGGTTTCTCTGGAGGGTCCGTGCGATTCTAACCTTTCTGGGATGGCTGTGGGAGACATTTCACCACTTTAGATGCAGGTCGAATTCCCAGGCCCCTGATCTCCCTGCCTCTTCTATCAGCGCCAGCTTCTGACCTGCTCTTGGGTCATCTCTGAGATCAGAATACTTAGAGAGGATGCATTCTTGGGCTCTCCTGAAGGTCCGAAGGGCAGTCACACCTGGCAGGAAGAGCAACTTGACTTTGAGAGCAGAGGAGTCTCCACAGCCAGAGCCTCTGTGTTTGGGGATCCCGTGTCCTTCAGCGCTGGATTTGAGGTGTACCCTGGCAAGATGGAAAGAGTGCAGGCCTCTGAGAAAACTGCCCTGGGAGAGAATTAGGAACCTGGCCTGTAGGTTACCTATTCCTTCTGAGGTTCAGCTTTCTTGTCAGTGAGAGGAGGATTATTACTCCACAGGGTTATTACAAAACTGATATTTACGGAAAAGAGCTAAGAACAGAGCTAAAGATATTGTAGATGTTTAATAAAGGGACTAGCATAATTTTATTTCTTCATTTTTCAGCCATCAGGAGTCCAGGTTTTTGGGAAAGCACGTCTCTCCAGATCTGGCTACGTTTTCCATTATTGGAGGCCAGTGGGTGGGAGTCTTAGGGCCGAGGTCACCCATATTTCCGCCCTCTAGAGAAGGTGGCCAGTGGGGATGATGTGTGAACATGTGGGAGGAGGTAGGCATCCTGAGTATCTGCCATGGGACCCACCTCTGTGGTGGAGAGCTCTCATGAGGGAGAAAGGTGTATGTGTGTGGTGGCGGCGGGGCAGGAAGCTTCAGAACCAGGTGAGTCTTGTAGAACGAGCCTGAGGTCGGAGATTGGTTAGGCAGCCAACCCCCATGGGTTGTAAAGAACGGAAGTTCAGCTATCGGTAAGCATCTCTGAGGCGTGTGGGGTTGGGGGGCTGCCCCCGGTAGATGCACTGCCTCGGGGAATTGGCTAGTCCAACGGTCGGTACGAGAGAGGGCAGCTGCAGGTCCTCACGGCCCATCTCAGAGCTTCCAAGTTATCCTTCAAGTTGACATTTAAGATGTTGAAGATCACATTTGTTTCTGTTTTGTTCAAGCTCTCTCTTTAACTGTGGCCTGGGATGACTTTTCAGAGGCTCAGCCAGTGGCCAGCTTCTCTTGAGACGGCCCGGATCGGGGGATCAGTGAATTCCTCGCTTCTGGCAGTATCTGTTTCTCCAGCTCCCTTCTCACATTTTTCGGTTTGTTTGTTTTTTGTTTCATTATGAGGTTATAAAACTGCACTGTCAAGATGCTGTGCAGAGGGGGGTGCTTTTTCTTTGGATTTGTGTGTGTCGTTATTCTAGCAATGTGCAATGTTTATCAGACTATGGGTGTTAACAGGTGTCGTGGGGTTCTTTCTGGGTCTCTTGTCCACAGGAAAAAAAAAAGCAAAGCAAAGGGGGAGAACAGGACCTAGAAAAAAATAAACTTTAGGCAGTTTGGTATCTCTCTGAATCCTGGCCAGAGGGGAGCTGAGTTATTTGTAGGATGCCTCACAGTTCTGTGGAAGGAGCTTCTGAACCACGTAGACCCAGGTTTGAGTCCTGGCATTCCCCAGGTCCCAAGCTATTCTTTGTTTCTGATCCTTTTTCATCTGTCAAATGGAAATAATGGCTCTTTTTATTTCCCAGGGTGGTTCTGAAGGTGAAAAGAAATAATATATGGGAAGATCTAGCGAAGTGTTCCACGCTTAGCAGGATGTTGGTGCCTTCTCCCTCTCTGGTTCTCAGCTCAAGAAAGTACATGGCTTTGGACATTTGCCCACGAGTCAAAGCAAATAAGCTGCTTATTCAGGGCTTAGCAGCAGTGCTCAAAGGTCCGCTGTCTCATCCTGGAGATGGAGACCTTTAATACAAAAGTGAGGCGACACAGATCAGCGTTCCCTGTGTCAAACAAACAGCAGCCCCATGTGATCCTCTCCTGGAAGAAAGGAAAGGCCACCAGCTCAGTGACCCATGAACCCAGCTATTAGCGAACCCTCCTTACAGCTTGTTTTAGAAATCTCAACCGCTGGCTTGGTTCAAAGAATCAAAGTCAAAACTGGGGAGGGAAATCATTGAGGCAGTGCCTAACGTTAAAACTGAATAATAATGACACGGTAACAATAGCACCTTACATTTATGTAATGGTCTACAGTTTGAAAGGTATGTGGCCTCATTTCATCCTTAGAACAATCCTATGAGATTGGTATGCACCATATTTTACAGTTCAGACTCTGAGAGCTTAAAAGACTTCCCCTATTTCACACCGTAAGTGAGTGGAGAAAACAGGAGAGGAATAGTTGCCCAAGTGGTTCTGTTGCAACCCTGGCTACACCTTAGGATCACCTGGGAAGCTTGTAAAAGTGTCAAAACCTGGGCCTTCCCCAGACCAATTAAATTAGAATCTCTGGGGAGTGGGGAACCCAGGCATTAATAGTTTTGCAAGTGATCCAAAGTGTGAGTGAGAGCCTAAGGTTTAAGGGAAGAGGGAAGCGTCCCAAGGTTAAGATTTGGGGAAGCAGGCATGGGTGAAAAAAAAACCCCACTGTGCTTGGATTAAGCTTCATGAGGGCAGGCCCTTGTGTGGTGCTGCCCAGATCCCCATAACCTGTGGTCATGCTGGGTACAAGGTAGACTCTCAGTGTTTGTTGGCTAAATGAATGAATGAGTGAACAAACTACCGTAGATTAGGAGCCAGGAACTTCAACAGCCAAATCCAGCCTGCTGCCTTGTTTTATAAGTAAAGTTTTATTGGAACACAGCCATGTCATTTGTTTACGTATTCTCTGTGGCTGCTTTCATGCCAAAAGGGCAAGAGTTGAGTATTGTGATAAAGACTATATGGCTTGCAGAGCTGAAAATATTTACTGTCTGGCCCTTTCACAGGAATAGTTTGATGGCTCCTGCTCTGGATCGCAGACATGAACAGAGTACACCTTAGGGAGGGACAGGACAACATGGTGGTCAAGAAGGTGTGTTCTAGAATCAGATAAACTTGTGGTTGCATCTCAGCTCCCCCACTTACCTGTTGTAAGACCTCGCATATTGTTTACCCGAGTCTGTTTTCTCACCTGCAAAAGGGGGATGATGATAATACGGCCCTCACAGGATGGTTGAGAGGATTGTCAGCCCCGGGCCTCGGGCCTCGAGGAAGCACTCAACAAATGTTGGCTGTTGCTGTAATGGTTGTAGTTACTGGCAATTAACCAAGTGGGAAAAAAAACCAAACTAGATTAAAGTCAAAACCCAAATCCAGTATTACAGACAGAATAAGGGATGTGGTAGGCAAAGATAACGAGCTTGTGTGATGAAAAACTGGTTTCGGAGGTTTCTGAGGTAACGGGTGTCCTTTTGAGACAGCACAGGTCAGGCCCCCGGGTGTGTGAGTGCTGTGCTTCTGAATGTCTGACCAGCAATCCTCACCATTCCTCAGGGGATGATTTAGGTTTTATTGCACTTAATCTGGCCACAAACATATCCTACTTCTGTATTCTTGTTCATAGTTATGTCTATTGGAGAGGCTCTTCCCCAGTCCTTGTCTTCCTGGTCCACTTGTCCTGCCAGACTTGCTCAGGTGTCTGCTTCCCCTCTAATGTCCTTTGCAAGGCTTTCCCCCCTTCCCCAATCACTCCTTCTTCCTCATTCCTACAAACATGGCGCATAGCTCTGTCATAACATTTAACAATTGCATTAGCAGACCAGGAAGAACTGAGTCTCCTTCATGCCTTTTACATGTTTGGAGCTCGTAAAAGTCAAATTGCATTATCAAATCCACACCTGGTGGCCAAACAATGTCAATTAGACCCTTGGTTCAACTCAATGATTATCTGAATTAACTCTTAAAGAATGAGTGGGGGCTTTGCCCAGGTGCTAAGGGGATTGCAAGAGAAAATCCCCAAAGTCAACCATGTAGAGAAGAACCATCCAGTTTATAGACTATGTGGACCATCTCTGTGCTTTCTGTTGGTTCCTGCCCTCTGGAACACCTCTCCAGAGGGGTAGTCAGGGACAGGGAAATATGGAAGAAACATAAAACCAAGCCTTTGGCTTCTTGTCGGCAGATGTGGTGAAAAGTTGGGTTTTGGCTTCTTTGGGCTTTTTATGTATGTGTGCCAAGATAATTGGGAGTTGGCTTGCTATGGTCAGCGTTGCCATTTGATTACAGAACATGTTACATAATTTTTATAGATTTTAGTGCAGATTTATTTTGATGGCAGATACATATTGTGGTGTGTGGAAGAATATTAGGATAAAGTTCTCTTCTAATGATTGAGGGGAGGGCACAGAAAAATTTTGGCCTTTTGATCAACCCCCATTGGACAGTTAGGAGCTGTCCTGAGGGAGGTGATGGGAGGAGAGGGAATGAAATAATACTTTTATATGGGACCCCTCTATGCACATGGCACTATGTGATAATTTAAAAAAGCATATTCTTTGATTTTTCCAAATTACAAATAATTCTTACTTGCTTAAGCAAATGAATGGGTATCATCTAGAAATACAAAAAGACAAGTGGAAAATGAATACCCCCTCCACACCCTTGTAATTAATGTCAATAGCCTAGGATTATATTCGTCTTAATTTTTCCTTTGTTCATACAAATACCTGCAGGTGTATATTCAGGCATAGTGGGTGTTGTTTGACTATTTTTCATGAAACGGAATCTAACTCTGCACAGTACTCTGCAGTGTACTTTTCTTCCCCTTGAGCATCTATCAAGGTTATCCCTGTAATGCATCAAGCTTCTTTTTATTTTTCTGATTTCTTTAGGCCGAGACATCCACAGCTCTATATATTTGAGATCATGTCATTCCTGTAGGGATATTTTTCCATCAGTCAGTTATTAAACATGGTTTCATCCTGATGATCACCAGTTTGGGTCCCTGCGTCTGACATAATGAGCATCCATCACCCAGGAAAGCTGCATTCTGGCACTCAGGCTGAGTGATTGATGTACCTAGCCCTGGTGACCATCTGGGATATGACTCCATGTTTTGTGTGGGCCTCGTTTGTCCCCGGGGAAAGCTAATGAGCATCGGGTCCTGTGGCCATCCCTCCCTCTTCTCATCAGTTTAGTTCTTCTCCATCACTGCCTGTGCAGGAAGGCAGTGGAAAATATCAAAGACTGATACATTGGATGGGAGAACCGTTCCAATGGAGCAAATCAGGCAGTGTAGTTTAATGGTCAGGTGTGAGGACTCTACACTCAGATCACCTGATTGGATCCAGATCTCCGAGTAGCGGTCATATCCTATGCCACTCTGACCCTCGCTCTGGCCTGACCCCAGTGGCAGGTGGCGCTGGTGGTGGTCAGCCCCCTGAAGAGAGTTGCCCTGCCTTCCATCACTCCTGTCCACACTCCCCTCCTTGGTCACCTGCATCCAATAATTGGTGGGGATGATGAAGGCCTGGCCTCTCCAGACCAATGTGGACGGATTCTAAAGGACAACCCAGCTTCAGGGCTCCTTATGGGGTTGACTGAGGCTGCATGGTAGGATGATCACCTCTGTCCCACAGGTGATTGATTCCAAGAGCCCTTCCAAATACCCGCTGCCTGATCCAGAAATATTGACTATTTCATTATCAACTCATTCTGGAGCAGCTTTTTCTTTTGTATTTTGCATTTTGTAAATGCAAATCCAATTTAAAATGTAGATCCAAGTTAGTTAACAACTAGTGTAATACCGATTTCAGGAATAGAATTTAGTGAATCGTCACTTACATACAACACCCAGTGCTCATCCCAACAAGTGTCCTTCTTAATGCCCCTCACCCATTTAGCCCATCCCCCACCCACCACTCTTCCAGCCACCCTCGCTTTGCTCTTTGTATTTAAGAGTCTCTTGTGGTATGCCTCCCTCTCTGTTTTTATATTATTTTTGCTTCCCTTCCTTTATGATCCTCTGTTTTGGATCTTAAATCCACACTGGAGAAGTCCATTATTTTCTAAGTAATTATTGGTAGCTCTGTTAGAATATGACACAGTGCATTCTTTTCTTGTGCTCTATTCTGTGTGTTTCCTAGGTGAGATCCAGCTAGGTTTCCTTACAAATAGGGTGGTGTCATAACCGGACAGACTGAGCAGAGTGTTTTTAATTTTACTGCCAAATTTTAATTTGCCCCTGCCTCCCCATGCTCAGCTGACGGGTGTAGGTGTATCTGTTTAGAAGCATGACCAGATGGCTTTGTTGCCATGCTGTCTGGAGATGGGGGGGGGGTGGACGAATTGACCTTTGGGAGTTCCTTTGCATCTTGCCAGTGTTTCTGTAATACCTAGGGGCACAGTCTCAAGAACCCAGCTGGCCCACGGGGGGCTGTCTTTCTGCCCTCATATCACATAGGTATTCACATCATGCCTGCATGGGTCTCTGCCAGATCTGATTTGTCCTTAGCGGGTATTTTGTTCTATTTTGTCCTAAGCACGACGGCAGCCTTTAGTGCTGTGCTGACCATTTTGCCTTTTGGGTCACAGACACTGATCGCCTGCCTGCGTGCCAAAGCAAAGCTTCTCTGAGTGAGAGATGCTCCACGTGCCAGACTCAGGGACCTAGACTCACAGCTCAATGTCTGGCCACATTCCTGGAGGGCAGTGTCAACCCTCCCTCACTTCCTCCCAGACACTGCAGTCCCCAGCCTCAAGGTCCCAGGACCGGGCGGCGAGGGAAAGGAGTGAACTCCAGGTCAGCAAAAAGATGGGTCAGTATTTCCACACTGCCAGAGGTGACTTAAGTTAGTTTTGAAGCAAAGTCAGAGTTTCTGTGGGCTTGGGGCAGTAGTAGGCCCAGGCCATTTTAACCCTTCTTTTCTTTTTAATTTCGGTCAATATATTTATCAGTCTGTTACCTATCATCATGTGGCACCGGGCTGACACCTGCCCCGAGTTAGGAACTGCTTTTCCTAGACACACAGCTAGTCATTTCCTATCACTGCTGCCCTGAATGGGTCATGTTATTGATGTCTTTGGCTGTCTAAGTAAAAGCTGGGGCTAACAGCGCTGATAGACCAGATTTAAGAGCACAGCCTCTGGGTTCAAATTCAGGTTCTGGTTCTTGCTAGCTGTGAGGCCATGCATGAGTTACTTTATCTCTCTGGGCCTCAGTTTCCTCATCTGTAGAATAGGTTGCGATGAAGATAAAGTTCATGTATGATTTGGTAAAGAAAAAAAGAAAGAACTTGACACCATGGCTGACTCATAGAGAACACTAAGAAATGTCAGGGATGATGATGATGATGGAGGACAGTGACCTCTCATTAGCCCTGTTTGCCCAGCATCCTGCACAGTGCCTGGCACAGAGCTGCGGGTTTGGGGAACAATACTCATTTATTAAATAAAATATCCAACTGGCTTTTGCTAAGTGTCTATTGCCTACTTAGTCTGATCCACTCTGTACCACAAAAAGAAATACACTTTGCATTTAAAAATGTTTTAAACTTTTTTGTTGAAATTTGACATGATTCTGAAACACAGTTTACATACACAGCTTATAGGTATGTAGCCCAGTGGATTTTCACCCTCTAAGCACACCTGTGTAGAAAGCATCCAGGTCAAGAAACAGAGTATTCTAAAGTCTCTATCTCACAACTATCTCTGGGCTGAGAAGCCTCTGTGCCCCCTTCTATAGGCTACTCCATATTGGGAAGGCTACACCCCTTCCATAATGCTGACTTCCAACACAATTGATTAGTTTTGCATGTTCTTTTTTTTTTTTTAATGTTTGTTTATTTTTGAGAGAGAGTGTGAGCAGGGGAGGGTCAGAGAAAGAGGGAGACACAGAATCTGAAGCAGGCTCCAGGCCCCGAGCTGTCAGCACAGAGCCCAACACAGGGCTCGAACCCACAAACCATGAGATTATGACCTGAGCTGAAGTCAGATGCTCAACTGACACGCCTGGCACCCCTGGTTTTGCCTGTTCTTGAACATCCTATAAATGTAATTATACAGTGTGTACTCATTGGTCTGGCTCCTTTGTCTCAGCCTAGTGTTGTTGTGTAGTATTCCGTTACGTGACTTTCACACACTTGATGCATCCACCCTTCTGTTGATGGGCATATTGGCTGGTTGCCAGGTTTGAGGCTGTTGTGAACAGTGTTGCTGTGAACCTTTGTGCCCTTGTCCTTGGATGAACCCATGAATGGATTCCTGTTGGTATGTCCTGGGAGTGGAGATGCTGCATCCTAGGGAATGCATGTGGTCAGCTTCAGGAGGTACTATTGGGTTAATTAAGTGGTTGTGCCATGTTTTCCATGTTCTGTAAAGACAAAGAAGCAGTTCCAACTTGGTAGGGCAGGGGCTTGAGGCCCAGTAATTTACTGGGTTTCCTGAGATGTTTATATCATCTGTGCCCTTTATGTCTGAGAGCTCATGTGTTCCAGAAAGCCACTGCAGGTAGGTGTGTCCTCTATACCAGGCACTGTGCTGGGTGTGTTTGCTCATTCTACTTCCTGCAATAGTCCCATGAGATGAGATGAATGTTATTACCCTCTCTTATAGATGAGGAAACTGAGGCTCAGAAGGGTTGAGTGGCTTGCTTAAGATCACACAGGAAGAAACTTTCAGAGCCAGGATATAAGATAGATGTCCATGGACCTAAAGTTCATACATTTTGAGATGTGATGGTGAATAGTTTGGGCTTCAGTGCTAACACAGGACAGAAACATGGACACCGATGTGGGGTCTGTCCCCCTTGAGCCTGGGCCAGTGCAAGATGGTGGCTGTGAGGAGACGCTCTGTACAAAGGAGCAGTAAGAAGCCGACTCATTGACCTTAAGAAGCCAAATTGTTTTCCTGCCCTGGGGGCTGTTCGAAAAGGTCATAAATTTCCTGGAAGGCGAAGATGACCATGTAATTACTGTCTAAACCAGGACTGTCCAAGAGTGGAAGGGTCACTGGAGGAGACACTGGGGAGGCAGGCATCCATTGGCACTGTCTGGGTAAATGTACCGGGTCAAATGGGACACACACTCACCCTCTGGGACCCTGAGTGGGCGTTGCTCTCCTGGTCAGCAGGGCCTTCAGGTACTTTTGAACTCTGTCAGAACACTGTGTGTCTGGAGTTCGCCCCCATGTGATGTGCTTCTAGTCTTCTCTGTTGATGCGGAAACACTGTCTGGTTTTCTTCTGCTCTGCATACCATTCCTTGCTCAGACAAGGCTCTGACAAGGTGAGTTTCTTTTGGCAGATCTAGTTACCACTGAGACACATATGCTAACAGACTAGAAGGCTCCAAGAACTCTAAGGCTGTGCTTTAGTCACTGTGGCTTTTGAGGCACCTAACTGGGCAACAGGCACAGAGTTAGCACCCAGGAAATACTTGTTGAGGGCATATGTCATTTATTCATGTGATCATTCATTCATTCACAGTCCATAGAACAAGAGTTTAGTTTAGATATTTTTATCTTTTAAAAAATGTTTATTTTGAGACTGGGAAGAGGGGAGAGAAAGAAAGAGGGAGGGAGGGGATCCCAGGCTGTCTCCATGCTCAGCTCGGGGCTTGTTGTAGGGTGGGGTCTCACAACCATGAGATCATGACCTGAGCTGAATCCAGAGTCTGATGCTTAATGGACTGAGCCATCCAGGTGCCCTCTTTCCTCTGTTTTTTTTGTTTGTTTGTTTGTTTGTTTTTTTGACCTGACTCCTATTTCCACTGGTCCAGGAAGAGAAGTCCATTGTGTGTATGGGTGTGCATACAGGCAAAGGAGAAAGCATAAAACACACCAACTTAATGAGTAGCAAAAGATGTTGGATTGTGGGGACTTGGTGTCAGAGTCTAGGTTTGAATATCAGCATCTACTAATTAGCGGACTTCCTTAGAGAAGGGATTTAGCAGTTTGGCCTTTCTGAGCCCAGGGTTTTCATCATGTGTAAATGGAAATGCCAGTAATACCTGTGGCATAGGAGTGAAGGCAGTCCGTGCCGTAGGGGATATGAAAAATGTAAAGTACAGGGTGAATCATAGTTATCAGTGGTGATGTTGGTTCAGCAATCATCTGAGAAGTGCTGGTGTGAGGCGCTGCATGCTGAGGGGTTGCTGTGAGCAAAATTCACTGCCCACCCCCAACCCTGGGGCCTCCATCTCTTCAAGCAAGGCAGACAGTACATGTGTGGCAAGCCCGTGTGACCTGGAGCTTTCATTAGTAAACAGGGAAGAGATCAGCAAATTCTTTAAGGCCTTGGGGATTTAATGTGGGTGTCAGAGATAAGGATGCAAAGGATAATTAATTTCTCATTAAGTGCACAGCTGCATTTTCACCAGAACAGCAGTGAGAAGCACTTAAGCGCTTATGTATTTCTTAGCCAGCAGTAGCTTTGGTGTAGCCTAGTGGCTCCTAGTGTAGATTCTAGGGTCAAATTGCTAGCATCCAAATTTAAATTACACCACTTCCAGAACTGTATCCTCCCTGAGACTCAGTTTCCTCCAAACTGAGTAAAACGGGGGGCACCTGGATGGCTCAGTTGGTTGGGCATCCAATTTCAGCTCAGGTCATGATCTCACTGTTCGTGAGTTGAGCCCTGCATCAGGCTCAGTGCTGACAGCTCAGAACCTGGAACCTGTCTCAGATTCTGCGTCTCCCTCTCTGTCTCTGTCCCTCTCCTGCTCGTGCTCTCAAAAATAAATAAACATTAAAAAAAAATTTTTTTTAAACGGAGTAACATGGGGATAGTAATAGTTAGTATTTACCCCAAAGAAGGACAAAATTAATACTTGTAAGGTACTTTGAATAGTGCCTGGAACATGATATGTACTCCATACATCTTTATTATTGCTGTTTGCCCCAAAATTTGCTTTCTACAGGAATACAAGGCACTATGTGGTGCTGATGCAGTACACAGAGGAGGCAAGATCATTCTGAAATGGGGGATGTCAGGGAAGGCTTCATGGAAAAGAAGCACCCCAAGGTATTTTCTAGAGTTGTGTGCCCTGAGCAAGATGGTTTATTTTCATGTTTACTCTGGTCTTCAGGCTTGGAGAAGATTTAGTGTGGAAGAAATGCCTTCCCTTAAGAAACATAATCAACCACCTTCTGAAAGTTTGAAGTTGAATAAGACACGGTCCCTGCTTTCATGCATTTCCAAACTAGTTCATCCATCCTTGTGCCGGGGACAGGAAGTATTAAGATGCATCCTCAACGTTGTCGAGGAAAGATCCAGAAGTAAAGAGTACTATTCCATGATGTAGATGCTATGAGAGGGAGGTGTTCAAAGTGGAGAAACTCAGATTCCATTTAAGAGTGTTTGGGAATGTCAGGAAGTTGTGAAATCTCCTTCCAGGCCTCTGTTATTCGAGGAGTGATTTGATCTGTTGGGACGGTAAATGCGTGGTACTTCCGGCAGCAGGAAGACGGACAGATGGTTCCTATGGTTCCTTCAGTTCGTCTGTGGTGTCCACCTCGTGTGCCTCTTATGGGCAAGGGCACAGTGAAAACATTCTAAGCTTTTCCTGGACAAGGTTGACAAGGCCTAAAAAGATGTGTCCCCCACATTGCCCAGGGACTGCTGGAATTCCCATTTCGTGTGCTTCAGCTCTGGAGTTAGGGCTCCTTTGAAAAGTCCCTGCCTCGAAGCCAGCACACAAAAGGAAATCTTCCCTCAGCCTGCATCCACAGCTCCTCCTCCTCTCCAAGGTCTCTAGTGAGGAAGTGCTGAACTTCAACCTATCCAAACTTTTACAAATTAAAAGAAAATTTTCTTTGGTTTTTCAAAGTGGGCAAATGTAATGCTAACAGTAAAATGATACTATAGAATAATAAGCATAGGAAAAGATGATCAACCTTGTTTGGAGCCAAGGACATGCCATACATTGAAATCACAGGGAGACGTCATTTCACACTTAACCAGATTCCCCGCTCCCCAAATTTTACTCTTCACATTGGATATAGAGCCAAAGATAACTCCCATTCACTAATGGTGGGGATTACATTGTTGTGCACACTTTGGAGGGCAATTAGGTACTATCTAGTAAAATTAAAGATGCACTTGCTGTATGACCCAGAAGTTTCATTCCTTGGTAAACCTAGAGGAAGTCTAATACCTACGAAAAGGAGCTATGCTTCGGAATATTCACTATAGCATGGTTTTTAGGAGTTATAAAGCATCCCAAATTTCTGTTAACCAGAATAGCAGTTAAACAGTTTGATATGCACATGTAGCGGAATATTATGCATTGCAGCATGGAAGACGAACGGACCGTGTTTGTGAGATACAATATTAAGTGGAAGTAATGTTAAGTGGAAAAGCAAATTATGGAAGATGTCATTCATATTACATTTAATAGCATAACAAATAGTATTCTCTTTTACTTACAGATATTTACATGTATAATTAATTATAAAGACATGTTTTCTGGGGTTCCTGGGTGGCTCAGTAGGTTGGGTGTCCAACTCTTCATTTCCACCTAGGTCATGGTCTTATGGTCCATGGGATCCATCCATCTCTGGGTAGAGCCTGCTTGGGATTCATTCTCATATTCTCTCACTCTCTGTTTCTCTCTGCCCCTTCCTCACTCATTCTCTCTCATACTCTCAAAATAAATAAACATTAAAAAAAAAAAAAACCACATGTTTGGAATAACCAGTAAATTTAAAAAGTGGCTCCCTCTAGGGGAGGCAGGTGGGAAGACCAGGGAGGGGTGAGAAGGGGCTCCGTTTATACCTGGACTCTTTTCTTTTTTATACTGAGTAATAGCTGCACACATGTTTATTATTACCTACATCTTTAGATAGATAAAATGTTTTTTAATTAAAAGAGTTAATTTTTAAAAATGGGCACAGACCCCCTAACCTGTCTCCTCCACCTGTTGGCAAACGGACACTCTGAAGAGAGAATAAGAGAACACTTCCCGTTTGCTCCAGGTTCTTCTGGGAAATTTTACATAGATGCGATCATCTTCAAATGGGCTGTTCTCTGGACATCTACCCCGGGCCCTGTGGTAATCCCCGGTTTTGAGTTACAGATTGTGACCTATTTTTTTTTCTGATATGTGGCTTTGTTGGGATCATATTTTGATATATTAGTAAAATGCAAAATGGGGTCATGCTAATAGAAACCAAACATCAACTCTCTGGCTCATTTTCCATATAGCAAATTGTTGAAGACTTCTCTCATCCCACCCCTTCCTCGGGAGTTTCTGGGATTTCTGACGTGTGCTGGCAAGTGGCCACAACCATCTTGACGTCCTTGTGATAAGGACTTGGGACCAACAGTCTCAAGTATTTCTCGCTGCCCTGGAGTGAAAGGATGCCCTCTCCCACCATAACTGCTTGGTTTCGGTGAAGTTTGCCATCCCTCTGGCTTCTGTTAAATACAGCCACCGCTCTGTTCCTTTTGCAAACATCCTGCCCCAAAATGGGAAAGTGCCCACTGCCAGGAATTGCTTCCCTTTCTTTTACCGGACAATGAAGCCATGCTGGCTGCTTCTCTGGGTGCTTATTGAAATCCAGTTGATTCAGCTCTTTTATGTGCCTTGCTCTTTGTCCCAGCCCCCTCTCCCTTGGAATCTGGTTGGAGCCCAATCCAAGTGACACAGACTGTGTTGGCCTTAAGTGCCGTGTCCCATATTGTGCAGCACTCTGTCCTTGACCAGGCCCATGAACCTCGGTGCACGGTTCTATAGCAGCGAGCCCCTCATCTGGCTGCTGTGGTGCTTGCGCTGGGACCCAAGGCTGGGCATGGCTTTCTTCTCTGCCTCCTGTTTATTTATACATCATATAATTCACCTTAATTAAAAGGAAGAAAATCACACAAAATTGGGACTCTTAGGAGCAAAGCCTGGGTAGATGGTGGCTCAGAGAATGTACATGGTAGTCTGTATCAGTCGGGCTCTGGGCAGGAAACGGTTGGCACTCCCAAATTGGTTTAGTTGATATGAACGTTATGAGAGGACTATCTGCAGAGAGATAAGGTCCTAGAGGAGATGGTGAGACACCCAGAGATGAGCAATGGCAGGAAGATGTTAACAGTCCTGTGCCCGAAGAGCTTAGGGGGAGAAACGTGTTATCAGAGCCCTGTGCCAGCTGAAGCTGAAGGGTTCAGCCCCGTTGGCAGGAGCTGTGGCCATAGAGGAGCACCACCACTGCCAGCAGAGAGCGAATGGTGGAATAAACACCTGAGGTCTCTCTCCTTCCACCCTCCAGTCCCCTGCAGTTGCTGCCCATGGGTCAAACCCCACTGAGCACTGAAGCCCAGGAATCTGGGTGATTCATTCTGGAGAGGTGGCTCCCGGGGCAGGAGCATGGCAGAGAAGGACAGGGAGTGGAGGTCAAGCTGCAGACTGAGAATAGAGCCTTGGATGTGTCTTTGGGCATTCATTGTATAAGTAGACAGACCAGGTATGATGGGGAGTCCCCGCGATCTGAGCGTTGGGGCAGTTTGGGGTGTTTTTGGACTGGTTGACTCCAGGAGGCTTACGTGGGTAAGCCAGGTAGGGGGTCTGGGCAGGAAAGAGCTGCTATTTGTGGTTAGAGATCAGGTGTTTTGTTCTGCGATGTGAAAAGGAATGATGTTTTGAATGAGACTTGGGGACTGGCTATTTATCATGTTCTAAATACTTTCCAGTCCAGAGAATGGCAGAGGTGCCTGCCACCTTAGTGATTGAGCTTGGTGGTTCAGGTTGCAGGCTGGGGGCTTGCGACCTGGTCTGAGCCCAATCCATGTGACACACGATGCTGGTCTTGAGCACCCTAAGGGCTAACTAAGCATGTGGATCTGAGGATGCACTTGGCTGAAGCTAACCATCCCAGAGTTTGCCTCCTGGTTCTGCCTCTGCCTGTGCTATTCGTTACCCTCACCCCGAGGCTCACCTGAGCACATCTTACCCTCCCATGGGTCTGTGATAAATGCTAGAGAGGCAACTTTGAGTGAGCTGGCATTGTGGAGACATGGTCTTGAATGACTGTGGCAAAGTACAGAGAAAGGAGAAAAGAACATATCCGAGCCCATGGGGGTACAGGGCTTGCCCTTGAGAATTCGCAGTCTGGTCTGTGAATCATGATGTACGCACCCAATGCATAGGGACACCTGCGAAGTAATCTATTCTGCAGAAGTTCACGGTATACAAACAAAATGCATACTTGGCAAAGGACAGTAGAGGAGCTGGAACCATTGACGTTGGTAAGCTTTGGGGGTCAGGAGTCTGTTCTGTCAGGTAATAGCTGAGTGACTTCAGATAAACATTTGATGTCTCTCGAGAGACTTTAGGTTTTTTATCTGCAAATCAGGCAAATAAAAGGTATTTTTCTCACTAGGCAATGTGATGATTGTATGGGCGCATCCGTGTGAAACACAGTGCCTTGTGTGTAATAACTGCTTAATGTTGGTTATCTCAACATCATTTATTATTATTATTATTATTATTATGACTACTACTACTACTACTACTACTACTACTACTACTACTATTATTTCTGAGCAGGCAAGTGCCAATCCCTGCTCAGAAAGAGGAATGATTACTCAAAATTCCAAAAGACTTGGCCTCTCCTTGAGTCTTTCAATTTATCTAGTTCATTGCCCTTTTCCAACCAACTACACAGGCCTTGGTTCTTTGATGCACACTTATGTCCCATGGAGGGAGGGTGCTAAGGCCACTGTGGGACAGGCCATCTACTTGGTCCCCTCCTGGTGGGGAATCATGAAATGTTCAGTAAGAGGGAAATCAGAAGAAGTCATCTAGTCTAGCATTCCCTAACTGCATTTGATAAAACACAAGGTTCTCACGCAGGTTCTCACCGAGGGGGAGGAGTTCTGTGATTAAAGAAATGCAAGCGGTGCCCCTGCATCGTCCCTGCCCTCGCCCACACA
This sequence comes from Suricata suricatta, assembly GCF_006229205.1. NCBI lineage: Eukaryota > Metazoa > Chordata > Mammalia > Carnivora > Herpestidae > Suricata > Suricata suricatta. Next base: position 37,017,822 of record NC_043706.1, read on the forward strand.
GCACCATTCATTCAGAGAAGCAGTGCAGCCATAAGATGAGTTTCACACTGTTTAAACTAGTGGTCTCTCAATTTATTTATCTGAAGAAGGTTTTTTCCCTTGGGACACCCCCATAAAACCCATGTGTTGAAGCATGTATCAGAATTTGTGTTCAACTACATGGTATAGAAAGCTGACTTGAGTGGCTCTTGAACTAGGGTTCTTATTTTTCTTATATGAGTCCAATATAGTCCAGAGTTGGCAGAGTGACACCACAGACCCAGGCTCCCTCTATCTCTCTACGTCAGCCTTCTTTCGATGGAGACTTTTGTTTTTGTGCTCACTGCCTCGTGATTACAAGATGGCTGCCTCACCTCTAGCTTCACATCTGCATTCCAGGCAAGAAGAAAGAGAAAGACAGAGTACAAAAAGTGCATGCGAGTGAATGCCAAGCTCTCTTTAACAAGCTTTTTTTTCTGAAAGCTCCCTCCAGAAACTGGCCAAAACTCTGTGAAGTAGTGACCTCAAGCTGCAATGTAGTTTAGGGGGAAGCTGAACAACTTGGGCATAATAATTGGGCATGCTGCTGCCTCAAACAAAAGCAGGGACCTACTAGAATGGGAGAAGTTGAGGAGAGGTCTTAGGTGGGCAGTTCACTTTGTGTGCTACCTTGGTCACACCTTTGCTTCTCTCTTCAGCAAGATGATACTTAAAAGCATCTCAAGCAAAAGAAAATAAAAACAACCAATGAAACCAACCTTTGCAATCAATAGAAAATATGACTTCGAAGCAGCAAGGTCCTCAGGCTCACAGACCCTATATAGAAGATACTGTTGGTGTCCTGCCCAGGTCCCCTGGCTGCTGTGGGGGCTCCAGCAAATGGCTTGCACCTGTGTGGGTTGCCCTTGAGTCTGACCCCCCTGTTGCAGGTACCGCTGCTGCATCAAGCTTGCCCTGCCCTTGAATTCTGTGGCTAATGACTACCAGGGAGAAAGGTACAAAAGCCCCACTCCCTTGCCCCAAGGTGGGGGGCGATGTGGCAATGGGATTCCCCTGCAGAGCTCCCCACCAGACAGAGATGAAGCTAGATCTCTACAAAAACCACATGCATGCTGGATCATTCCTCTGCCCTCTTCTTAGTCCATTCCTGGCTTCTCCTAAGACCACAGCTTCAATATATGACATGTATACAAGTCTGTTTGAGGCTCTGCTTTCAGGGAACCCTACACAAGGTGTCCTGGGTCAAGCAGGGTGCTCTTTACTTCTTTCTAAGGGATTGCACTTAAAACCCTTTCCCTCAGTCCTGTTTGTGGCCACTGGTGGGCTATGACTTGGCCTGGGTGTTGTGGGGACAGCTCCATGTTCTACTCTGGTGTTGGCTATTGAATAACTACCTTCCAAGTCCTGTCAGATATATTTGGGGAGGCCTCAGTGCAAGACACTTAACAAGGGGGTGTCTAGTACTATATCTTCTCAAGACAGATCATCTTAGAAACATTGATTTATATTCTTAAGCCCGTGTATGTGTGTGTGTGTGTGTGTGTGTGTGTGTGTGTGTGTGTGTGTGATTTTCCATCTTGTGGCAACGGCAGCTGGGTATTTATAGCTGGATCTACGGGCCATTCTCACGTGGCTGAAGAAAATTAAAACCTCATGTGGATTTTGTTTTGTTTTCCCCCTCTGCCTTTGCCATTGCAGACTCTCCAGTTCTTAAATGCTTGTTGTTGTAACTAGAGCCGCACTGAGCATCGCTCCGATTGCGAGGTTATGTAAATTTACCATTTCAGGCAAAAATGCCTCCAGTCAGTCAGGCCACAGGGTCCAAGGGGGTTCTTTGGGGGAGAACTTGTGGGGACACTAAATGGCAGCCCTACCCATCATCACTCTCTCTAGAAAGTCTCCCCAGATTAACCCTGTGGAATGTGGATTCCTTAGATCACCTCATGATCCCTCTGCATATATGAGTTCCTTTGAAAGAAAATTATTTTCTTTCCCCCTTGTTTTTCTGTATTCTTAAGTCTTTTATGTCTGTGTTTTGCCTTCTCTGTTAGAACACCCTGGGGGCCTGGTCTGTTTGCCCAGGTTACTGGAGCTCTTGGCAGGGGTGTGTGGGGAGGTGAGGGTGGGGGGACAGGAACCTGGGCCACTGTGTTCTTCAGGATGGCTTAAGGACTCATAGAGTTCTCTAGATAGCAAGGTTGGGATGGTTTGCCCGATCTTTACTGAGAGGTCAGTGTCCTTCCTGACCACCTCAAGTTGAGGAGACCAAGGGACCCAGCATCCCTGTGGACCTTCTACCATTTCATTCTGGCGATCTGGAATGCACACATTCACACAGCTGAGGTGTGGAGTGGGGTGGCGTGGCCCAAACCTGCCACAGCATATGAAGACTCCTGAGAAGTGTGTGAAGGAAGGAACTTAAGCTTAGCTGCCATCATTCCAGGGAGCTATGCCTTCTCACTGCCTGGCCATCCCCAGGGCAGCCTGCCCACTACACAGAGAGCTTTATGAATGTCTCCTCTTCAAACTTGTAAAATGAGACCTACCATTTACTGAAGGCCCACTGGATGGGCCAGACACTGGGCTCAGCACTTGCGCACTTCAGCACATCCCTGTCTCACAGTAGACCTGCAGAGTGGCTGTTATCCCATTTTATAGAAGAGAAAACCAAGGTTCTGAGAGTTTAGGCACCTTGCCTGAAGTCACATAGCTAGTCAGAGGCACAGAGAGTATTCCAAATAAGGTGTACCTGATCCTAAGACCCAAGCTGTCTGTACTGCATCCTGTTAGGTCACAACCACCTCCCTTTATGACGAACCGAACAACCAACTACCTGACTTCCACTGTGGTATAGCTCATGGTGTTATATAAACACTATTCAGGGTCCTGCACCCTTGACCTGCCTGTGTCAGCATTCTAGTCACAGAATGGAAGGTGACTTTTGATTTGGGGGGTCAGTGGGTAGCTTCTGGAGGGGCTATAGTGCAGATGCTGTCCTTCTGTATCTCAGTTATGTGTCCTCCTTTCAGCTGCAAACACACCCACGCCCTCTTCCCCTGCCTCACTCCTTCCCTCATGCCTGTGAGTTCTAGAGGGTTTCCAAACCTAGGGTAGAGCCAGTAATTCATTAGTCTTTGTCCAGATTCCAAGAATCCCAAATATACAAGAATTCCTCATTGAGAAGTCCAGCATTCTTGGGGTGTGTGTCACCAAGAGAGAGGAAGACTCCTCACATCAAGAAATGGGATCCTAGTCCATTTGGGGAAAATAAGTTTGGATTTCAGAGCCAGATGGAAGCTGATTGGCTGTGACACACCCCTCCCAGCCCCCTACCCAGCCCCCTACCCAACAAGCCACAACCAGGGGACTTGCCTTCCTGGTTCAGCTGAGGGCACTAGCCAGATGACATTTTCCTCCAGATACAGAAGGAATGCAGAGGCAGATTGGGGTGTGTGAGTATGTGAGTGTGTGTGCACACAAGTGTGTGTGTGCACGCATGTGGGTGTGTGTGCATGTGTGTAACCAGTTCTCCTCACCTGCAGGTTTCTTCCTGTGTTATTCCTCTTGGCATAAAGCACTTGCTTCATGAAGAACCTTCTAGTGGGCTTGTTGGGGCTGGGAGTGGATCCCAGGATAGGGAATGGCAGGCAGTGAGCCTGCTACTCTTCCACTGGAGGAAACACCTCCTCCCACTTTGGGACAGCTCCATCTACCAGAAGTTCTCGGGCCACTGCCTAGGAAATCTGCTCAAGAACATTGAGCAAGAGCCCTCTCAAATGCAAATTCACATGCTAGAAACAGAGGATGAGAGCCAAGAGGCGGCATGTGGACAGAGTAGCTGTGGAGTGTGTTATAATTAAGAAAAATATTGGAAGGATATGAAGATAAAAAAACAAATGAAACAGTTTTCTCTCCTTGATTATAAAAGAAATACAGGTTCATTGTGTGGAAGATATGTAGAAGCAAGAAAACGAAAATAAAATTAGCCTCTAAATCCATCACTGGATGGAGGCTGTAAACCTGGAAATTTCTGCCTCCCCCTCTGCCCTCTAGCTTCCCACCTTGTCACAAACCACACTTGGGGAACTTGCCTTCCAGGTGAGTTAGCATTTTGGTAATTCACATGCCAGTCTTTTCTTTCTGTATGCAGTTGCAAAGCAAAGTTGAGTCCATATTGTGTGTGCAGATGTTAGTTTGGTATTTTGATTTTGTCCCCTTTCCTTCATGTTACCAACGTTGTAAATGAAAGAGGTGTTGAGCAAGGTGTGGAAAGGGCCGTTAGACATGGTTTGGTAGACCGCAAGCTCAGAAGAAGGGGAAGGGCCCTGAAACACCCGATGGTGCTCATTGGGATGGAAGATCTTTTAAACAATGGACGGTGAGGGTGTCTGAAGTTCAACCTTGCGGCTCCTGCTGGAGCCATGAGCAGCCCAGAGCAAATCTACCTTTGGCTGTGGCTGGATTCCCTGGCCACTGATGGAGCTCTAAAGGCCTGAGGCTTGTAGAGTGAACACTGTAATAAGCATGTTACATACATTCGGTTTTTGCAACTCTGAATTTTAGGTTATTAGTTGCTTTATTTTACAGATTTAGAAACTAAGGCTTAGAAGAGTTAAGCTTAAGGAGTGTCCATACCACACAGGCTTAGAGATAGAATTTGAACTTTTTCATTTTTCTTCTAACCCCTGTCCTGCACAGCTTCCCATTCCATGAAAGAGGGTGTCTGCTGGTTACAATTTGCTGCTCAGACTTTCTGGATGGACTCACCAAAGAACACAGGGGGCACCCTCGCAGCAGTTATGGGGAACACAGGTAATTGGAATTCATCGAGTTTCCCCTAGGGAGGGACCTCAAATGCTTGAGACCTGCTATCTGGAGTGCTTATCAAGTCAATCATCCCACTGTTCCTTCTCTCTTCTTGGCTCTTCCTCCAGGAAGTATTTCAGGTGGAATTCCACTTGACACTCTTCCCTTCCCTTCATTCTCTTCAGTATTAGCCTTCTCCAAGTCACAGCTTTGAGATTCAGTGTAAATCAGCTGAATCTAGCCTCCACAAGTGGAGGAAGCCCCATATGCCTCCAAAGGAGCAGAGGTTCTTAGGGAGGGGTCCTTGAGCCGGAGGAACCAGCAGCACCTGGAACTTGTTAGGAATGCGAATCCTTGGGTCGGGCCCCAGACCCACTAGATCAGACTCTGGGAGGTGTAATGCAGCTGTTGGTGTTTTATCAAGACTGATCCTGGCCACACAAGTCTGAGAGCCACTGGTCTAGATATTCGAAAGTAAGAGGCCATGGCTCATACATTTCCCGTCACCTCCAGTTCTGAGTCCCTATTCCCATCTAATCCATTATGATTCTTAATTACTGCATGTCACAAGCAGAGCGGCCCAGAAGAGAAGAAAATGGAGTCTGGACCTAGGCCACTTGCTTCTGAGTTTGGTCTCTACTCCTCACTCATTGTGCATCTCTGAGTGAGTGGCTTAACATTGCTGTGCCTCAGATCTCTTACCCCTAATGTGGGGTAACAGCGGTGTCCCCCATAGGGCAGCTGTGGGCATCCGGTAAGACTGCGTGTCACGTATTCCCAACACTGCCTGGCACATAGTAGACCTGAAGCAGATGTTAACTAGACCAACGGCATTCACAGCACAATAAAATCTGAAATTGAAGACTGGACAGCCTTGTTCTGAAAGAGGTTGATTGCTTGGCCAGCAGTCCTGCCGTTTGACCTTCCTTCTCTCTTTCCTCTTGGTGCTCTCAGCATCTGTCTATGATGCTGACTAGTTCAGCTATCTTTAGTCTCCAGCCTCACCCCTAATCTTTGCTCCTTATCTCACTTTGCAGATCTCAGGACAACTTCTAAATAATGGAGCTGCTACCCCAGAAGAGTAGCAGAGAGGAGAGGAGAGATAGCATGGAAATTACTTCCCTACCAATGTACACTGTGTTACCTTTCAGATTGCTTCTGTGGTACAGTCAATTTTGGCTTATCTATATATGGACATGAATATGTATATCTTCTTTTCCCCACATTGGAGCATTTCGCTCTGGAGCATTTCTTTCTGCTCTTTGTTCTAAACCTTCACACCCTAACAACTAGGGACTTAGTCTGGGCCAGGGTTTCTTAACCTTCATATTAGCCTGAATAATTCTTTGTTGGGTGTGGAGGGCTGTTCTGGGCATTATAGGATATTGAGCAGCACACCTGGCCTCTACCCATTTGATGCCAGTAGTATTGCCTAGCCGTGACCAAAAAGCTCTCCAGACATTCCCAAATGTCCCTGGGAACTGTCCTGATTGAGAGCCACTGGAATAACTTAAATTCTTTCTGTACTAGTTTATTATATCTTATTGTGTTTTTTATATCTTATTGTGTCCTAGAATTTGTAGTGTATTTAAGGTTTATTCATTGGGAAGAAAGATGATGCAGGGTCCTAGGAGCCTCTAGGTCTTGATTCCTAAGGAGAATCACCAGCACTCTGTAATTGCATTTCCTCAACGGTTCCACCCTTAACCCATCTGTGTTTGAGCCAAGGACACCCTGCACCCTTCTAATACTTCTCTAATATACTTGACTCTCGCCATACAGCAGGAAACCTCACAGCGACCAGGGGATGGCCTTTGGGTTTTGGCTTATAAATACTCATGGTCTCATTTTTCTTACTGAGAAAGGATTTTTTTTTTTTTTAAATCATGTTTAACATTCTTTTTGGCGTAGTGGAAACTTTCGTTCTTTGGAGAATTTCCCATTCTAGGCCTAGGGTCAGATTCCTCAGCAGAACTCTGAACATTTTCTAGGGAAGTTTCTTTCACCAGTGAGATTGTACCTTTGATGCATTTACACAACTGTGTTTGGATTGTGTGTTAAGATGTCCCAGGATCCCAAGATAGACCAAGGGAAGCAGGGAGGAGCCATGTGCCTGGGACTCAGTGGCCAGCCAAGATCAGAATCCTTTTATGGTTCCATTACTTTTTTGGATTTCTTTCCTCACGTTCCAGACCCTCAGATCTAAGACAAACAGCCAGTTCTTCAGTCAGTATAAGTTAAATTAGGCTGTGGTAACCCATGGTCCCTAAGGAACTCAGGCTGGCAGAACAAGCACCTTCTTAAATATTGATGATTGCAGTGCCAATGAGAAAGGGGCTTGTGTCCTGCCAATTCAATGTTCTAGACTGCTAGTTACACTTATATTAGCCAGGGTTCTCCTGAGGCAGAATCAACAGGATGTATGTATGTATTTTTCTATTCAACAGGATGTATGTATGTATTTTTTTATTCTCTATCTATCTATCTATCTATCTACCTATTATCTATCTACTTATCAATCTACCTACCTACTTATCTATCATCTATCTTTCTACTTATCTATCTACCTACTTGTCTATCTACTTATCTTTCTAGTCTATTTATTCTATCTATATCATATTTATCTACCTTTTCTTTCTTTGTTTCTTTCTTTCTATCTATCTATCTATCTATCTATCTATCTATCTATCTATCTAGATTTATTTTAAGGAATTGGTTTATTTGATTGTGAGGCTGGCAAATCCAAGATCTGCAGGGCAGCCCTGTGGGCTGGAGACCCAGGGAAGAATAGATATTGCACCTCAAGTTCAAAGTCAGTCTGGAGGCAGAATTCCCTCTTCCCTGGGGATGCCAGTCTTTTCTTTAAGGCCTTCAAATGATTAGATGCATCCCACCCACATCATGGAAGGTAATCTGATTTATTCCAAGTCTACTGATTTAAATGTTTATCTCATCTAAAAAAAATACCTTCACAGTTAAATCAAGTTTGACCAAATATCTGATACCATGGTCTAACCAACTTGACACATAAAATTAACCATCACGACACTCAGCTTCTACTTGCAGCTCATGGGTCAGAATTAGACACCTGGCTCCACTCAAGTACAAGTGGCCAGGAAGTACAATCTATTTTGTGCCTAGAGTGAGGTGCGGGGACCAGTGGTATTTGACTAAGTACCAATAACTAACACAACTATAAATAATTTTACCTGAGGATGAAAGAAAGCATCACTAATGGAATCCCCATTTCAATGCATTATGCTAAGTCAATGCAGAAATAGTTTTAGACTTAGACCCAGATGCTCCCTTTGCTCATAAGAGAGGTTATGGAGATAGGTGGATTAAGACATGGCCTGGTATCCAGGGGTACTAAATTTTAAGATTGTTACTCATCTCTTTCCTCTGTTTTTTCTTTATTAAGTGTTTTCTGTGTGTGCTGTTGCATTCAAGAATTATTTGTATGTTGTTTACTTGAAGAACGTCCTGCAAAATAATTTGGCCTCTGTGCCTTCCTTTTAGTTGTGTTTTCCTGGGTTGGATCAGAAAGGGCTCAGATGTCAGCTGTCACTTTGCCATCGTCTCTCTCTGTCTGTCTTTGACAAGTCCCTTCCCAGTCTGTGCCTGATTTCCCTGGCTGTCTGGAGGAGAGTGGGCCAAGAAGATCTCTAAGTTTCCTTCTGGCTCTAACGTTCTGTGTACCTTCAGTTCACACCCTCTCCCAGGGACCCTCATTTGTGGACTGGCTACCTGGTTGGGTACAGGAGGGCTGCATGACAGAGTTTTCTTCCATAAAACAGGCAAGATCGGTCTTGGTTCTCACTTGAAGCTATGGCCTCATTAGTGCCCTGGCCATGTTGCATTCACTCACCTGGGGAGAATGCATGCTACACACCAGCTGGGAAGCATCATCTCCAGGCCGGCCCATGGCCCTCTGGTGTCCCCATGCCTGGCTGGTGGGGGAGCCTAGGGCAAGGAGATGTTGGAATGGAGTACTCTTAAGCATTCAGGGGACAGGGCCAGGAGATGGATACAGTCTGGCTGAGCTAAAAGTGAGGCCAAGGAGCCAGGCCAGCCCTTCAAGGCCACCTCCAAAAGGCAGAGAGTCAAGGACCTCAAGCATTACTCACTTCCTTCAGCGATCACATCTGACATGTGTAATACCCATCCCAACCAAGTGTTTTGAAGCCCAAATGAGATAATGTTGGAGTAAGCACCTGGGAAACTATACATGCTCTTCAAACAAAATTATTATTATCTTGAACTGCCTTATTCCATAGATGTTTTGGAGCTAGGTGCTAGGGAAAGAAGAGGGAACAAAGACCCTAACTTAATTGAAGACAGTGTGATGCCAGCTCTAATAGCATGTTCTGGAGGAGCAAAGCTTATGGGAGCTCAGAGAGAGAAGCAATCAGTTCTGTATGTGAGGGCAGAAGGCTCCATAGGAGGGGTGACAAGTAAGCTGGGTCTTGAAGGGTGTCAAAGACTTTCTGGGAAGATGAAAAGGAAGTGCTAATCAGAAGGCATTGCATAGAATAGGCTGCGGGAAAGCCCTGGAAGTCTGGCCTGGCTGCAGGGTGGGGTGGGCGGGACAAGTTGAGGGGAAGCTGCAGAGGGGGGCAGTGGTGATCAAATGAGGAAAGGTTTGGAATAACATGTGAGGTGCTGGTTCTTAACTGAGCTTTTGTAAATGACCAGGTTTGAAAAAAGAAAAACCACTTTTTATTTTAGTTTTGGCTGAAAGAAAAAGCTGTTGTTTTAATTGTATCAAAAACCAGCCTCTAGATTTATAATGGGCAAAACTGAACTCAGATGAATTTACTCACAGGACTGCTGCACCGTCCTGTTAATTTTGCTGTTCTCCTTTCTTCTAGAATCCACGTAGAATACTTTAGTCATCCTCCTTTAGTCTTGGTCATTTGAAATATTTGAGCAGAGGTAGGAAGTAGAATCTCCCGGGATGCCATCCACCAGACAAATTTGGGGTTACTATTTGGGTGATTCCTTCCAGAGAGCATTTAGAAGACAGACACCTTGTCTTGCATGAACCTGACTCTGGCAAGTGCCCCACCTGCAATTGATGGCTATAGTGGCGCTCCTGTAGATCCTTCTAGAGAAAGCTTGGTGATTGAGTGCTAGTAGAACCACTTAAGTTCAAAGCCTAATGTTTCCATTCATTACCTGTGAGACCTCAGTGATTTCGTCTCTCAAGGTTCCTGTTTCCTCTCTTTAAATAGGAACAGTAACAATACCTACATCCTTAAATTTGGGGACCAGAGTTCCTTTGGGCAAAGCACTTAGGAAAGTGCACTACCTTGCACCTAGTGACTAACATTTGTTATTGGTTATTATACTGTTCTGTGGGTAAGTTCAGCCCTGAGGGAGGACCTACTGCAGGGGGAGGGGGAGAGCCTTCCCCTGGAGAAGGGTCTTTTTGCCTCAGTGTGCCACAAATCAAGAGAGGGGACAAGCCTGTCAAGTCATCAGGATTATACAGGCACCAAGCCCAGATCCTGGTGGTTGTTGACAGCTTTTCCCTGGAGAAGGCTGGCTGGTCCTTGCTCACTCCTTCCTGTCTAGCTTTCCCCACAGGCTCTCAGGGGCAGGCTGTCCCTTTAAGAAAGACAGCCACACACTATGCAGCCCTGCCTCCCCTGCTGGGTGCTTTGCTGGGCTGCAGCTGGGACCCTCCTGGGCTGGATTTGTGTGCTGGACCTTGTGGAGGAGGGAGACTGCTTTGAATCAAGTGCACATCCCCCAGGAATCCATGCCCCAGGAAAGACTCTCTGTCATCAGCCCCCTGTTGTGGCCCCTGCCTCCCACCCCCCAGCCCTGGCTCTGGGACTTACAAGGATCATTCTTAAGGACTGAGCTCAGGATCCCTAAAAAGAAAGTTGGAAAAATAGCTGGATAAACTTGGTAAGTGAAAGAAACCCACGTTGCATCCTCCTTCTCTTTGCGGATTGCAGACTTGGGGTTGAGTTTGGTGCTTCTTGCCAGATGGAATCTGATCGGCAAATGTGGGAAGGAGGAGACAGAAGTGGGGCTGGGATTCCTGGTGGGTAGTGAATCTTGGACTGGGGACAGGCCTCTGACCCCTCCTCCCACTGCTTGTCACCGCTGAGGCTGGGAACTGAGGGTTGACATCTAGAAGTATCTGGAGCCTGGTCCTGCTAGGGGTGGGTTAGGGTGGTGAAGGTCAAGAAGGAGCTGATGTCAGACTCCTTTCTCATTCAGGGAAAACAAAGCATGGCCAGTGAAGGCTGTTTGCAAAGATGCCCGAGGCCAAGTGGTACTTGCAGCCTGAGGGTGAATGGAGTGAGTGACCCCAGGATTCTGTCTCAGCAGGAGACTCAGGCCAATTCCTCCTCCTCCTGGGCTGAGGAGACACCCCAGGCCCTGGGCTTGTTCTCCAGGCCTAAAAGAGGGCTGTGTTGGCCCCTTGGACTGGGGTGGCTGTCTGAACAGCAGCAGGCAGTGCCGTGGTGGGAGGGGCCAGGTCTGCCAAGGGCAGGGAAGAATGGAGGCCTGTTGCTCTGGAGCCTGGGAACGCCATCCTGGGGGGAGCCTCACCACTGCCCCGAGCTCAGTCTGAGAAGGAATGTGAGGAGAGGTCTGTGCAGTGGGCACAGTGGGTCTGAGCTGGCACCCCACCTCTACAGAGCAAATGACGCCCCAGCCCTGGCATGGGCACAGGTGAGCTCCCTGGTGTTGAATGTCGGGTGCAGTTTGGCAACCTGGGGTCTGTGCCCAAGGGCGGCTTCCCAGGGAAGAGGCAGCCTTAGCCCCCGCACTGCTCCGAGGCCATGAGTCCTGGATGCTGGAAGCTCCGTGCTGAAACCTGGTCCAGCAGCTCTTTCCTGTGCCCCGGCTTGGGCCAAGCTCTAGCTAGGGGGTTATTGACACAAAAATGGAGTAACGGAATCGGGAGCCTGTGAGGCTCAAGAAAGATGTTTTGAATATGGGATTAAAGCTGCTTTTGAAAAGTAATAATAATGGTTGCCATTTACTCTGTATCTTAAATGTGCCAGTTACTGTGCCAATGGCTATATGGGGCCCATCTCATTTAGTTCTTGCCATCATTTTTTGAGCCATGAACATAGGCATCCCTCATTTTATTACCTTTTGCAGATAATGGCATTCTTGTGTGTGTGTGTGTGGGGGGGGCAATCCTCCGCAGAGCAGATCTATCGATGCCATTTTCCCAGCATTTGCTCGCTTCATGTCTGTGTGTCACATTTGAAAAAATTTCACATTTAATTGTCAACAGTGCTTCAGACTTTTATGATTATGTTTGTCATGGTGATCTGCAGGCGGTGATTGTGATTCCCTGAAAGCTCAGATGATGGGTGGTGGCAGCTTTTAGCGATAAAATATTTTTTAATTAAGGTATGCACATTGTGTTTTTAGACATAATGCCATGGTACATTTAATGGACTACAGTATAGTGTAAACATAGCTTTTATAGGCACTGGGAAACCAAGACACTCGTTTGACCGGCTGTGTTGTGGTATTTGCTTTGCTGCGGTGCTCTGGGCTTCAGCCTGCGACATCTCTGAGGCATGCCTGTAACTTGGGGGATTTTTACAGATGAGGAAACTGAGGCTCACAGAGGTGCAGGACCTTGCTTGAGGACATGGGACTGGGAATCTGTGGAACCAGGACCTGAACATCTTAATTCAATCATTCATTCATTCATTCATTCATTCATTCATTCATTTATGTGTTTTGTTCAACCAAGCTGAGCTAATGGTCTCCTATTTGCTAATTCTTCCAGTGGGACCTAAGTCTGGGAAAGGTGCCGACCAAGCGAACTGCTCGACATGGGTCCTTAACTGCTGCAGAGTCTTTCAGGTGGGCCCAGAGACCCTTGATGGGAGCATGTTGAAAACACTGTTCAAGAAACTTTTTGTTCTTAAGAAAGGTTTCCTTTTGTTTCCATTTGAATAATAACCTAAAAACGGAATGTTTTCATTCTGAATCGTCTGAATGGCTATCCCATAGCCTATGACTAGCCTGAGAGTTAGTCCTGAGTTTATGTTTCTGTGCAAGTTGGCACCAAGCGGTTTTCTAAAATCATAGTCTTTAACTTTTAATGCTTTGTTTCTGAAGCTGGGCTCTGCATGGTGAGCTTGGAAGGCCTAGAGTACCGACAATGAAGAAAGGCTACAGTAATCTAGGGTGAGAAGGGAGAGGTGTGGGGAGGGCGACCCAGGAGGAGATGGGTTGGCCATCTCCCTCTCTCCCAGGCAGAGTGAGCTGGACTCCGCCATGGGCAGAGCAGAGTAGGGGTGCCGATCTTCCAGCTCCCCGATGTGCAGGATCAGGAGCAGGGAGGTCCCAGTGCAGAAACTCAGAGAGGAACATGCACATCAGGAAAGAGGAAAGACCCCGAATTAGGAGCTGCAGCCCAAAGATGCTCCTCTGTCAGCCTTGGCAGACAGGGCAAGTGCTAAGGCTGAGAAAGGTGAGTGTGGCACCTCCTGGGGGCCACTGTCTGATTTCCACTCAGAGAGGGGCGTTCTCTGGTCTTTCCAGAACTTTGGAGCTTTTCCAGGGTCCAGCTGATAGGTGAGAAGGCTGAAGCAGGGTCCCTGTGACTCATGGCTTGCTACCCCGACAGCCCCTAGGCACACCACGCTGGCTTGGTGCCTGGGCTCCTTGGCGGGGCTGGGTGACAGGCACATTGTAAGGATCATACATCCCGCCAGTGCAGGTGGCTAGGGACAAGAGACCCGGGAGCCAGACCTTCTCTTCTTCTTCCATCTCCTCTTCCTCCTGCTGCTGAGGTTTGGGGTCTTGCCGTGAGGCAGCCTGCGGTCACACCTACTTTTGGTGAGTAATGCCACTGTGTATCCTCACGCTCTTGGGGCCCGAGCAGCCATCTTCCTTCCTTTCTCTGGAACTCTGTGCCCTGTCAGTCTTCTGCATTAGGAGTCATCAAATGTTTTCTGTGAATATTTGGCTTTGGGGGGGCCACGCAGTCTCTGTTGCAATCGCTTACGCACCACAGCAGCCTTGGACAGTGTGTAAGTAAGTGGGTGTCCCAAGGAAACCGCAGTTACAAAAACTGGCACCCCCACCCCAGATGGAGTTAGTTCTGCTGGAAAACATTTGGTGGTTCCTCATGGCCTGATTGACCCCCTAATGTGATGGGCCTGCCCCGTTCTTCATCTCCCGGTGCATCATCTGCACAAAGTCCTGATGCCCCCAGAAGGCCCATTCTCCAGGCGTGCTGCCCTGCTTGCCTTTCCTCAAACATGCTCCTTCTTTATGCCTCCTGGCCTTTCTTTGTGAGTCCCCTCCGCCTGGAGTGCCCTCCTCCTCCCAGCTCCATGTATCCTGTTTGATCCTTCAATTCTTGACTCCTTGCACGGATCAGAGATGTTTCTCCTTGTGCCTGGCCATGACCTTCTACCCACCATGGGAGCTCCTCCTCTCCTCTGTGACCCTGTCTCTTGGTACTTGCCCTGGGAGTGACCTTCCCTGTGCTATACTTTAGCAATTTGTTCCTGGCTTATCTCTCCAAGGGAAGGAATCAGTAGGACTTGGCTATCTCCACCAGCCCCAGCTCCGTGCCTTCTAGGCAGGCGGTAAGCACTCGGGAAACAGCATTGGCATAGACCCCGTGACCTCTCCTTTCTTCCCCAGAGAGCCTCTGCTGCAGCAGGTGGCTTTTTTTGGGGTTTAGCTGAGCCATTTTGGGAAATCAAGATCTCCTCATGAGTTGGACACTGAAGCCGCCTGTAGCTAAATCCGTCACTGGCCCTGAAACCTGAGCCTGCCCGTTCCCTCTGCCCCATGATCGGGTGGCCCAGTTTGTTTTGACATCCTGTGCGGGGCATGAGGGGAGATGTGAGAGATCCAGATTTCAAAGCAAGAATTTTCTCTAGCAGCCGTGGAGGGCCAGGCCCCTGCCAGCGCCTGGACTCCCATGTTAGCATTTTCAGTTAATTAAGAAAACAAGCCCCAAATCCCTGACAGAGATGGTTCTGCAGATTCAGGACAGAAGGTTCATGTCCGCACACAGGAGAGGCCTCCCAGCTCCTGCAGGCAGGATGAGCTGGAAGAGGGGAAGATGTGAGCCAGAGAGGACCCACTGGGGCCTTCGCAGCAAGAGAAGGTGCCACAGAAGCCGGGTCATGGGGACCCAGCTCTAGGCAGGGCCCGGACACACATTTCTTCTCTCAGGGTGTTTTCCGAATGGTTGGAAGATGGAGGCAATCCCGCTGGGTGAGAATAGGAGAGGGAGATACGAGGAACTGGAGTTTGCCAGTCTTTTTCTCCAGAACCAGTTTATTCTACTGTCTGGCCAGTAGGGGACAGTGGCTAGAGGGGACCTCGGCGTGGCTTCCGGCGGAGCCCAGGCAGCCGACCGGTCAAGGGGAAGTTCTGGTCAGGGACGCTGCTTACTCACACAGAGCCTTGGTGTGAGGGGGGAAATGGGTGATGGGCATGGAGGAGGGCACTTGTTGGGATAAGCACTGGGTGTTATATGGAAACCAACTTGACAATAAACTATATTTAAAAATACATAAACAAATAAATTAAAAGGGTGTTATTCCTTAGGGGGGCTATAGAAGCACCCAGCTTACCCCTCCTCTGTCGACACAGTGTGTGTGGTATCAGTAGAGGCTGGGCCTGCACCCACACCCTTCCCTGACATGGGCGTCGTTCGACTGGCGGGGTTGGACGTGGGCCTCTGGGAGTTGCAGGAATACGGGTGCCATGGTGTTGGTGCTGAGTGTCCAGCTGGTACATTCTCTGACAGGTGTGCGCCCTGTGGCCGGGATGGGTCCATGCACCCCTTCCGGTCCACAGCTCAGCACCGAATGCAGCAGTCACAGCCCCTCTTGGGCAGAATGTGGTAAGAGAGAGACCGGGTCCTGCTCTACCACTACTGAATGATCCAGGGCAAATTATTTGCCTTTGTGAACCTCCAGTTTCTAATGGGAAGTGGGGATGAGACTCACATTTTATGTGGGTCCTAAAGGCACAAGTGTGGTGGCGAATATTGGAGAAGGCACCAGGCCTGGCTCAGTGAACCTGGTTTCCTTCCCCCATCAGACATGTGTCTTGGTCCAGTTTCGGCATGCTGGCCAGGTGTCTGGTCGGCGGTGGGAGGAAGTGGTTGAAGGGCCAGCTCTCGGTATCCGGTTATAACATAGCCAAATAACCAACAGTTGGTACAGATATTTTTTGACTTTTGAGAGTCTTCCTCTTGTGCCCTTGGGAGTTTCTGGGCTCCCTGCCTTCTGTAAGCCATGGCTTTATAACTCACAAAACACGCCACAGTCTGTGACAAGTTAGGACCATGTCGGGAAAGCAAGTGTCTCAAAAGGTAAGCATCTCAGTGGCGCTCCAAGGCTGGAGAGGAGTCATTTGCGGGTTTGGAGGGAGTGTCAAATCTCTCCATCTCTCTTTGCATTTCCAACAGAATCCTCAAGTTGTAGAGTGGGCATGGCTGATTGCTCTTCTTTCCGGGAGAACATCCAAAAATACCACCTGATCCTCCTAACATTCCCAAATCCCTGGACACCAGCAAGTTTGTTTGCTTTGGGCTGCGGCTGCTGATTTTTCTCACTGGGTCTCAGGAAGGAGCATACTGATGGCAGGCAGATAGTGATTTTGTACACACACTCACAGTTTCTTAGAACTTCAACTTGGCAGATCAGAACCTTTCTGACTGACGGTTGGGAGCACCTTCTCCTTTTCAAATAGTGTTCCTAAGTGTTCTCCAGGCTTCAAATGGAAAATCTGAGGCAAAGACCAGAAGTGGTGAATTTGTTTCTGGAATACTAGGGAACATCATCCAAAGAGAGAAGTGGTTTAACTTGAGCCTTTTCAGGACTCACACTATTTAAGGAAATGCTCACTAATGAATATCGGCCAAGAGTTTTGGAGGTTTTATTTTGTTTTAATTACATTTTTTGTGGTTGTTGTTTCTATTGACACTACCTTCAGGAGAAAGCACTGGAAGGGAAACCCAGTGTGTGTCTGCCGTTGTTCTCTTGTGGGAAAGGAGAGTTCTGTGCCGAGAATTTGGGGTTGGGGTTCCAGACATGGTCTGTCATGAGTTTGTCCTGGGGCAATTGGACTTGGCTTCTCAAGCCTCAGATTTCTCCCCTGTAAAATGGTCATGATAAGGGTAGCCACCCCCACTGTCGGCATCCTGTGCCTCCCAACAGCAGTGTGCGAGGGATCTCTGCACGGCATGCCACTGCAAGTCGGAGCTGAGTTCATTCACACACAGGCGGCGGAAGTGACATCCTAAGATGGAAGGTATAGCCATTCAGGAGCAGAGTGGGGGAGTCTTCCCCGGAGTCAGATTTCTGCATCTGAGCTTGTGGAGTGGCACTCGGTCACTCCAGAGAACAGTGGCCCTCACACCTTGGTTCTCTGGGTGCGGGTCCGTTGAGGTGCCTCTGCGCCTGATGGGATGTGGGGGTTGCATCGACTGCCTCTGTCCCTGTGTGAAGTGTGCTTCCCCTTTACTTCCTTGGTCTGAAAATGGATTCTCTTAATGCACCAAAGGGGAATTTGGAAAACCCAAAGTCAGTTGCAGAATCCAAGGAGGCTGGTCCCCTTTGTGACCAAGCCCTGGACAATATCTATACACCCCACCTCTCTCTTGCCCTTCCCTCTGGCTGAAGATTGGTACCTGGTGCAAACCTAGCCCTCCTTCAAGACTCTGTTCAAACATCACCACTTCTGTTGTCTCTCTAGCCTCTCTTTCCCCTAGTTCCAGGGTGGTGAGGTTCTCTCTCATCAATGGCCCCAAAGATTGGCCCCTGATGCAGCAGATAGCACAGTGTGTGAAAACCACTGTTCTCCCTGTCTCTCACCAGACTTCCAGAATGTAGGGATTCAAACTGGGCCAATTATGCATTCCTACTTCCAGAGAGGGGGGCCTAGCACATAGTAGGTCCTCATTAAATATTGTCTGAGTGAAAACTGAGGGTGACCTGGGCTCTTTGCAATCTCTCACTGAGAAGGACACCAAAGCGGCTGGTGTTTGGGCAGGTGACCCAGGGGCTGGCTCCATGGTAGCATCTGAACTGAGCACTCTAATCAGTGCCTCCTGTGCATATGCCTTCCATGGTGGGGTTGGGGGCACAGCGTGCGCCTGGGCCAGCAGTGTGCCTGTGGCTGGCTGTGGGTAGCAGCACTGTGTTTCTCTGAAGAGACCCAGGTATGGACATTAGCTCCAACTTCCTATTCTTTCTGGACTTTGTCCACATTGGCATGCAATTCTGATAGTTGTGCCCAGGGCTTTTGGGAGGAGTGTGACCTTGTGGGGAAGCTGGTGGCACTTTGGGGGACAGAAAGACCCAACCCACTGTCTGTGCTTGGGAAACCCAACTGTGTCGGAGGCTGAGCAGATACCTAGGAGAGTTGTAGCATGGGAGAAATCAGGCAAGAGAATTTTCATGAATGCCAGTGAGATCAGAAGGGGGTCAGTAGTGACCTTCCCTTCAGAGAGTTTATATATTCACTGGTGTATTCGCACGCGTCCATCAGTACTCTAAACTCTGAGCAGGCAGCCCTCAGCGGGTTTACTTCTAATGAAAATCCCTGAAGACTGAAGAGATAGGAGTTAAGGCCACCATCACCCTGGGGACAGCAATCCCCTGGTAAGGGATATCATTTTTCCATCCATGGGCTCCTGTATTCTCCCCCAAAACGCTGCCTGCCGGACCACAGTGGTACCGCCCTTCCTGGCTTCCTGGCTTCCTGGCTCTGCCTCCTTCCCCAGGCAGCGTTAGAGACCCCTCACCTTTACACCCACCATGCCCTGTGCAGCAATATCCTGGCATGCTGTCCGTCCTCAACCTGCTCACCAGTTTTCCCCTCGTCCCCAACTGAGAGTGGTTTTAATGAGTGTTTTATTTGCCACCACATGCCTACAGCATGTGGTGCCTGGCATGGGGTGGAGGTTCTGCATTCAATTGTGAAATGAATGAATCCACAGGACAGACACTGGTTTTCACTTACTCATTTTCACCATCCACACTAGGCTTGGGTGTCTATCTGTTTTCATCTTTCTGGGTTCGTCGTCAGCGGGATGGATGCTAGGGGGAGTTGCTGGAAAGCTGAGGAGATATTGGAGGAGGAGAAGGAAACCCCAGGTTTGAATCAGTCTTGACTGTGTCCCCTCCATTGGCTGCAGGAGGCTCATTTGCCTTTGGACACACCCCCTCCCACCGGCTGGGAAGGCAGGTGGGCTTTGGGGCTCACAGAGCCGGGCTCTAAATTCCATACCCTCCTTGTGCCGAGGCTTGCATCTTCCTCCTCATGTGTGTGGGGACAGGGCAGTGCTGAGGAACCAGACGTGCCCCTACAGCCCTCGGGTTCAGTCAGCACAGCTGGGCCGGCCAGAGAGCAGGCCGCCCGGGAACGGCTGGGAAGCAAGTCCAGGCCTCAGGCCCACCTCCCCCAAGGCCAGGATGTGGCGTGGGACCCAGGCGGGTGGAGGTTCCCACCGCTCAGCTCCTGCACTCGCTCCCAAATGCTGCAGGCCCAGGCAGGAGGGGGTGGGGAGAGACTCCAGCTGCCTGGGTCAAGAGCCCGTATCAGGACCAGGGCAGCCCCGCAGGCACCCACCTCTGACATTTATCCTGTACCTGGACAGCCGACAGAGGCCCTGCAGTCCAGCCTTGCCTCACATGGGGTGTGGGAAGAGAGTCTGGAATTAACCCTTTCAGGCCCTGCCTGAGTCAGGCCGAGACTTGTCCGCCCGTCCGTCCATCATATACTCAGGGTTGGAGTGGGCATATTCACAAATGGTGTTGCATTTAATCCTCACATCAACATGGGGATAGAGGCACAAACCCTGTTTTCCAGATGAGTAAACTGAGGCATGAGGGGTTCCACAATCTGCCCAAGGTTATACATTGGTAAAGTTTCATAGGAATTTATTCTTCATTATGAAGCCCTACTATATGCTAAACAATGATTCTAGGCCCTGTGGATAAAGCAATGAATGATGGACAAAGACATCTCAAGGAGAGAGAGAACGCAAAAGTGGATAGTATCTTCACATTGTAGTAAGTCTGTGTGGAAAATGGGAGGAAGAGGGGCGGTTTTAAATGGTGATGGAAAAGCTTGTTGAGAAAGTGTGCAATCGTTGATTTTCACACTGTGCTTGCTAGGCATGCCCTCATCACCATATACAAGCCCACCATTTAACCCCCTACCCCCATTACCTTATGAGGCAGATTGCTGTGATTCCCATTCTCAGAGGGGGACACTGAGGCATAGTGAGATAAAGTCACTTGCCATAGATGGCAGTAGATGAAAATGGATCTGTGCTCAGGCAGCCAGACTCCCCAGCTCTGGCTCATAACCATGGCCAGGGAGCCGATAGAGAGGGCAGGAGCCCAGCAGCCCCTACCTCACAGGCCAGGCAGGGGCAGAGGAGTGGACAGAATGAGTTAGCAGTAAACCTGGGTGAAAGGGAAGGGTTTGACTAGTTTTCAGAGAGTAAGAACAGGAAAGGGTAAATACTCTGGTGAGGGATAAAGCCCAAAGGCTGCCCCTCATCCTTCTCCTCTCCCTGCCCCTTGCCTCCAACCAGCTGCCATCAGCCCTCCTAGGACTCAGATCTGAAAGAAGCAGGGCTGTTCTTGCTCTGGTCTCATCTTCCCTCCCTCAGTGTCAATCTGAGAACCACTTATTTTGTTAATGATGATGATAGCAGCTAATATTTACTGAAGCCTTACTGAAATAGGAAGTGAAAATATATACAACTCCCATGTGCGGGGGAGGGGGGTAAGCAATTATTTCCTGGAATTGGTAACTTGCAATAGAAATCTTAGCTCGATAAATAAAGATGCTTCACCCTGTTCTGATGTGGGACAATGGCTCCTAGTCCAGCGACGTCCCAATTCAGGCTCCCTGTGAGGGTGTTTCGCCATGGGGACCTTGGGGCCACAGGGTCCCTGTGATATCCACTGGCTTGTTCTGTGTTCCCTCGGCCTCTGGGGCCCCTGTGCTAAAATCCACTGAAGGGGCCAGGTCTGGTCTTGTCCCCGAAGCTTTTGAAGGGAAACCTGGCACCTGATGCTGAAGCTTTGGCTTCCTCAGGGCCCCTGGCTCTTCTGGGACTCCCACTGGGACTGCAGCGTGTAGCTGTTGTCTGGATGTGAGGACGCTAAATAGGTGGGCCTGAGGGCAGCCCCCCCCCCCCAGCCCCCTGCTTGCAAACATTCCCATGGCAGAGCCGAGTTGCTCTGAGCCCGCTGATGGCCCGGGTTCTCCAAGGGACATGGCATTTCCCTGTTCTGTAATTCTCTAAGTCATAGGATGATTTCTCTCTCTCTCTCTCTCTCTCTCTCTCTCTCTCTCTCTCTCTCTCTCTCTTTCTCTTTCTCTTTCTCTCCCCCCGCTTTTTCTTAATTTTGAGTGAGAGAGAGAAAAAGCATGAGTAGGGGAGAAGCAGAGAGAGAGAGAATCCCAAGCAGGCTCAGTGTTGTCAGCCCAGAGCCTAATGGAGGGCTCCAACTCACAAACTGTGAGGTTATGACCTGAGCCGAAACCAAGAGTCTGGACGCTTAACTAACTGAGCCTCCCAGGCGCCCCTCATTGGGTCATTTCTGATGATGTCTCCCTCCCCAACCCCCAGGTGGGGACAGGAGTGAAATCCTGGCCATTTACTTCATTTCACTCCTAGTCCTCCAAAGATATTTTTTCTCTCTTCCTGACAGAAGAGAACCACATTACCTCTTTGGAGTCATTCCCAACTCTGTTGACCTTTGTGTTCTGGGGGGTCTTGGTGTTCTCTGCCTGGGGAAAATAATGTCACGGCTTAGCTCTGATATTAGGAGGTTCAAGAGAAAGGAAAGGGGAAAAATGAAACACCTGGATTTCCCAGGGGCAAAATATATTAGGAAATATTTTAAATATTTTCCTTGTACAATACTCTGTATCAGACATACAATATTATTCCTGATTTGTCAGTGACTCCTCCTCATGACCCTGTTATGGGGTATGTTCTGTCATATTCTCTTTGTATAGATGCAAAAGGTGAGGCTCAAAGGAGGTAACTCTCCCAAGGTCTTACAACGATTTGGTGCCAGAAGCTAAAATTCTAGAGTCTCATCCCCATCCTCTCCCTAACGTCTTTGCTGCTTCTCAGAAGAGTCTCGGGGCCAGGGTTCTTTAGCTAGCACTCGGTGAAATAAAATGTAGCCCCTTAAAGAACTGATCAAATCCCCAGAGAAGGGGGGTTGGCTTCAGTTGGTTCAGCCAGGGTTGGATATGAGGACAGACTGCTGATGGCAAAGGAAATCTCAGGTCACATTAGCAAGGGCTGTTAGGGTTTGTGGCTCTCCTCTGCTCCGGTGCATGGGAAAACTTTCGTCTTTCTCTTCTCCTTCAGTCTTGACGCAAACAACCATTGTCACTGCCTGTTTAGATGAGTGTGCCAGATGAAAGCCAACCTCCTCCCCGCTCTGCTCTCCGAGACTTTTGACTTGCAGCTGCAGCCAGGGCACCTTCTGCACAGAGTCTGGTATAGTTCTAAGGCTCTACTGTCTGGTCTGCTGCAACCCTGTCCTCTCCAGGGGTGCCAGGAGCTGTTTTCCAGCTCCTCAGGAGCGTGGTGCTGCATTTGAAAACTCCGCCCTGGCCTTCGTTTGCAGTGGAGTTGAAAGACCAAGGTGGGTATCTGGGCACCACCTAAAAATAGGCAGGGGAAATAGCTTCTTGCTTTATAAATTTAGCTTTTATTACATAAGTAGTTATTGGTATTATAATGTTAACTCTAAGTAAAAGTAGGGGGGAAATCCACCCACAATCATACCACATGCACATGGATTCATTTTTCCAAAAGCCCCAATGTCCTGGGCATTCTGAGATGGAGGGGCAAGGGTGGGAAGGGAGCAAGTCAGCGGGAAGTGATTAAGTTGACCAGGAACGGCAGGCACTAAGCCAATGCACAGGCTCCAGGTCAGACTTACTGCTTCTCTTGATTGCCTTCTCCAGAAAGCCTCCCCTGGTCTCCTCCTTGTGAATGACTGGGATTATGAGATGCAGCTTGCTGCTCACATCACAGCGTCTTGCTTGCATGTCCCATGTTGTATTAGGATTATCTGTTTATGTGCCTGGCTCTCCCACTAGACTTGGATCTACAGGATATAGCAGGAGTGTATCTTATTCTCTGTATCTCCAGTGCATGAGAGATCCAAGAAGTCAAAGTTAAGATGCCAGATAGAGGGGTCAAGGCAGTCACTGAAGAAGACATGTGTGCTGAGGCTTAGACCAATTTCTAAAATCTACAGGATGGAGAATGACATGGAACTATGAAGTGTGTTATCTGTGTCTGATATGGGCATATTTCCTTCAGTGTGTTTTGTGCATGCCAGAGAGATAGAGAAGGAAAATCTGGCATATCCCACCAGTGGCTGGGTCATGTGAGATCTTTTCTCACATTAGAAGAGGGGGTTAAAGGGCATGAGCCAGAGATTGAAGAGCATGACAAGGGGCCCCGTGTTCTTCTTTGGACAGTGTGAGCTCCAGATCTCATGCTCTCTTCCTTAGCCCATGGCGGGGGGTGGGGGCGGCTGGCAGGGGCTGTGCCTTCTTCGTGCTGGAAACCCTACTGTCTGGCATGGTACCTGGTCATGGAGCAGGTATGTGGTGAATGCTTGCGGAATGGATGGCTGGGTGGGTGTGCATATGGAGGGAGAAATTCTTGTAATCAAGGGAAGCTCAGTTCATGGAGATGAGCACTGAGTCTAGTTAGGAACCAGGGAGGGGGTGTGGGTTGGCAGACACAGCAGAGATGGCTTTGTCATTGGATGAAGGGAGGCAGGCCATTGGTGTCCCTGTTGGTTTGGATACTTCTAACCAGATGCTGACTCGGAATGGCCATCTCTTGGGGGAGAGGAGGACTGGGAAGCTATGGGAAGTCAGGCAAATACACAGGCATATAGAGAGCATTTCCCCCCCTTTCATTTTGCTTCTTTCCTTCCAGCACAAGAATTGGACACATTGCTCAGATTCTTTGAGTCCCTGGGGCAGGGGTGGGGGTGCCGTGGGGGGCAGTTCTAACAAATGAGCCCGGACAGAGGCATGTGGAGTATGGCCCAGAGAGATGGAGGTGTGTGTGGGAGGTGGTGGTAGTGGAGTGAGTTGTGAACTTGGAGAGGAGGAAGTTCTATTTTGGGTGCCTTTGAATCCCAGCCCCTCTCTGAGCCAGATCTGCAGCAGACCTCCACCCTCTGCCACTTGTATGCACTGGCTTATGCTGTTTTTGGCCCCCCTCCCTGCATCCTTTAAGACTTGGCTCATTCTCTCCTTGGTGTTCTGCCTCTGGGTATTCTTGTCCGCATCCAAAACCTCTTCCCCGTCTTTTCAAAGGAGCCATTCCTAACTAACAGTATCTACAAATGATAATTAACATAGTTTATTGCCACTCCTCCTATGTGCCACACACTGCACTAGGAGCTTTGTGTGCCCCCATCCAGGTCGTCTGAAACCATGAGGTCATTCCTCTTGTAATCTGGATTTGACAAACAAAAAAGCTGAGCCTCGGAGAGGTTGAGTGAGCCAGGCAAGGTCATCCTGCTAATTGGTTGCAAAGCCGTGGCTAGAAACCATATTGGCCTGTTTTCTCTTCCCACAGCTACCCAGCCCTCCCTGTGAATCAGAAACTCTGGGGGTGGGGCCCAGTGAGATGCATTTTTTTTCCATAATATTTTATTGTCAAATTGTTTTCCATACAACACCCAGTGCTCTTCCCCTCAAGTGCCCTCCACCATCACCACCACCTGTCTTCCCCCC
>NC_043706.1:37042488-37169364 GCF_006229205.1 Suricata suricatta
CATTGGTCTATGTGTCTGTTTTTGTGCCAATACCATACTGTCTTGATGATGACAGCTTTGTAGTAGAGGCTAAAGTCTGGGATTGTGATGCCTCCCGTTTTGGTTTTCTTCTTCAATATAACTTTGGCTAAACGGGGTCTTTTGTGGGAGATGCATTTTAACACCCCTGCCCACCCCCACCCAGGAGATTCTAGAACTGCTGCGTTGGCCGATCTGGCTCCAAGCTGGCTAACAACCAGCAAGTCCACCAATATTTGGAGAGAGCTGGTCCATTCACTGCCATTACTCATCATTACAATTCTGTCTGCTGGCTCTGGGCAAAGGGCGAGGTGTTCCTGAGCACTTGTGTTCCTGGTTGTGAGATAGGAACAATCCAACTCTTAGGGAGGACATTCCTGCCATCTCGTTTTCAGGAGAGGATCTCCCAAGGGTGGTTACTTGATACTGATGGCACCTTAGCATCACCTGGGAAACTTTTTACAAACCATCAGTGCCTAGCTCCCTCCCCAGACCAGGCCAGCATCACTGGGGGGTGGGGTGAGGCCATGAGTGACTCTAATATGCATGTGGGAGAAGTAGGGGGACAGTCCTGGCTGTTCACTCTTAGGCCTCATCCTCCCCATCACTTCCTCAAGGGAAGAGGCGGGGCAGCTCTAACTGTGACCCTAGGAGAAGTTATGAGCTGGGTCTGCCAATACTTCCTCCCCTTTCTGGGATCTGCTGCCTGCAGGGCAGGTGCATCTGGCCAGTTCTGGGAGATGAGGTCAGGAGCCCACTCCTGTGGGAGGTCCACAGTCACCCTCCTATGCTGGTGACTGGACATGTGGGCCAGCCTCACTGAATGGACTTTAAGGAGTCCATTTGGCCAGAGATATAAAGCCACGTACTTGGACAGCTTTATCAGAGCCGGGCTGATATTGTGACCTCCATCTGTCAGCTTCCTGCATCAGTTCCTCAAATGGTCCTGAGCTCCAGCAGGACGAGGCAGGTTTTCCCTGACACCATGTACTTGACAGAGTTAGTATTGAATTTAATGAGCTGGCATGAATAAGCCAGCTGGTTAGTTAGTGGTCAGTAAACATTTGTTGCATCTGAATGAAAGCCGAGCCTCTTCCGATCACCACTGCACCTCCCCGGGGCTGACCTCCCAGCCTCAAACCACCTCCACCGCCAAGCACTGGTGCCTGACAGTTAACTCCTTAAACCCTACTTTACTATAAACAGTGCCCTTGGCCCTTTATAGGGATTTGCCAAAGATCTAGCTGTAGTTGAAAGAAAAGCAAGTGATTTAGAATTGGCTCCACCTTTTCATTAACGCATTTCCAGGTATTGTTGATGTTGTTGGGCTAGAGACGCATCCTGAGATCACCTGAGTTAAATGAAAGCAAAAGGCAGGTGAGCTCTGGCTTTAGGGAATGTTTGGGGAAAGTTGGCTGAGAGGGAGAGAGAACTCATGACCTGGAGGTAGTCCAATGGTTTGCAATCTGTCTGCAAATTAGAAGTACCTGAGACTACTACACAGCAATGAAAAAGAATGAAATTGTACCATTAGGAACAATGTGATGGAACTAGAAGTTATTGTGCTATGTGAAATAAATAAGAAAGACAGATATCATCTGATTTTACTCATGTGGAATTTGGGAAACTCAACAGATGAACATAGGGGAAGGGAAAAAAAATAAAATCAAAACAGAGAGAGGCAAACTCATAAATACAGAGAACAAATTGAGGGTTGCTGGAGGGGAGGTAGGTGGGGGGCTGGGTTAAACAAGTGATGGGCATTAAGGAGGGCACTTTTAAGGATGAGCACTGGGTATCCGATGTAAGAGATGAATCACTGGGTTCTACTCTTGAAGCCAAGACTATACTGTATGTTAACTAACTTGAATTAAAAACAAAAAAGAATCACCTGTGGAAACTTACAAATACCAGAGCCCAGTAGGGTCAATACTGGTCCAGGTTTCCCAGGCCTGAGAGGTTCCCTGTGATGTGGGGCTCTCAGTGTTAAAACCAGGACACTCTTGGACAAACCCAGAAGAGCAGCTCACCCTCGTGGTTCCTCCACACCCACCTAGCGGTTCTGTTTTCATTGGTTCTCGCTGGGGTCCAGGCATCAATATTTTCCACTGTGTCCCACAGTTCTGTGCGGTGAGGTCTGAGACGCTGAAGGACTTGATCACGACTCAGAAAAGAAGGGGTGAATTGTGGAGAAGCTTGGAACAAATGCTGGTGTAAGAGGAGGTAGGAGGAGCTAGCATGAATTAAACAACTTGCGTCCTGGTTACCTGGGGAGCTTGGTGGAATGCAGATGCTTGGATCCTTGCGGATTCAAACTCAGAGCAGGCCCTGGAACCTGGACCTTTGCTAAGCCTCTTATGGTGTGCTCTTGTTGGAGACCTGTTGAGAGTGGGCAAACCCGGAGCTAAACTGAGGGAGGAGAGCTGAGAACTCAGGCTGTGCTCCTAGCAGGTAGCTTGTTAGTGTTTTTGGCCTGAGACCAAAAGGAGGGTGAGCAGGCTGCAGGTAGAATCAAGAAGAAGGGGTTCTACCTCAGCCTGGGCTGGGAGTCAACTAAACTGGTAAGAAAGGTTAGTGCCTTGAAGATCCAGTTGGAGCTTAGAGCATGTACCGGCTTACTGAGTGAGCACAAGGCAAGGTCAGTGCTGCCAGCCAGGTGTGCAGGGCTCGGACCCCCAGAACCCTGATTCTGTGACCTGAAGGCTGCACCTTGTGTGTCTGAGTGGAGCCTGAGCATCCCCATAGCAGAGCAAAGTGCCCATATAGGAAGCATTTCTGGGCAAAGAGCTGGGTGATTTATATAATGAAGGAGAGAACAATGTGTGTGTGTGTGTATGTGTGTGGAATTGAAGAACAGGGGCTCTGGGCAACCAGTCAAAACCTGCCTTTGACCCTGACTCAGTTATGTGCTGGTTACCTTAGGCAGGTCCTTGCCCTCTCAGGACCTCCGCTGCCTCATCTGTAAAATCAGGATGCTAACAGCCACTTCTAAGGGTTCTGTTGTGCTGAGATAAAGCATAAAATGCTGGCATGCGGACAAAGGAAGAGTTCGTGATGATTCTGTAGTTGCGAACCTTCACAGAAAGAAGCCAGGGTGGTCTGAAGGGAGATGAAGTCAGTCTGAGGGGAAGTTGGTGGGGCTGTGTGAGCACATCTGAATAGAGATGCAGATAGCTGGACATATGGAGGTGGAGAGTGGGGAGAGGTAGATTTTGGGGTGACCATCACTGAGTTAGTCTGAAAGAAGGACATGGAAGGTTTGTTTGGAGGGAGAAAGGATATGAGATCCAGGGTAGGAAAGCTTGGCAAGGCCAGGGAACATCTGCTGTGTGCCAGGCTCTGTGTGGGGTCCTGGTAAATTGAGTGGCACTGTCCCTGACCTCAAGAAGTTCACAGTCCAGTGAGAGTGCAACTCAGAAGCAATAGCAGCTCTGTCTGATGTTTGATA
Organism: Suricata suricatta; assembly: GCF_006229205.1. Classification (NCBI taxonomy): domain Eukaryota; kingdom Metazoa; phylum Chordata; class Mammalia; order Carnivora; family Herpestidae; genus Suricata; species Suricata suricatta. The sequence continues at coordinate 37,045,955 of NC_043706.1, forward strand.
GTGGGAGAAACACAGGGTGCTGGGGAGGGGCGCCTAACCCACGAGAGTGTGGCTTGCCATCTGAGTGGCCAGGAGCAGGGGGAAGGCCAGGGAGAAGCTGCTCCAGATGAATGGGGGATGCAGGGGGGACCAGCTGGTTGAAATTGGAGACTTGGGAGCAGCACGGAGCTCCGGGACAGGCGTCAGCATATTAGTGTTACGGGAAATGAGAGAGCACTGGTTAAAGACAAAGGGGACAGGATGGAAGGAGGGATGCCCAGAAAGTGCAGGAGGGGAGTGAATAATGGACCTCCATTACTGGGCCCTGAGAGGCAGACGAGGTGCCCTGCTGGTTTAGTAAATCCCCTGTGATGGAGAGAATTGGGCAGAGTCAAAGAAAGGCGGATTAGCAATGGGGAGTCCACATAGAGACTGCTCCCAGGGCTTGTAGCTGCTGGCAGAGACAGCCTGGCTCCTATAGCCTGAAGAACCTGGAGCCAGAGCCTCGAGTCCCTTGGAGGAAATATCCACTTCCTCGAAGTGCAGAGAGAAAAACTACCTCTTACACCTTTTATGCAAGATGCCTTTTAGTTGCAGGAAGGAGGGGAGAAAATAGACCCAAATAGAGAGAGAAATGTCCTGTATTTTGTCTGGGAATGCCAGGATCTGACCTAACTGTGCAAGTTTATAAAGGAGCATACCTTTGCCTCTCACTGAGTGGCTCTTGAGACACCTCTTGAGGGCATCCGACCAGGGTCTGGATGCCTTTGACCTCCAGTGGACTCCAGAAGAGAAAAGATCTAAGTACCTATGTTTGTTGGATTTGCCACAAAGGTTTACTTCTGGGCGATTAATAATTCTCTCCTCTTTTTCGGCCCCACCTCCCCCCACTGACATTAGATGTCTTTTGATCAAGAAGTAGACCTGCAGCATGCATGGCACTGTGCCACAAACCATTCCTGTAGGGCTCAGAGTCTAGAGAAAGGGAAGAGTGCATTGGTGTGAAAATAGAACTTAATGCAAGAAATCAAGTGACATGGGGTCCCACAAAGTGATATATGATGAAATGTCCTATAGACAGAGCAAAGAGTGCTCGAAGTGTATTTTGGAGAATCATTTGGTTAGGATGGTCAGGAAGGCTGCCCAGGGAAGGTAGGATTTGCAGAGGGGTGGGGAGGAAGGAGAGGTGGGTATGCGGGAAATATTGTGAGTCCAAATGTGGAACAGGCAGAGTGGGTCTTCACTGTATTTTGAAGTTAACACAATCTCTTGCATTTAGGATTTATCTGATTGCAGGATCAACCATCTTTGTGTATGTGTAATGCAATAGCACACTGACTCGTTTTATGATAGGGCCAAGAATTCAGGAAATACTACAATTTATTTAAATTCTGCTCTTATCAAATTCCTGTTGTGCGTGCTGAGAGAGCCCCATGGGAGGACTTGGTACAAGCGGAAATGTCCATAACCTCTGGGGGTTTCAGTCCCACGAGTATTGGTGCTTTTAGGGAGGAGAAAGACAACGGGGTTGGAAACCAGAGGATGTAGTTGTGTGGAGGAGTGAGGTAGGATGCAGAGGAGAGACGGGGCAGGGAGCAGTCTAACAGTTACTGAGTTGCCCATCCAGGCCATTTGGGCAGGAAGCCACCTCAGATTAAAGTAACTTGTCTCTGTTCTATCCAGATCATTCAGGGATTGTGGGTAACATTTTTGGTAACACGCAGGGAGTGGCTGGCTGGGCTGCTCTTCCTGGGAAAGACTCCCTGAGTTGGCTGCCCTAGGAGATGGGCAGGACCAGCTGCATGATTTGCAGGGCCCAGTGCAAAATGGAAAAGCAAGGCTCCTCGTTCAAAAATTAGGAAAGATTCAGGACAATGACAGGAGAGCATTAAGACAAGCAGGGGTGAGAGTGCCCAGAGGAGGGGACATCCCGGACCTTCTTGTGACTCGGTGAGTGTGGTAAGATGATGGGCCGGGTTGCTGTGGTGGCTGGGGGACAAGGTTTCTCTGTACTAGTGCTGGGTTCTCCCCTGAGAGTCAGCATGGGTGATGGGGGAAAGGACAGGGTACCACAGGAGGCTGCCATGGTTGTGGAGCACCGACCGTTTACACAATGCTGCCATTTCCACCCTGCCATCTCTGTCTAGGGGGGAGGCTATGTGTGAGCTTTAGAATTGACCAAACTGAGGCTCACATGTTTTATGAACATAGTATTAACTTGGGCAACTTGCTTACATCCTCTAAGCCTTTACTTCCCTGTATATAAAACTGCAGATAATAACATCACAAATAGATGTGAAAACTTGAGCCCAGCCCAGTTTTTAGTAAACGTTAGTATCCTTCTTTCTAGAAATGTATTGAATATCTATCTTGTAAAAGTGTGGAGCTCGGAGCGGTTTGGGAACACATTTCAAATAGCAGAGGGAGAGGGAGTGTGTGCCCTATTGTAATATATCCTAAGAGGAAACCCAGTTACATCTGCTGGGCACATAGGTACACACAGAGGAACACACACACACACACACACACACACACACACACACGTACACGTGTACACACACACCTGGAGCTGAATAGAAACTGGGTTGGAGTGAGGTGGTGTGTTAATAGGAAAGAGCCCCAGTTTGGGTATCATCCCCTCTTGGATTTGAACCTCAGTATCCTCCTCAGTCAAAAATTCTGATCTCACTGGGTTGTCTTGAGATTAGATGAGATGATGAATGGGAATGTCTGGTCTCTGGTCCATGGCAGGTGCAAGCATCTTTCAAATGGGTCTCCCCTCCTGGGCCATAAGGTGGTGCTGAAGACAAGCTATGGCATTCCCCACAATAACGTTTCCTGACTATTAAGCTCAGGTAGCTCCTAATAAACTAAGGGGGCTTACTTTCAGTGATATCCCTGTTTCCTCTGCTTATGTACTTTGGGAAGCTAACTGGATCTTCTCTCTGCTGAGACTTGAAAGTCAGTAGAATCCTGTGTATTTGCTGACACATCTATATACACACCAGAAATACATATACACCAATAAAGATACACGATACATATCACATATAACCAACCCACACATCCACCTCTGCATCACAGAGTCAAACCCTTCATGAATTCATTTCTTCTTTCTTCTTTGGTCAGTTCTGAGCCTTTCCGACACTTGTGTAGTGTACGCAGTCAGGTACCCTCCTCCCCTTCCTACCCTGCTCAATCCACATCCTCCTTGTCAGAGCCACTGTTCTCAGCTCCACTCCCCATCTCTTCTGCCTCTGACAAGCTCCAGGACTTTCAGAGCCCTATTTTTACCCACCCAGAAGCCCTGGGCTGCTGTCACCTCAGCCTTAACCACAGAGACTTCTAGATGGAACCAGGTTTGTGCCTGTTTATGTTTCACTGGGCTCTAACCCCTCTCCTTACGCTGCTCCTGGGAGCCTCTCAGCTTCTCCTGCTCTCACAGGCTGAACCCTGGAACTTAGCCACCATTATGAGGAGTCTGGAGCCTGGAGAGGAGGAGGAAATGGAGTCTGAGGGCCTGTGATGTGCCCAGTGCTGTGCTGGCCTCGTGATATGTGCTCACAGTGGCCGTGGGAGGTGGCTTTTGTCTTCATTTGTACACAAGGGAAAGGAGGCTCTTAGATACTAAATAACGTAGCCACAGGATTAATATACTCTTTGAGTGTGCCACCAACCTGCATCCTGGAAGATGAGGCCAGATCAGCTGAGGTTTGGGCCCTGGGCCTAGGGGGAGGGGTAATTCCCCACTTCTCAGGTTTTTCCTAGAATCTTGATAGTATTATAACATAAGGAATAGTACTTACAATATGAGTAACCTTCTAGAGAGTGACCATCGGCAGTGGCTAGAGCCCTTGATGGTTTGATAGTGCAAGGCTATAAATAGACTGTTTTGTTTGTTTTTTAATGACTTTACTGAGGTATAATTGATATGCAATAAACGGCATGTAATTAAAGTACACATTTTAATACATTTTAACATATGTATACACCTCTGAATCCCTGCCACAATCAAGACTGTGAACATGTCCATTATCCCCCAAAGTTCCCTTATGCCCTTTCAGAATCCACCCCCTCCCTGCCTGCCCTCCACTGCCTCCCCAGGCAGCCCTTCACCTGGTTTCAGCTGCTACAGATTAGTTTCATCTTCTCAAGCTTCAGATAAACAGAATTGTACAATATGAATCCTTTTTGCCTCTGAATTTCTTTTTACTTAGTGTAATTATTTTGAGCTCTGTCCACATGTAGCATGGATCAATAGTTTATTCCTTTTTGTTGCTGAATGGTATTCTGTGGATAACTATACACTTTGATTATTGATTCACCTGTTGATGGGCATTTAGGTTGCCTCTAGTTTGGAGCTACTGCAGATCAAGCTGCTATGAACATTCAGGAATAAGACTCTGTATGGGCATGTGCTTGCATTTCTCTTGGTGAATACCTAGGATTGGAAAAATTGGATCATTTGGAGGTGTGTGTTTAATTTTATAAGCAATGGCCAGACTGTTTTCCATGATGGAGATGCCATTTTGCATTCCCAAAGCAGTTCTTTTGGGTCCTCACTGGTGTGTACGATGTAGATCTGATTTCAAGGTTTGGCCAATATGGAATTTGGGAGCCCCACCAAATAGCCAAATCCAACAATTAAAGCCAGTGGCTCTCCATTTGGAGTGGGGACGCTGAGGGATTCTGAACCGGGGGATGCAGAATCACGTACTCCTAGAGACATGAGTCGAAAACTGCAGGATGCTGAAGACGGGGAGAGATGAGGGGTCAGGGCTGGTCCCAGCATGAGATTGTGTGGGGTAGACCAGGTCTGGAATGTGGGGTTTGTGATGGAAATCCATACACCCGAGGCATTTTGGGAAAGTAGTGCCAAGAATCATTAACAGGAGAGGGATTTGGGATGGAAGAAAAAAGAGCAGTGGGCGGAGACCTGAGCTTGGGAGGACCTAGCCAGGCGAGGGCAGGAGCCCCATCTGTTTAGTTAGTTGCCCCTAGAGCAGCGCCAGGCGTAGAGGGAGTGCTAACAATAGTGGTGGTTGAATGAATGAGCAAAGAGTGAATGATGAACTAATGGGAGCTCAGGGGATAGGATCCAGTTCAACCCGCATCATTTAGCACTTCACGTAGTCTATGGCACAGAGCCTAGTGTCAGGGGCCGGAGAAGCTCTGGAGAGCCTGTGGTTTGCCCTGCTCATTTACCGACAAGGTTCAAAGAAATTATGCTCTCTCATCCCAGGTAGCCTACAAGGGCAGAGACAGAATTCAATCCTAAGCCTTCTCACTTGAAGCCTAAGGTTTATCTTCTTTTAAAAATAACATTGGGGCACCTAGATGGCTCAGTTGGTTAAGTGTTCAACTCTTGGTTTCGGCTCAGGTCATGATCTCATGGTTTGTGGGTTCAAGCCCCTCGTTCTGTGCTGACAGCTTGGAACCGGCTTGGGATTCTTCTCTCCCTCTTTCTCCCTCCCTCACTCTCCCTTCTTTCCCTCTGCCCCTCCCCTGATTGTGTTTTCTCCACTCCCCCCCAAATAAATAAACTTTAAAAGCAACCCTAACTGAGGGTTGAAGGGGAAGGAGAGGGGGGAAAAGAGGTGGTGGTGATGGAGGAGGGCACTTGTGGGGAAGAGCCCTGGGTGTTATATGGAAACCAGTTTGACAATAAACTATTTAAAAAAATAATAAAAGCAACCCTATTTTTCTCTTATGAAAATAATAAATGCTTGTGATGGGAAATTTGGAAAAATCTAGAAAAGTAAGAAAAATAACCCCAAACTCCAGCAACACCAATTACTTCAGGCTGCTGTGTGTGTGTGTGTGTGTGTGTGTGTGTGTGTGTGTGTATGTCTTTATGTCCATTTATCTAATCAGTCCATTATGTTTTAGTATTTTAGGTGTTTTGAGTCTTTTATTGTGTACTATGAGTCCTGGGATGGATGTCTGGCCCTAAATCTTGGACGGCACGCATGATTATTACCAGTGTTTATTGTACTATAGGATGTCCCTGCTAGACTGTGTGAATGACCAGTGTGCTTCACGTGGAATAGGACCCCCATTTGGATGGAGTGTCACAAATGTCCCTCATAACCAGACATTTGTACTTCTCCTGTCCTAACCATGTTGACACTTCATTATGTTTATTTGCTTGAGTCTTTCCCTTCCCCCACCAAACTGAGCTCTTGTTTTCTGTGGTATTTTCCCAGCCGTTAGTGTGGTACTTAGGTGTGCCACAAGCATCTGTTAGAATGAAGGAAGGAACAGATAAGATTGTATAAACAAGAGTGAGGAGTAGGTAAGGGGTCACCTGGGCCTACATTTTCAATCCCATTTGCCGTCTAGGGGTCTGCTAGGTTCCCCTTCTCTCCTCCCCCAGTCGGTGTGCCCCTGCTGCTGCCTTGGAGAGACAGAAGGCACTTGTGGTCCAGGATTTATGCCCAGTGAAGCCCTGAGGCACATGCAGGGCCATTTCTGGTGTGAATGCGGGACTCAGAGACGTCCTAGAATGATGGCAAGGAGGGGGCCACCTCTGAGGAAGACTCTGCCCAGGATCCAAAGTGTGACCAAGTGCACAGCCCAGCTGGGGTCCCAGGGCTGGTGGCCCCCCAAGGGCAGCTGAGGTTCTGCCCTCATGAGTGACAGAATGCTTCTGTCCTGGGGCCCCAGGAGAAGAGGAGCAGGAGGTGTGGTGAGCAGAGAGCTCCCCCCAGCCCTGGGCCGCCCAGAACGGTGTGCACTCTCGGCACGTTGGCAAGCTCTGGCGCACTGGGAGAAGCTGTAGGCCGTTTCCCCTGCACCCTTTCAATAAAGACAGCACCATCTGTGTGATCTGGGAGAGAGGCTTGGCTTCCCGGAAGCGGGAGGGGGTGAAGCGCCCTGTGTCACATGTAGAGTGGTTTCCCTTTGGCCCAGAGCCCCAGACCTCTGGCTCTAATGGGTAGCAGAGACTTGGGTGTTGAAATTCCTTCTTCTCTTTTACTTCACAGCTGTTGCCCAAAGAGCTCCCTGCCACTCCTACTCAATCTCTGCCCAAGCCCTTGTTTTCTGTGCCCAGTGCATGTCTTGCCAAAGCCCCCTTGCTGGCTCACACACGTGCTGGTGCGCACACCCCTCCGTGACATCTCCGGCATCCATCATCCCCTCCTCTCCATTCTCGAGAGTTCAGGACCTCATTAACTCTTACTCAGACAGAGCTGCTGCCTAGATCTTCCCTCTTCTTTTCCTGTCCCCTGTCATTCCCTCCATCAGGGCCTCCAGAATTGTCTAAATCACAGCTCAGATCCAAACTCCAGCTCAGACTCTCCTTACTATAAGCCAGGCACCTTCAGTGCCTTCCTCCTCCTTAACCTGACGTTCGAAACCTTCCTTTAACTGGCATCAATATTTTCCCACTGCAACTCCTTAAGTCCTGTATTTTGGCCTGATAATATCTATAGTTAACCTTCAAACAACATGCCTTAGAACTGTGCAGGTCTGCTTATATGTGGATGCTTTTCAATATATTGGAGGGGCACCTGGGTGGCTCAGCTGGTTAAGCATCAGACTTCAGCTCACGTCATGATCTCACTGTTAGTGAGTTCAAAGCTTGCCTTGGGCTCTGACAGGTCAGTGCCTGGGGCCTGCTTCAGATTCTGCATCTCCCTCTCTTCTGCCCTTTCCCTCCTCACACTTTCTCTGTCTCTCCCTTTCTCAAAAATAAACATATAATATTATATATATATATGAAAATGTTTTGGAGATTTGCAGCCATTTGAAAATAAATGCACATGAACTACATAGTTTGCCTATGGAAGTATCAGAAAAATTAAAAAGGGATGTCATGAAGGCACAAAAGTTTTATAGATGCTAGTCTATTTTATCATATGCCACCATAAAATATACACAAATCTATCATAAAAAGTTAAAATTTCTCAAAGCTTGCACCAGCCCAGACTGTACATGGTGCCATTTGCAATTGAAAGAAATGTAAACAAACCTAAAGGTGCCGTGTGAAATCATAACTGCGTAACATTCACCGTAGCACGTGCAGTACCGCTGTGATAATTTCAGAGCCACTTCCCGTTGCTACCGCGGTGAGCTCCCGTGTTGTATCTGCTTCAGACACTGTGTGACATTAATCATATCCGCGTGAACAATTTGCTTCTACAGGAAACAGTGAATAGCAGGAGGAAGTGATATTGTGGTTCTATCAGTGATTAAGTTTGGTGGAATCCTAAGTTATACGTGATTTTCTCCCAGCAGGGGTGGGCAGGGGTGGTCTGTGTTCCTAACTCCTGTGTCGTTCAAAGGTCAGCTGTCCTTCCCTTTCCTTCTTGTGCACCTAGGGGTTTTCCTGACACCAGGTCCTCATTCTGGTTCAGCTTTGTTGTGAATGAGTTCTTGGATTCCCATGACATGTGCCAAGCAACCTCTTTCCTTCCTCTGAGACTCAGCTTCAGTGCCACTTCCTGTGGTAAATATTGCAGATTACCCCAGCCGGAAGTCACTTTTCCCTCCCTGCTGTCCCAGGGCCCACATCTTCTCCCCTCCCGTGTATCCTGGGTGCTGCGTGCTTAGGCCACAGGCCTGTTCATGCCCGTGCCTCCCCAGCAAGATTGTACGTGCAGTGAGGCTAGGATTTGATTGATGCTTGGTTCATCTTAAACACCCAGAAAACTGTTTTGCCCGTGACAGTCACTCAGGGCATAGATGGACAAATAAATGAATGCATGTTTGACTGCAACATAGGAGAGCTATTATCTCCTTGGTTTCTATCCCCCGGGACACAGAGAAACCTATGTTCTCTTTATTGTTTCTTAAAATGAGAAAAAAAACTGATTGGAAAATCCACAACTGCCACACAACACCCCCAAGTCGGAGAAATGTCCCTTTGGGAAATTTTCAGTTTCGCTTTCTCAGAAAGACCCCTCTTTGTCCCCTTCCTCTTCTTCCTGGTCTCTGTATCTCCCACCCCTCAGCCTGGGGCTGAGACAGTTTACTTTTGCTTTCTTTGCCTTTCTCAGAGCAGAGGGGGAAACTGTAATTTAGGAGGCTGCTAAAAATAGCTCCCCCAGTCCTGGAAAGAGAGCTTGCTTATTTTTGAAAGCACTCCCTGCCGCCTCTCCGGCCCCGCTTGAGGCTCCCACTACAAGTCGGGCTGTTCTGTGTGCCGTCCTGAGGGTAGCAGGCAAGTTGCAGCACTGGGGCCACTGCCACCTTGCAGCCCCGAGCACTGTCAGCAGAATGGACCAGCAAAGGACTGGGGAGATGAGGGGCCTTCATGTCCTCCATTTCCTGTCCTAATCAGATGGGTCTCACTCCCAGCAGCACCGCATGGGGACCTTGTACCAGATGCGGAGTCTGGAGACCTGAGTTAAGTCCTAGGCTCGGTGCTTTGCATCTCTCCAAGCCGCAGATTTCCTTAACTATTTAGGAGGTGGTGGTGGTCATATTTACCTTGCAGGGGTGTGGTGAAAACCCGACGTAAACCTTGAACATGGTAGGCGCTCAATAGATGATGACTCTAACTTTGTTATGATTAGAATCACTGGATTTAGAACACAGGCCTCTATGTTAATGAGCAAGGCAGCGGGAGATGTGATAAGCCAGTATGATCCGCTAAGTTGATGTGTGAAGTTGATGACTTTGTAGATTAAACATAATTAAATGGTATCACTTACACACAATTCAACCTAATACACAGAAATCAGCAAATTTTCTGTCAAGGACCAGGCGGTAAATATTTTTGGCTTTGTGGGTCATAGGGTCTTAGTTTCACATGAGCAGCTGTACACGAGCAGCCATACATGACCTTTAAATGAATGGGAGTAGCTGTGTTCCAGTAAAACCATTATTTACCAAAAACGGGCTGAGTCTGGCCCCCGTAATATTTGCCAACTTCTGCAATGATGTGTCAGAGTCATTCTTACATAAAGCAAACTTTCCGTGATATATGCAGTCAGTATTCAGGGATCTTCCTAATTATAGCAGCAACGTATCTGTAGAGATATTGATGGGGTTTATTATAACCAGACCCTATTCTTTTTTAAGTTTGTTTATTGATTGATTGATTGATTGATAAGAGAGAGAAAGAGAGAGCAAGAGAGAGTGCACAAGCAGGCAATGGGCGGCAGAGAGAGAGGGAGGGAGAAGAATTCCAAGCAGGCTCCACACTCCACACTGAACCCAGTGTGGGGCTTGATCTCAGAGTTGTGAGATCATGACCTGGACCAAAAACAGGAGAGAGAAGTTTACCGGATTGAGCCACCCAGGCACCCCTACAAGACCCTGTTCTAAGCACTTTACAAACAGTAACTAATTTAATCCTTGTGACAACCCTATGCTGTCATTATTGCCTCGTTTTATGTACGAGGACACTGAGGCTCAGAGAGGCTAAGTAACTTGTTTGGAGGCCCAGAGTTAGAGTGGATAGCTACTGAACAGAACCCGACTGAGTGTGTAGGGTCAAGTCTGGTGTCAGCAGTTCAGGTGGCTTCAGGCCGGAAGCAGGTATAGATAGATAGGGTTATCAATGACTCCAAGCCTGTTTGCTGCCCAGAGAGCATGAGGGGATGGTTTTCAGAGCCTTAAAGTAGCAGCAGGCATGGTAGAGGTGGGCAGTGGGGAGATGGGTGGGCAGAGGGCCTAGGATGGACAAATAGCAGATTCTTCTTTGGGGAACGAGGCTCTGGGTTATGGCCCTGTGTCTGGGGCTGTTTCCTAGGTGACCCCTAGTGACACATGAAAGGTCAGTATATAAGGAGGAATCTCTGGCCTGTGGAGCAGGAAATTGTTTACATTCCTTATGTTCCATGCAGCATTTCTGGGGAGTTCTGGGCCCCATTCCCAGACCTAGGCCCCAGCGGACTTGGTGGAGAAAGGAGGGCAAAGGGGCAGACTCCCCAGGACGCCTGAGCTCTGCTGTCAGACCAAGGTACTTGTATACCTTGTTGATTCCCTTTGCCTATTAATTTAGCCACTAATTAATATACCACTGGTCAGGACTATGGCCTCATGCACACCATGCTCTTTCTCTTTATGCTGATCCCCTGCCTGGAAAGCTTTTCCTTACCTCTTGTACCTTTCCTTAGTTCTGTCACCTCCTTCAAGACTGGCTCAGTGTCACCTCCTAGACGCCTTTTCTGACTTTCTTTTCAGACCTCAGGCTACACTGGGTCTCCCTTCCTAGTGCTGCCAAAGTGCCTGTCTCCCTAACCCTTCTGGACCTCCTCAAAGAAAGGGACCATGCCTTATTTGCTCTTGTGTCCTCACCACCAGAGTGACCCCCAGTGTCCAGCATGGCTTCCAGGGGCTAGAAGGTGGTTAAAAGCATGTTGTTTGAGTGTGACATCACTGTCCTCGAAGGCCTACCTCTTCCTCTGTAAGACGCAACCTTTGGGCAAGTTGCCTGTGCTTAGGGAGTCTTAATGTGATCATCAGTAAGAAGAGACAGTGATGTGATTTGAGGAGTGGGGAGAGTAAATGAGCTAAAGCAGAAAGTTGTCAGCACAGTGGCTGGTAATAGGAAGCACTTTGGAAGTGGCTGTAGCATATTCTTGCCCTGTGACCCCCATGAGAGGAGGTAGGGGAAGGGGATAGGAGAAGGCAATTTGAACACTCCAGAGTCACAGCATTGGCCCCAAGGACTAACGGCAGGGTTTATGAATCAGCTTTGGTTCTGCAGCAAGAGAACTGAGCTAGGACTCAGAATTTAGTTGTGAGTTCCAGCGCTACTTCTTAGCAGCAATGGGCATTGTTGACAAGCCATGTAACAGCTATTAATATCATTATAAACCTCAATATTATTACCTGTAAGAGGGATAATAATAATGACCTCACAAAGTCCTCATGATGCTGACATGAGATTACAGAGCTGTGAAAACACTTGGCCCAGCTCCTAGGAAATGCTTGATCATGAATTATTGAGTCTGAATCTATAGAATGCTTGAGAAAGCTCTGAGCAGGGCTCAACTTAGGGTGTTCCTTGGGTATAGGCTGTGTGGCTTAGTGGTTTATAGCTTTTTGAGTCATGCAGACATGGGTTTGAACCCTAGCTATGCCTCTAGCAGTGTATCCATAGGCAAGTTACTTAACCTTTCTAAACCACAGTTTGTTTTTTTAATAACTTCTTTAAAATGATGACACCTATCTCAGAGAGTAGTTATGGGGATGAAATGTGGATAGAGCCTGGTCTCTCAAGCACTAATATTATTTTGCTTTTACTTATGACTTAGGAATAGGAATAAGCACTGTTTGATATAGGGCTTTTGAAGTCCTAATTAGTATAAAAACTGATGTATAGAGGGCCATGGTTTGGGGGAAAGGACTAGGGTTTCCATCTTTACAAACCAAAGGGGAGTCCTGCACTCAAGTGACAGGAAGTACTTCCTGACCTCTGGTGGAATGTGGAAGGAAAGCTGTGTAGATAAGGAGAGCCCCTGGGAAATCTTTGGGAACAGGATGGAGCCAAATAGTATGGCTGACCAGGCCCTTGGGTCTTCAGGCAAACTCTGCCATTGCACAGAGAGGAAATAAAATCTCAGAGATGCTAATAACATGGCCTCTTGACCCATGCCTGGATAGTAGCAGAGCTTGGATTAGCCTTGGTCTCCTGAGTTAGGTATGTTTTCTCCATGATGTGGAAGGATAGGACAATAAGGAGGAGGCAGAAGATGGGAGCCAGGTGCCAGAGGACTGAAAGAGACCCGTGAGAGGAACCTTACAGTCTTTACATGAGGGATAATTCATCATGCCCTGATGGTTTGCTGTTTTAGGCTGGTCAGTCTGTGTTTAGAGACCCAGAAGCCTGGGAAGACCTTGATCCTACAGGGAGAAGAGGAGGGGGCAAGGAGAAAGGATGTGGAAGTGTTGGTGTTGGGTGAATTTCCATGAAGAGAAAGGTAGATAGTGGTAGGGCAGGTTAAATCCCTCTGCCAGAGTTCAAGTCCGCTGGGCTTGCTCTGTTCTTGTTTCTCCTTTTTTCAATATTGCTTTTTCAATTGTCCTCTGAGGTGGGCACCTCCATTGCTCTTTGTACAGTGATCTTGCAGAAAAGAATACTCTATCCCCCTTCACCTTTCCACTCCATGCCCAGGCTCAGGGATGAGAGTTTTCCCTTCCAACTAGAGCTGTCTTGGAATCTGGAAAAGCCCAGCTCCTCTGGTCCAGATTCACTAGTGGCCAAAGGCAAAACCAGGTGGCTCTTAAATCAGGCTGGGCAGATTCCTACAATTCCAGGCCTTGGTGGTTCCAGCTGTGGCTGGATAGGGCTTGTGGTTGCAGGTTCTGGGTAGAGCAAGTGTTTCTTTACTGGCAATCATGATAATGAAGCCACAGCAGCAGGGCTGGCCTTCTTTAGAGAGTGCCCATTGTGGTCCAGGCATCTATCTACATCACAGCATTGTCTCTACCAAAACCCATTGAGGAAGGTGCTATGATTATCTTGGTGTCACAGATCCTGAGCTCTGAGAGATTAAGATCTTAGGAAACATCCTTAGGGTCATCCAGCTGGGAAGGCAAAGCCAAGAATGAAATCCCAGGCATGTCAGTTGGAAGATTGCTGTGGTGAAGGAGGCCTTAGAGTGGGGTGGGCAAGAAATGGGGGCAGAGGGAGGTAGAAGCACTCCTCTCATGGAGGAGCAAATGGAAGCCTTCAGGATCTCTGTAGCCCTCTTCTGGCAAAGACATCTTTGGGACTGGAGCTATTTCTAAGTGAAGGTGCAGAGATTGGTCTTCTCTGATGGAGAGAAGTTATAGAGGAGCTGGGGCAATTTGGGGAAAGGGGCCACTGGTGTGGGAAGATGAGCTCTATAGACCGCAGCCTGACCACTGGTGTTTTGGGTTTCAATTCCAGCTCTGTCCCAAGCTGTGTGATCTCAGATAAGACACTTCCTTTTTAAAAAAAAAAATTCTTTAATGTTTATTTACTTGAGAGAGAGAGGGAGAGGGAGGGAGGGGCAGAGAGAGACACACACAGAATCCAAAGCAGGCTCCAGGCTCCAAGCTGTCAGCACAGAGCTCAACATGGGGCTCAAACTCATGAATTACAAGATCGCGACCTGAGCCAAAGTCGGATCCTTAACCTGCCAAGCCACCCAGGTGCCCCAAGACATTTTCTCTTTTGACCTCAATTTTCTGATCTGTGCTGGAAAGCTCATGCGTTCCAGCTGAGAGCCTGTGGTTTTAGTCTTGGATGTTCAAGTGGGGCCCTAACAGACTTAAGAGGGGGTCATTAGGAGGAGGGCATCTTCAGGAGCATCAGTATAGTGGGGAACTATCAAACAGGCTGCCCCTTAAAAGGGAAAATATGCGGGACTCCCCGGGTCCTCATGTCCTTCTCTCTGGAGAAGGTACTTCCTGTTTGGAAGGGCAATGTCTCCATCTCCCATCCTCCTCCTGAGGCAACGCCACCTCACTCTCCATGCTCAGGAAAGCCATTAAGATATATATCATGACAAGTATGACGTGGCACCAACCAATTAGAGCAGCCATGACTGCTGGTGTGAGACTGTAACAGGGTGTGCCAACTGTATGCCAATCCGGCCCTACTCCTGATTGTTCCTGGGAAAGTCTGGCTCAGGAACTGAAGAGCAAAGACAGACAGAGGGAGACTGGGAAGCAAACAGTTGAGGTGAAGGCAGGAAGTAAGTTCACAGGTCTTCCTACACATCAGCCCTTCAAACCCCATCATGCCATCATCTCAGCCTCACTGTGGCCTCTGGGAGTGTCCTCCTTATGCTTTGTGCCCTGAAAGAACAGCTTTTCCACCACCTGCAGCTGCATATTGGAGACTGATGAAACAAAGGGGACCTGGTCTGTATTCTGCAGCATTATCTCAAACTTGGCAATGGGCAGATGAACACCAGTGTGGTCGGCCCCAATCTGCCTGCAGAATTGGTGCTTTACTAAGCCTGACAGAGATCAGGGCTTGGTCTTACCCACTCTTGGGTACTATCTGTCAAGTCCCTTGGAAAACTGCAAAACCTCCTTTCCTCTTGTTTTTCTCAGATGCCAGCTTATTATGGGTCTTTGCCACCATGTACTAGGATTGCTGAGTTAGCCCATTGGCTTATTCCCCTATCCCTTGTTCCCTATAAAGGCTCCTGATTGCTTACCAACTGCTTGGAACCAGAGATTTCAATTTCTATTTCTTGGCTATTGATGAGGTCCTCTCTTTTCTATGAGGACAGGCCATTTCACAATTGACCAAGAAATATTTATCAAGCACCACCAAGTGCAAAGAATTTTATTAGCTATAGAAGTGGGGGTTATCAAAAGCCAGGAAGCATGGTCCCTGCCCACAAGGAGTCTTCACCATAGCTGTGGAGAGCCAAGATGTAAATGCAGAAAAGATAACCAATAATACAAGGTAACTTCAGTGTGTTATTTGAGGCTCTCCTGGGTCTGTTAAAAAGTCTGTGGCAAAGTTTATAAAGAAAGATAAAATAGAGCATATAAAAAGTTCTAGAATGACAATTAAAATACATCATGATTTACTTAAGAGGCTGGATCAGATTAGGCTGTCACGAGCTAGATTGTTAGGGTTTAGAAAATAAAGCAATGTTCTCTGGAATTTACCTTGGGTTCACTAGGAACAAGTTATGACACATTTATCTTTTTCTGATCAGGTTCTAGAGTTTCGTTCTAAGGAATGCCTTTGATTTGGCATATCTCAAGTTCCTTAGGAAAGGCCTTAGGAAAAAATCTTGTATGCTGTCTTTATAGAAAAGAGGGCTAGATAAGAGCACAGGTTCATGGATTTCGAGCTGGTTGAAGGATTGTCCTCTGAGAGTGTTGATGGCTAGTTCTTTAGCATTCCCAGATGATGTAGCTATGTCTTCTGGGTCTGTCTACATTTTTGTTGTGGTCAACATTTTTAGCAGTGGTATGGGTAAAGACCATGAGGATATTCTGATAATTCTGTTGATGACCAAATTGAGGAAAACAGCTTAAAGTCAGGACTCAAAACTGTCTTGACCTCTTGTGGATATGTACCCCAAAGCACTGAAAGCAGGGATATAAACAGATATTTGTACTCATGTTCAAGGTGGCATTATTCATAATAACCCAAAGGGGGAAGCAACCCACGTGTCCATTGACAGGTAAATGGATAAACAAAATGTGGTCTATACATACAGAGGGATAATATTCAGCCTTAAAAAGAAATGAAATTCTGATACATGCTATACCATGTATGTACTTTGAAGCCATAATTCCAAGTGAAATAAGCCTGTCACAAAAGGGAAAATTCTGTATGATTCTACTCCTGTGGTTCTATTCATTCTCCTACTTAAGAGTAGTGACATTCATAGAGACAGAAAGTAAAGTGGTCATCGCCAGGGGCTTGGGGGTGAGGGAAATGAGAAGTTCATGGGGTACAAACTTTATGGTTTGCAAGATGAAAAATGTCTAGAGATGAATTGTGGAGATGGTACAACAATGTGAATGAATACATTTAATATCACTGAACTGTACACATAAAAATGGTTAAAATGATAAATGTTGTGTTATGTATATTTTATAAACAAATCCTGCCCCTAGACCTGTAATAACAATAGGGGAAAAGGCAGATTTTTTGTTATATAAAAAATTAAGATATACAAATACTAGATGAGAACATGACTGGGCAGCAGTGTGGTGGGTAAGCTTTACTGAATCCACCCATGTTATCTGAAAGCGTGTTGAGGAACCAGTGATAGCCAAGGGTGGTTTTAACCCTTTTGGGAAACCTACGTGCAGTGAGTTGGGCTTAAATCTATCTGGAAGCTATATGGCATCAATGACTAGGGCCAGTGTTTCTCCTCAAGTTGGGGCACCATTGAACTGGGCTCTCCCAGTGGCAATGTAAAGACTTGACCCTTTCTGTTACAAAGACCACTCTGCTGTTGGGTATTCATAAGTTTGGGTTTCTGGCCAAAGTGGTGTCCTCTTTTCTTGGTTGGTATGGAAAACAGATCTGACCAGATTTCCTTCAGTATCAGCTGAACACCATCCCAATGATTAGCCTCATTTCCTTACTCAGGTTCACCCTGATGACTCCCCCAGGTTACCTCTCCTTCTGGATAGATGGAAGAATCCATGCTCTGTTGATATTTCATATTCATTCCAACATGCCTGGGTACAACAGACTGGGCAGAAAAGCCCACAAGTCCTTTAAGGTGTTTAGTCCCTACTCCCCAGGAGCCATGCCATATAATTAGCTTTCTTTCTCCTCTGCCAGCCTTCTTGAACCTTTCCCTCCCACAGCATGAAACCTTTAAGCCAGGAATCTGCACACCTTGAAATGAATTTAGTGAATGAATGAGACCTGCTGAAAATGACTCTTCCAGAGAACAGGAAATGGGATACCCATCGGCACAATCACAGGAAGGGCAGAATTCGTGCTCTGTGACTACAGCCCTCCTCTGTTCTCTGGGGACATGGAGGGAGAATCTGAAAGTGTCTGTGGTGGGAAACACTGGAGGCCATGATGGGGAGGAAGTGCCTCCAGGTGGAAGGAGCTGGAGGGAACAGAAAGAATCTCTGAGAGAAGGGAGAGGGGGCTTGGTTATTGGGTTGAGGGCTCCTAACAGTTGGGCAAGGAAGTTACGGTGACACAGTGACCACTGTCCCTGCCTACCTGGCTGCTATTACCTGACCACTTTGTGCTGTCTGTTCTCCTACCCAGATCACGATGAGGACCTAGGGCACCTGCCTGCTGACTATCCCCCTGTCCTGTAGTGACCATGGCCCCCCGCAAGAGGAGCCGCCATGGCCTGGGCTTCCTGTGCTGCTTTGGAGGCAGCGGCCTCCCTGAGATCAACCTCCGGGACAACCACCCTCTGCAGTACATGGAGTTCTCAAGTCCTATCCCGAACCCAGAGGAACTTAACGTCCGCTTTGCAGAGCTGGTGGTCAGTGAGGGGACAGGAAGGGCGGGGGTGTTTACGATGGGGAGGGGCACTTTGAAGAGGACAGAGCAGGATAGAGGGAGGGGGCCCATGGGCTGGGATCTCTAACTATGAAACTCTGCTTGGGGTTGGGGTAGGCCCGCCAGGACACCTCAACTGTGAGGGAGAAGCAAGTCACTCTCTGGTGTGGATACCATGAATTATGTCCCCGGAAGAATGGACCTACCTCATAGCTCCAAGGGATTCTAGACCTCATGGTACAGCAGTTAGGCTATCAAGAAAGGAGCAGGTCCAGGCTTTCGTGAAATAAGGCGGTGAGGAGCTTCAAAGAATACTAGAACACTTGGCAACTTTCTCTCTTCTGCTCTCTGGAAGTTCCCTGAGATCCTTTCAACTCAGATACAGGAACAAGGGACAGAGTAGGATTCTGTAGCCAGATACCAGGTCCTCAAAGCAGGGGATGGTTGACTACAAGTATGGAGGTAGAGATACCTATATTACACCTGGTTCAGGGCTAGGTGATTCTATCCCATGTCTAGCCTATGGCAGGCGGAGCCTCCATCTTTCACACTGATGGTAGCTCTTCCTGACTCCATGGTGCCCATTCAGACTAGAAGAGCGGTACTCCTTTGGGAGAACCACTCACAATGTGGGTATGTGAAACTTTATATTCTTACCACAAAGAGACAGAACAGGAAAGAAGCATGATTCTTCTTCTTGGAGGTCTGGTGGTGAGACAAAGCCAAGGAGACCCCAAGAAAAGGGATGAAGGAGCCATGTCCAGGACTTAGGCCTGAGCCCTGTCATAGAGCAATAAGAACATGTTAATGTGGTCATTTATTCTTGTGGTTGGCCAGTAGTCAAGCCAGTAGAGAAACAATGCTATGTTATTTGAAATAGGATTTCATACTTGCATTTGATAATAGGTGTATTTGATTGAAGCAATCTAGGTCTTCAAATAACTGGACCACTATAAGATAAGTATACAGGTTATACCAAAAAAAAAAAAAGTTATCCACCTTCCTCATCACATCAGATTCAAGGAAACTCATTGTCCTGATGTATGCCTTTCCTCAGGATGGAGCATGGATGGGAAGGAACAAAGTGCTTACTGGAATGGAATGACATTTGTAATCTGATCAGTGTTAGTACTACTAAGATATGTGTGTTTGTTTTTTTAACTCAGAATACTGATGACACCAAATGTGTGAGTTTTCCATACCAAGCAATTCCCTAACTCATTGTGGACACCAACTGGTATCCTACAGCTTAACTCCATGCTGACACTAACTACCCAGAGTTAACAACAACCTCACAGATGAAGGGCTCAGATCCACAAGATAGCCCCACACCCAGATACCCGTTAGAAGTAATAGATTCCCACATTACCCACACTTCTGAGGGACTTGGCTACAAGTTGGGAGTTCCCATGATGCTCTTCTCAGGTTCCATAATTTGTTAGAATGGCTCACAGAATGCAGAGAAACACCTCACTTACTACTACCAGTTGATTATAAAGGACATTATGAAGAATACAAATGAACTGCCAGATGGAGGGGGTACATCAGATAAGGCCCAGAAGGGTAAGGATGGTAAGGCTCCTGTCTGGAGCACAGGTGCTTCTGTCCTTGTGGAGTTTAAGTGCACCATTCCCCCACCCCCAGCATGTGAATGTGGTCACCAACCCAGAGGCCCTCTGAACCTCTTCATTTAGAGGCTTTCATGGTGGTTTCATCATGTAGGTATGAAAGGTTTTTAATTTGCCTTCAGTCTCCCTTCTCTCTCCAGAGCTTGAGAAGTGGGGCTGAAAATTACAGCCTTGATCTTTCTGGTAACCGTCCCTTGAAGATGTCTGGGGTCCCATCAAGAGTTGCTTTACTAGAAAAACAGAGGCTCCTGCCACCCAGGAAATTCCAAGGGATTTAGGAGTTCTGTGTCGGGAACAAAAGATGCTCCTGTCAATTGTATCACTCATAAAATTCAAAGGGACTTGGGAACTTTAAGCTATGAACTGAGAACAAAGATAAATATATTTCTTACATTTTCACAGCAGGGACATTTTCCTGAACAGAGGACCTGAGTTTTGAAAGAAGGATGGGATGAGAGATGTTCATTTCTTTGGCCCTTTTATTCAGCGAGTGTTTATTGATCATGACTCCTAGTGAATGGGGGTGCAGAGTGATGACAGAGGGTTGTCCCCAAAAGAATAAGCAGCATATGTAAGAGTCTGTAGTCAGAAAAGAGCTTGGTCCTTAGGGGTTCACCATGGAAAAGGAGAATAACAGGATTTCAGATTCAATCCTAAGGGTGTTAGAAAGCCACTGAGGCAGGATTCCCTTCTAGAAGACCATTCTGAGTACTTTGATGAAGAAGAATTATGGGCAGACCATTAGGAGGGTTTTGATGCAATCCAAGCTTGGGAGAATGGTGGCTTAGACCAAAGTGTCATCAGAGGAGAGGACAGATTAAAGAGCTATTTAGGAGGAAATATAATAGCACTCTCCAGGCTTGGGGAGTGAGTAACAATCAGGGAACACCCAAGTTCCTGACATGAGGCGTTGGGTGGATGTTGGGGCCCTATAAACAGGACAGGAGAAAACTTAGGTTTAGGGGACTGGGGTGATGAACTCTGCACATCAATTTCCACATCTGTAAAATCAGTTTTTGTAAGTTAATGAGTAAACATTAAGCACTTAGAACAGTGCCTGGCATGTAGTGATACTACATAAATGCATGAGGTGACTGAGGGACATCAAAATAGGCACAGGAGGCAGTTGGGTCCCAGGGTCTGGAGCTCAGGAGACTCATGAACTGTTTGAGAGAGTCTGGGGGTAGTAAGAGTCCTTGGGAATGGCTGGGAAGTCATCACCTGGGGAAGCATAGAGGAAGGCGACGCCAGGACCCAGGATGGTAGGAGACAAGAAGTCATCACGGGAGGCCAAGATGAACGTAGAGCAAAGGAGAGATTGCCAGGGAGTGAGGTCATAGTCGCAGAAACCAGGGGAGATTCAATGAGAAGTGAATGGTCTGCAGTCAGTCATAGGCTACCTGGGCTGAGCCAGATCACCAAGAAATACACATTGACTTAGTGACAAAGATCACTGGCAAGGGAAGACAGGTGCATAAATAACTAGAATCCAAGGCTGAATGTAACTGCTCTGAAGGTCAGGATGGGTGAGGTGGTCTTACGTGGGAATGGCCATGACAGGCTTGCTGGAAGAGGCTGACCTTGAGCCTGGGTAGATTAGACCAGGGTCCGTGGGGTGGGTAGTCGCTGTGTGAGCAAAAGAAGAAATGCATGTAAGGTGTGCATATGCACTTTTCCTTTGACTGCTGATTCTGATCATGGAAAGAAAATGGGCCAGAAACTTTAAGCAGGGATCTGGGAATCTTGACTAAGGATGTTACTGGGATATGTAGAGAATGATTTTTAGGGAAGAACTGTGTTTAGCATTAGATCTGCAGGAGTCTTTGGATCCAAAGGCCAGTGAACTAATGGGCATTGTTTCAAATTATCTTTGCATGTGCTGTCCAAGATAGCAGCCACTGGTCACTTGGGGCTGCTACTTACTTGAAATGTGGCTGGTCTGAACTGAGAGGAGCTAGTAGAGTGAAATGTACACCAGATTTTGATAACTTAGATACTTTGTGTTCTTTTTTCCAAACTCACTGATAATTTTTCTATTAATTACATGTTGAAATGATTATATTTTCGATATGTTGGGTCAAATGAATTATATTATTAAAATTTAACTTCACCTATTCCATCTTAATCTTTACTGTGACTAGAAATTTTTAAAAATACATGTGGCTCACATTATAATTCTGTTGCACCATTCTGATCCATGTAAGGAAAGTCTTCAATGGTTTCCCTTGAATAAAAGTATAGGGAACAGAGATTTTGATATTTTAGACTCTCATAATTTCTTAGATATTACTTTCACTGTTTATCATTTTAGAAAGTATAAAGATTATTAGTAGTATGCTTTATTGTCTTAATGCAAGAGTTGCTGTTGATTAAAAAAAACACCTCACAATAATTGAGTTGAAAAGCACACTGTGTTCCCCATAGACTGTTAACTGTCTTCTTTGATGAGCCTTGGCATAGCTCATGATTCACAGGAGAAAGATCTTAAGTAAGAGAACTTTTTAGAGGCCCTCTAGCACAGCCAAATCTACAGTGTCACTCCAACTACCTATAGAATTGGATGACATCACCTAAATTTGATACATCAGGAACTACCCAGTTCTGCTTCTCAGGAAGGGTGGGCTAGCCTGGCAGAGACCCCAGCCTTATGTAGGCAGAGGGGCTGCCTTTGATAGGTACATGTCCACAGGAAGCAAGCAGGTCAGTGCCTCCCTAGCCATGGCATGCTCATTGCCAGGAGAATTTCTCAGCTTCTTGTCCTCACCATCTCTCCTCAGCCTGTGTTGGGACCTTGCTGAGGTTTGGAGAGCCAGAGAACTCCAGGTGGAGACTTGTAGGATGGGGGCAAAAACTAGACATATAGACTGACTACTTTCTTTGTTGGGCTTTGACTTATGATGTTGACAAGCTTAAGAAGGACAGGGAAGGAAGACCAAAGACCTGGGGCAAGAGGGTTAGGAGCTAGCAGAACAGTGCAGAAAGGAGATGGGCAGGGAACAGGAGGCCTGGAGGAGGAGGATGGATTTGTAGAGACAAATGGGGGTGGACAGGAAGTGAGGGAAGCGTGGGCAGAAGCAGCCCAGCCTTGGTTGGGTGCAAGGGAGTGGGGGTGGGGTGGCATTGCAATTTTAGCAGAAGAATTGCCCTATCATACTTTAGATACTCCCTGGAGGAAGCTAGTAGGCTGAAGGATAGGTTTGGGGGAATTGCAATTTCCTGTAGCACTGATATTCTAAGTCAACCATCTGAGACATCTCTCTTGTCTTTGCAGGATGAATTGGATCTCACAGACAAAAACCGGGAGGCTGTGTTCGCACTGCCTCCAGAGAAGAAATGGCAGATCTACTGCAGCAAGAAGAAGGTGCTATGCCTGACCCTTTCCACTGCCACCTCAGGGTCCCCAGCATGGGGCAGCTCTTGCCCCCATGCTTGCTTGCTTATTCAACCGATATTTATTATACCCCAGCACCATCCTAGGTGTTGGAGGAACAACTGTGAATAAATTGGGACGAAAAATCCCCTGCTCTCATGGAGCTTACACTCAGGGAAATGGGATTCTGTTTTTCAAAAGCCTTTGATGCAGGTACCCACTGGGTTCCAGGAGTGGGGTTGGGTCAAGAAGACGCAAAGATGACAATTTCACTCCCTTCCCATGTCCGCTTGGCAGTGCCAGGGACACTTTGTTGTAAGGACTCTGGGGTGAGGGTGACCTCTTCTAGGTCTTTGACCCCCACCCTGACCCAGGCTCAGCCTCACAGGGTTACACATCAATCCCTGTCCTCCCCACCCTCTCCTTGCTCTCTTCTTCATTAAAAGTCGCCCTTGGTCTCCTGACTATGGTCCTCCTTAGGAAGGAGTGCCAGACTCCAGGGCAGCTTCATTGGCTTTTACCTCTTCCCCTTGGCTTCCCAGCAGCGGTGCTTTTTTTTTCTCTTGGTCTTTCTCCATTTGTTTCTCTTGCTCATCTCTTTCTGTCTCTCTAGCCCTCTTTCTACTGTAGCTCTTTTCTTTCATTCTGTGTTTGTTGGCCTATCTTCTCTGTCTCCCCTCTACCCTTTCATTTTTCAGACTTGCAGTTGTTCCTTTGATGCCAGACTAGAGGAATTTGGGGGTTAGGACCCAGTTATTCCTGCACCTGGAGCTCAGACCTGCTCCCTTCTGCCAGAAGTCAGGCAGGTCTGGGGCAGTTCTGAGCCATTGCTCCTTCGTGTATCCTGAGCCCATTTGTTCATGGCTCTTTTCTTCTTGCCCAGGGTACCTGTCTCTTCTGAGTCTCCATAACCTTGTAAAATTGGAGGAATTAGAATGCTACACCATTTTAGAATTGAAGGGAGCTGAAAAACAATGCAGTCTAATCCCTTCTTCGGCATATGAAGAAAGGGTAGTCTAGGGAGACAGTGAACTTGCCCAAAGGTCCCAGCCAGTAATGGCCAGTGGCTGCACCATTGGTAGCACCCAGGCCAGCTGGAGTCTGAGAGTCTATGGCTAGATGTGGAGGCTGTACACATAGCAGTCTAATATACTTAATGCACATTTATTAGGCACCTGCAGAACACTCTATGCTGTGTCCAAGAATCTCACTGTGAGAAAGGACCTCTTTAAAAAAGCTCAAGTCATGGCAGGGAGGAGAAAATTAACTTCAGGAGTAGCTAATCATGTCTTCTGCTTTTCCATTCTCCAAATTGATTTACCATGGAGTTCCTGTAAGTTGATCTCTAATACAACTAAAATTAAGAAAAAAATTACTCAAATGTAAGGACATCTTGTTCTACTTTCCAAACCAAATTGTAAGTAAACTCACTCCACACTTTCACACACCCCTATCTTGCCATGTGGTGATTTCTCTGTAACACCCTTTCCACCTGTCCTACCTTCAGTAATCGTCAATAATTCTGTCCTTTTAGAGTCCCATTCATGAGTCTTCTGTGTTAGATGCCCCCACCCTGGGTTTCCACGGCCCACTATAGACAGTTCTACCATAGAGCATTTATTTCTGTGCCTCTGGTGTGTGGAAGGCAGGGACTGACATTTCGCTCAGTACTTTAAGGGCTCAGTACAATGATTGGCATGTAGTAGGTGCTCGTTTAATGCATATGGAAGGGTTACATGATGAGCTGGCAAAGGCAGGAAAGTATGCATTTGATGGTACATTTTTTTTTTTTTGTTTCTGTGATCCCCTCCCCAAGGTCAGAAGATAGAATTTGGGGGCTTCAGTCATGAAGAGTTAACACATAGTCATGTGAAGTCACAAAGACCAAATCAAGGCAGCTTTCCCACTGGTCTATAATGTGGATTTTATGGAACAAAATTGTGAAGCCTGAGTAGACATAGCTGAGGGATGCAGGGTGAAGTCCAGGTCAGCTGGCAGACAGGTGGTTTATCAGTGAGGTTCTGGAAGAGGAGGTAAGTTTTGGTGCAGATTTGAAAGCAGGAGGTTACAAAAGGCAGGCGAAGGGGATGTCCAAATGGGACAGGTACAGGAAGGAGCAGATTCATTGGCTAGGGGAAAGGGCTAGACTTTAAATCAGCATTAGTATTTATTCAGCTCTCATTGTTCTTGCTCAACCTTGGGGAGGAGTTGAGGCTTTCCCTTGGAACCTGAGAGCTGCTCTGGGCTCCCTCTCCCAGCTACACTGACCCCCCCCCCCCGCCCCCGAGTCTCTCCCAAACTCAGGGCCTTAGGAGCCTCTTTCCTTCTTTTTCTAAAGTTGCTATTTACTGAGCACCTACCATATGCCAGGCACTGCACCAAATGCTTTGTGCTTCTCTAATGGTCTCAGAGAGTAACCAAGTTTTTAAATTTCTAAACTGTCACAAAGCAATACTTTTGTAAAATACAGCGAGAATGATCTTATTAGAAAAGTAAAATTTGAAAAACCAGATGTACAAGCTATAAGCACAGATTTTTATTTGGCTCAACAGGCATAAAATTATATCCTAATAAAAAGAGATCAAATTAAAAAGAACAGATATAACAAGGAAAAAATGTATTTTTAATGATATAGTTCATTGAAAGTATATACACCTGTGTGGTTTATGCCCATGTCTTTGGCTGGTCACTTGATTCAGCGTTCATTTTCTGTATTCTACCAAGGAAGAAATTGAAGCCTGGAGAGATTTCGTAACTTCCTCAAAGTTATCCGTGTCTAGGTGGGGCTGGAAAATGAATCTGCTGACAGGGAATGAAGCTCAGGATCTCAGGCCATGGGCCTGTCTTGCTAGTTGGTCAGACAGTCTCTCTTCTTGTTCCAGGAACAGGAGGACCCCAACAAGCTGGCAACCAGCTGGCCTGACTATTACATTGACCGCATCAACTCCATGGCTGCGGTGAGCATGGCTCCTCCCCTGCCCTGGGCCCACCCTGGAAACGTTATGGGGGAGAGTGATCTTCCCACTTCTCTCCCCACTCACCGGGGATCAGCAGTTTTCCAGTTATTCCCAAGATTTTATCCTAATCTCTCCCTCTCTTGTGTGACTCTATAGAGGCCCCCAACCATTTAAACATTAACCGGGCACCTGGGTGGCTCAGTTAAGCATCTGACTCCTGGTTTCAGCTGAGGTCATGATCTCATGTTTTGTGAGACTGAGCCCCACATTGGGCTCTGTGTCGACAACACAGGGCCTGCCTGAGATTCTCTCTCTCTTCCCCTTCCTATTCACTCTCTCTCTCTCTCTCACACACACACACACACACACACACACACACACACACTCTTTCTCTCTTTCAAAATAAATAAGCATTAAAAAATCTATTAACCATTTGTATTTCACGCAGTCTTATGAAACATGCTGAGCCAATAATTCTCCCTATTTCACAGATGAGAAAAGTAAAGTCTAGGACTGGAGCCTAGCTCTTCTAAGAGTCTGGTGCTCTCAGTGAACCATTTCTGGAGGCCCCACCCTTCCTGAGACGAGGGTGGCTCCCGGGTCACACCTGGGTGGGGGTTCAGGGAGCTGGGGCTCAGGCAAGACCTCTGCCCCCTTCCACCTACCTCAGATGCAGAGTCTGTACGCCTTTGATGAGGAGGAGACAGAGATGAGGAACCAAGTTGTGGAAGACCTGAAGACGGCTCTCCGGACACAGCCCATGAGGTGACCCATTGTGTTTCCTCTTCCCACTTCCTTTGGTGGTTCCCTTCCATTGGTGGTTCCCCTCAACTTCCTGAAGCGTCTCCCACTGCTCTGCACCTGAATCAGTCCCCTTATGGGCTCCACTGGGCATCCCCTAGAGTTCCTCCAACTCAGCCCTACTTGCAACCTCCCAATCTTCCTCTCTCTAAGGAGCTGGGTGGCTGCCAGAGGATGGGCATGTGGGGGACGAGGGCAGAGAGCATGTGAATGTGGCGTAAACTTCAGGACCTGAAGAGCTATCTGAGCAGAAACTTAGGGCAGGTGCTTTTTTGTCTTGGGAGAACAGAATGGGAGATAAGGTGGTGGCCTTATGGACAAGATATAGAAGAAAGAGCCCTGAGAATGAGTGCCCCAGCCTGGAGGAGGGCAATGTGGCAAGAAATACTCCAGCCACTAGGGGGAAATGTGGTGTCTGTGGACGAGATTCTGCCATGTAAAGGAGATGTGACTCAGGCCAGGAGAAGGGGACAATTTCTCAAATGCTAAGGACCTTTCCCCTTTCCAGGGCCACCTTGCACAAAGGTCCAAAATGGGCAAGGAGACACAGATTCTTTTAGTGCCTGGGAGCTCGCTTGCACCTGCTTGTGGGAGCTGGCTGTTAACTTTCAGCAGTTCTGCAAGCTGTTTGTTAAACATAGCTATGGTTAGAATATAACATATAAACTTAGAATTAAATAAATGATATCAAAAACAAAAGTAATAAGTCTTAAAACTTACCACTCTCTAATTACCTAGTGATTTTACTACAGTTTAGTTTTATGTATGCTCTTTACTGTTACATATGCTCTTGAGTTAACACCCATTGTATAAGCATGGGGGGAATACTGTTGACCCTGTTGACCCTGAACAAGGTTGTTGGGGCACTGACTCCCACACAGTCGAAAATCCACATATAACTTTTGACTCTCCCCAAACCCATCTACTAACAGCTTACCACTGACCAGCAGCCTTACCAATAACATAAACAGTTGATCAACACGTATTTTATGTATAATAATACATATACTGTATTCTTATAACAAGGTAAGCTAGAGGGAAGAAAATGTTAAAATCATAAGGAAAATATATTTATAGTATTGTACTGTGTTTACTGAAAAAAATTTCCATAGAAGTGGACCTATACAGTTCAAACCTATGTTATTCAAGGGTCAAGTGTACAATAAACATCTCTTGGGAGGCAGGCGTCTCTTTCCAACTTCCCAACTCTATATTCGATGATGTCACATTGGTAGCTTGAAATCAGTTATGCTAGTAGTGTTGGTACCATGGAAATTGGCAAACAGTATAATTGCGCCTTCTTTTTCTTTCTTCAGAGAGCCAGTTGTTAAATGTTTCCCAGCATACAGTTGTGAGTGAGTGGGTGAGTGAGTGAGTGGTCTGGGCTGAGTTCTCTACTTTAGGAGCCTTGAACTAGAGCCTCAGGAGAATGGAGTGCCTTAATCTTTCTGGCTGCTCAGGTGTGGGTGGGAGGCTGGTATGAGAAGGGGACGCAGGAAGGATGAGGACATCAGGAAGGAGAGGGGTTGAGGGAAGGTTTCTGGGTTTGTCTCCTACTTCAATGTATGTTTTCTCCCTTAATAAAATGCTGATAAAGTTACACACAGTCATGGTGGAAATTCTGTGGTATACAGAAAACACATAATAGAAACAAATAATACCCATTTTAACTTAACCCAACTTAATTTGAGAGTATATTCTATTTTGTAGGCATACTTATATAATAATATGGAAATACATACAAATACACTTGGGATCAAACATATTAATTATGTAAAACGGCCCCCTCAGCTCCATTTATGACCTTTTCTTAGGTCATTATTGTTCTACTAGATCAAGTGCTCTAAGCCTCTTTGTGTGTGTGCGTGCACGTGTGTGTGTGCA
Organism: Suricata suricatta; assembly: GCF_006229205.1. Taxonomy (NCBI): domain Eukaryota; kingdom Metazoa; phylum Chordata; class Mammalia; order Carnivora; family Herpestidae; genus Suricata; species Suricata suricatta. Next base: position 37,074,461 of record NC_043706.1, read on the forward strand.
CATGTGTGCATGCATGTGCCATGGGTGACTGGCACCAGATGAAATCTATTATTATTGCTTCTCAGCCTTTTGGCTAAGATCAAGTCCAGATGAAGCCTATTAACTGGTTATCAGAATGATGTTTTTAAATAATGAAATAGATAAAAATATATAAGATTAAAAATTAAAAAAATAAACCAATTAAATGGAAACACCGTTAACCATTTCTTTATGCCCTAAAGAGCAAGAACTAGCAACCACCATAATTTTGAAGTGCTGATAAGTAGAAATGATAGTCTGAGATACCTGTGACAACTATGATTTGATATGAAAATAGCTGATTTCTTTGAGTGACAAAGTCACAGATTCTGCTAATACCACAGTTCATTGTCTACATTCATCATTGAAGGACATGATACATTTCAGGCAGAGGTTACCAAAAATAAAAGTCTAATTTTTTTCCCATCCAAGTTCATAGACCTCTGCATATTAGCCATAGACCCTTTAGGAGAACGCAGACTCCAGATTAAGATCCCCTGAACTAAATGGTTTTTAATGCTTTCTGTTAACATTCAAGATAACTTAGCTATTTTCTTAAGTATCCCTTGAAGAGCACCTTTCCCAGCCTTGGTCCTGTGACTCAGTGACTCTGATGCCCCGCTCCCCCACTGCCCCCATCTGGAACTCCTCTTTGTCTTTTGACTGTAATTTTCTTAATTCCTGTCCTCACTGGAGATGAATTTTCAGGTTTAAAAACCATGATAATTATAGTAATAATCACTACAGTCATTCCCTTCACATATACCCCATCATAGCTATGCAACTCAGTGAATGACCTGCAAATTCATGGTATTTAAGGTGCAAATAAGGCACGAGTCTGCTGTGAGGGTGACAGGATTTCAGTGCTTTAGATAAACTCTAAATGAACCAAGTGACTACTGTAGGTGGGCCCTAGTGGTCACAGATAACAGGGTAGCTATTTGCAAAATGTATACAGAATAATACGCAAATTCAGGATATCTGTTTGTGCTGATGGCTCTGGCCTGGACAGGTTTGTGACACGCTTCATTGAACTGGAGGGTTTGACCTGTCTGCTGAATTTCCTCCGGAGCATGGACCACGCCACCTGCGAAAGTCGTATCCACACCTCCCTCATTGGTTGCATTAAGGCTCTGATGAACAACTCCCAGGGGCGGGCACATGTGCTGGCCCAGCCCGAGGCTATCAGCACCATTGCACAGAGCCTGCGCACAGAGAACAGCAAGACCAAGGTGGCCGTGCTGGAGATCCTGGGCGCTGTGTGCTTGGTGCCTGGCGGCCACAAGAAGGTGCTTCAGGCCATGCTGCACTACCAAGTGTATGCAGCTGAGCGGACGCGCTTTCAGGTGAGGGGCTCAGAGGGACTTATTTAAAAAGACTTAAGGGCCCTTAAGAGAGGCAGGTTTGGCTGAGAAAATGGAATCCTCACTGGACTGGGGATTCTTGGAGGCTGGACTATTGGACTGTGGCTCTACATTTCGAGCCCAGTGCCTGGCTAATCATAGTGGCTCAGTCGAAAGTTGAACTGAATGCAGTTGCTGGGGCTAATAATTTAGGTCCTGTACCTGGGCCAGTGCTTACTATGGGGACCCCAGGGGTGGTGCTGGGAGCTCAGGCCATGCTATTCTCTTTTATTCTCCCTGACATGCCCCAGAAAAGTAATGAGACAGTAAGTATAAAGTGTCTCATGTAGAGTGAGGATCAACAGATCTGAACTGTCATTGTACTACAAACTCCATGGTTTATCTACCAGTATAGGCTATTTGTTTATACTGTGGTCAAACATTTTTAAGTGCCTACTCTGTGCAAAAAGTGGCCCCCGACCTTTTGCAGAAGATACAAAAGAGGTAAAAGGCAGTGTCCATGCTGTCAGGGAGCTGGGCAGGATGATTTATGAGGCATAAACAGTTAGAGCTATAAACAGCTGTAAAGTGCTAAAGCAGAACTTTGGCACTGTCCCCACAAAATAGGCTAAGCCCTGGAGGTGAGTAGAGAGGAGGCAAGGCAGAGGTGAGACTGAGGCGTGGAGAGGGAAAGGATGCTTCTTGGAAGAGATGAGCTTTGGGGAAGGTAGGAGGTAAGCTGGATAGATTGGGTAGAGAGAGCACAGGGGGCATGCTAGGCAGCTGGAATGGCAGGAACGCAGGTACAGAGGCAGGACTTACAGGATCCTGAGCCTGCCTTTCCTCTTTGGTCCTGCCTTTTCGTCCAGACGCTGCTGAATGAGCTAGACCGAAGTTTGGGCCGGTACCGGGATGAAGTGAATCTGAAAACAGCCATCATGTCCTTCATCAATGCTGTCCTCAATGCTGGAGCTGGAGAGGTGAGGCATCTTCTCGCCCTTACTGTTCCTGGACTTACTGGATCTCCTGGTAGTATGTGTGAGTGCCTCCTGGAGAAATGGCAGAGAGAAGGGGCCAAGACCTCTGGTGGTGTGGTTGCTACTACCAGCATTTTCTTCAGATTATCTTTATCAAGTCTCACCTTCTTCACTTGGGGCTGAGAAAGAATAGCTTGTCATGAACCTTGCTATCATGAGGGGTTCTGGGGAGATTCTTGCATGGATAACACCATGCATTATGTGTATCCTGGACAAACCTCAAGCTTGGATGGCTGATGCTGGCTTCTCATTTATGTGAGGAGGGCAAGTGTTGACTATTCTTTCTAGAGCTTTCTAAAGACCTACCTCTGGACTGATTTCTGAGTCAGCTGGTTATGCCCTCTAGCACCTTCTTTTAGGAGGTATTGCTTCTGATTTTCCTTACTTTGAGGTCAGAATGGGATTCTCAGACTATAAAAATAGCAACAGTTGAAGAAGACTGTGAAAAGAAGCTGAACTCCCCAAATGCTAAGGGAATCAGATGCCCCAATCAAAGTCAGTTTGTTGAAGGGCAAAAAAGGGCAATGATCTCTACTTTTCCCTCTTTTTTGCCTGGATATTTTTCTTGCATCCAGTCCTGATGAGCTGAGTTAGGTGAGGTGGGCTGGGGGAATAATCTGTCCCTAAGATGCTGACATCACTTTTGTCAATACTAGCTCTTATGACTAACATCTGTTCTGATTAGTTGGTGACCATATTTCATCAGGCCATTTTTAATGAGTATCACCCCCATAGGTAAGCTATATCATTCCCATTTTATAGATGAGACTAAGGCTTTTCCAAAGTCATAAAACTGAGTGTCAGAGCAGGGATTTGAGCTAAGATTTATGTGATGCCAAAGTTTATATTCTACATCACTCCAGAGTGATGCTCTTTGATGTCAAAGGCTGAGAAAATTGGTAAGAGACTTACAGAAAGTGAAGCAGGAGAACTAACAGGAGTAACAATAAGGTCAAAGATGTCTCTTCCCACCTTTTCTTGGAACTCTGGGACTAGAAGCAGTCCCAGATAGGTTGCAGCAGGTGATGTGGGATGATGACTTGAGTAGTGATAAGGGGGCCACTGGGGACTCTTGTGGAAGAGCCACAAGCCAATGATTCTGATCCTCCCTTGGTGACCCCCAGGATAATCTGGAGTTCCGCCTACATCTACGGTACGAGTTCCTGATGCTGGGAATCCAGCCTGTGATTGACAAACTCCGGCAGCACGAGAATGCCATCCTGGACAAGTAAGGCCCAGCCACCTGTCCCCACTGAAGATGTATGGGAACAGTGCCACAGTTGGGGATGATCATGACTTTCAAGGGGGCTGCCCTTCCATTGGAGTCCACTTGCCATACCCAGTATCAATGCAGAATCAGCTCTGTGGGAGGGAGTTGGACGGCAATTCCGCCTCCTTGACCCGCATCCTACCTGTGTCCCTGCCTTCTCTCTTTGATGACCCTTTCTCAGCTCTGATGTTATAGGCAGGTGGGCCTAGTAGTCCTCAACTATGGCAGTACTTCCCCCCAGAGAGCATTTGGAAACATGTGGGGATGTTCTTTGGCTTTCAGACTGGCTGGTTGAAGGGCACTAACTGGTACTGGCTGTTGGAAACCAAGAATGCTAAGCATCCTGTAGGGCACTCCTGCTTAACAGGGAAATGCCCCATCCCAAATGTAAGGCATAAAGGTCCTCATTGATTAAAGGGCACAATTAAATTGCTGTGGTTCCTGGTGAACTCTGTCCCCTCGGTATATTCTGTATCACTCTACAGTGATGCTCTTTGATGCCAAAGGCTGAGAAAATTGGTAAGAGACTTACAGAAAGTGAAGCAGGAAACACCTTTGTTGCCCTGGGTCTTAAGTGAAACAGGATGGATTCTTTTGAATTGGAGTCGGGAGTGATTTGGGCAGAAAATGAGCGAAATTGGCTTTGAGAGTTGACCTGGGGACAGTCTGAGAACCCTGGTGAAGGCAGGGCAGTGGTTCTTGAGTAGGGACAAATTTTACCCCCAGGGAACATTTAGCAATGCTGGAGACATTTTTGAAGGTGGGGACTGCTACTGGCGTCTAGTGGGTAGAGATCAGAAATGCTGTTGAACCTTCTACATCTCATATATCAGCTTCCCGCAACCAAGGGTAACTAACCCCAGATGTCAATAGTGCCAAAACTGAGAAAGCCTAATCTAGGGTAATGGGACCCTGAGCTGGCTTCCCTGAGGAAGGGACACAGGATTCTATTAAAGAGGAGAGTGTTAGCTTACAGAGAGGTGGCTTCCTTCTGCTTTTTCCTTGGCCTCACTGAATAAAGCTTTCAGATTTAGTTGGTTTAGGGCTCAAAGGGACTTAACCTCAACCTCAAACAGGGATGTCCTAGAGGTAATATCTACTCTCTCTATTCCCCCATCCCATCTAGGCATTTAGACTTCTTCGAGATGGTCCGGAATGAGGATGACCTGGAGCTAGCCAGGAGGTTTGACATGGTGAGAACCCTGAAGGGATGGGGTGACTGGGGTGGGGGGAGTGTCCCAGGTAAGCCCATAGCCTCTTCTCCAGATCCTGTGCTATGATAGGTCCAATGTTGACTGCCTTCCCTGGTGAGTGGCCCGCATGGCCAAGTCCTACTTCTGGAGCCCAGCCATGTTGGCTCCGCTGGTAGGGCATCTTCCCTGCTGGGAGATTGCAACCCGCAAAGGACAGAGAGCCAGTTTCTACACATGATTAGTCTCAAATGCCTCTCCTGGGCCTTTCCCCCTACCTTTCAGCACTGCCTGAGTCCACTCTTCTTATCACTAACCAGATCATGCATCACAAACCAAACTGACTTTAAAAAAAAAATCTTTTTTAAATAGTTTATTGTCAAATTTGTTTCCATATAATACCCAGTGCTCTTCCCCACAAGTGCTCTCCTCCTTTGCCACCACCTCTTTTCCCCCTTCCCCTCCCCCTTCAACCCTCAGTTTGTTCTCAGTATTCAATAGTCTCTCAGGTTTTGCATCCCTTTCTCTCCCCACTCTCTTTCCTCCTTCCCCTCCCCACGGTCCTCCGTTAGGTTTCTCCTGTTCTCCTGTTAGACCTATGAGTACAAACATATGGTATCTGTCCTTCTCTGCCTGACTTATTTCACTTAGCATGACACCCTCAAGGTCCGTCCACTTTGCTACAAATGGCCGTATTTCATTCTTTCTCATTGCCATATAGTACTCCATTGTATATATACATATACCACATCTTCTTGATCCATTCAGCAGGTGATGGACATTTAGGCTCTTTCCATGATTTGGCTATTGTAGAAAGTGCCACTATGAACATTGGGGTACATGTGCCCCTGTGCATCAGCACTTCTGTATCCCCTGGGTAAATCCCTAGCAGGGCTACTGCTGGGTCATAAGGGAGTTCTACTGATAGTTTTTTGAGGAGCCTCCACACTCTTTTCCAGAGCGGCTGCACCAGTTTACATTCCCGCCAATAGTGTTGGCGTCTCTCCACACCCTCGCCAGCATCTATAGTCTCTTGATTTGTTCCCAAATTGACTTTTTATTTCAGCCTCAGTAATCGTGAAAATACATAATTTGGCCGCTTAAATAATGTATTATAAAATCTCTACCCAAATAGAAACTTACTTCTGGTGCTGCAGCAGTCACCAAGCCCCATCCCATTATATTGTCACAAAAGCCTTGATTTACAAATAAGCAGACTGAGACCAGTTTGCCTGTTGTCACACAGTGACAGTAGATCTGGGATCTGAACCCCAGTTGCGTGGAACTATTCTACATGGTCCTTGAATTGTCTATGCCCACTTCTTTTTGTTTGAGTCAACAGTCTCAACCAGAAATCACTTTGCTCCCTCCTGCCCCTGGGGACATTGGCAATGTCTGGAGACATTTTTTGTTATCACAACTATTGTAAGGAGGATGCTACTGGTATCTGATACTAGCCAAGAATGTTCCAGAACAGCCTGCAGTGAAAAGGACAACTGCCTACAACAAAGAATGATCTGGTTCAAGATGCCAATAGTGCTGAGGTTGAGAAATGCTGCTTCACATAATTCGGACATCTCCCTCCTTTCCTCTGAGTCTCTCTCTCTCTCTTATTTAATGTTTGTTTATTTTTGAGAGAGAGAGAGAGAGCATGAGCAAGGAAGGGGCAGAGAGAGAGGGAGACACAGAATCCAAAGCAGACTCCAGACTCTGAGCTGTCAACACAGAGCCCAGATGTGTGGCTCAGACCCATAAACCATGAGATACTGACCTGAGCTGAAGTCTGACACTTAACCGACTTAACTACCCAGGTGCCCCAGCCTCTCCCTCCCTCTCCTGCGCGCGCGCTCTCTCTCTCTTTCTCTCTCTCTCTCTCTTAAAAGTTTATTTATTTATTTTTGAGAGAGAGGGAGCAGAGAGAGAGAGAGAGGGAGGGAGGGAGGGAGACAGAATCCCAAGTAGGCTCCATGCTGCCAGCACACAGCTTGATGAGGGGCTTGAACTCATGAACCATGAGATCATGACTTGAGCCAAAATCAAGAGTTGGACACTTAACCTACTGAGCCACCCAAGCACCCCTCTGTGCCTTTCTTTCTAAGCCTGGGCCAGGGGGAGAAGGAGCATTATCCTGAGGAGTGGGGCTCAGTGGATAGAAGCAAGGTTTTCTCCCCTCTTCTGCTACTGCTGCTTGACGCCTCCCCATTCACTGTTTTCCACCATTCCCTCAGGTCCACATTGACACCAAGAGTGCTTCCCAAATGTTCGAGCTGATCCACAAGAAGCTAAAGCACACGGAGGCCTATCCCTGCTTGCTGTCTGTCCTGCACCACTGCCTACAGATGCCCTGTGAGTAGCTCGCATTTGCCTTTTCCTCAGCTGGCCTGAGCCTTGGCCAGGGACATGTTGAGTCAAGATGTCAGGACCTCCTTGACTTGGTGAGTCTGACTGGGTCACCCTCTGCACATGCCCCTGGAAGGCCTGGCCACAGGACTCAGGCCCTTTCTCTTCCCTCCCTATTTGAGGTCAGGACTTCCACTGTCACCCAGGGGAGACGCTGGGGACTTGGCCCTGAACAATGCTAACGTCCTGGTCTAGCAAGAGGTAGCATGATCATTGCAAAATCTAACAGCTCTGTCTGTTAGCTAATGGCAGAGGAATGATCAGTCCATTTGGGGAGCTACAAAAAGAAGTTTTGTGGGTGGGGGAGTAACAGATGTAGACTGAGCATGCCTGGTTTTCAAGGTCTTGTCACTCCTCCATCTAGTAGGCCTTGTGAACTCCACTTTACCACACTTATCTCTGCCTCTCTCTACAGATATCAAATGTCAGCATCTAAGCTTAGCAGATGCTAAGCTCTTAAGATCCAGGTGTGCACAGTGACTTAATAAATTATACAAGATTACTAATAGCCACCCCAGCATGCAACTTGAAATGAGCTATAACTGTACCATTTGGTATTTAAGCTCTTCACAAAATCGAATATTTGGAAGACTAGTGTAGCCGAACATCATGATCAATCTAGGCTGACTCTCTAGTGCTGGTGATGGTGGCACTGGTGTTTCTGGTGATGGTGGCAAGAACTACAGCTTACAATATGCCAGCTCCGGGCCGTGTGCGAAGCGAGGTTCTCTGGAACAGTGTCTCTAAGCTTCAAAATGACTTAAGGAGTGTACATTATTATATCTGATCCACAGTGTATGAACTTGAGGCTGGGCGAGTCTGTACATATGATGGAATTTTTTGTTTCTTTGGGGTTACGGCTTTAGATGAAACATGTTCTACGTCTATGAGCCAGTGACCTGGCTTTACCCTGTTTTCCTGGATGAAAGGCAAATAGAAAATTATACCAATTTGCAATGCCTGTGTCAGTGAAGTAATGAAAAGGAAAATGGCCACAGGGACCTAGACCAGGAAGCTGTTCATTCTCCAAAGCTCAGTGCAGAGAACTTCATGGAAGGCATAGGAAGTCCCTGAGAAACCCAACTCCTCCTCACGAGTTCTTGTGTGTGGTGTTCCACGGGCAATGCAAAGGGTCTCTTTTGCCTCCAAATGGGGCTTTGCAGACATGACTTTCCACCTTGTAAGTATCGTGGTTGGACTTTAATGGTCAGGATCATTCTGGATGATCTCCCGTGAAGTTCAGTTGAGACACAGTACTTGGGCTCAAGAACTGAGGGAGAGAGGCTTGTGCCTAGTGCATGAAAAGAAAGGCCATGTTCTACCAGATCATGATGACAGGGAGTGGGAGTGGGGCCCTGTGAGATCAGGCACCATGCACAAGCCTTTGCCTTCATAGTTCAGGGTCACCTTCACTGAGAAATCTGCCTGGCTTCCGTTAGCACTGCTCCAGCCCACTCTGACTCTCTCAGTGTATACCTGTAATTAGTTTCCATTCATCTTTCACTGTAGAACAACAGCACAGATAAGCCTAAAACCTTTCCTTCTTAAAAATTTCCCTGGAGACTTCATTATTTAGCAGGTAATATTTTGGAGCAGATTTACTTTCTGAAAGGTGCTTTTTTTAGATAATGTAAGAGACAATTTGCATTCTTAAGGCATAGGCTACTCAGGGTACCTACAGGGAAGAAAGGCAGCCAGGTAGCACTTCAGGGAGGAGAGAAATGTGTTGGAGGATTAACACTTTCACAGAGAGTCAGTTGTGGATCATCAAGAAATGACTGGATTTGTGAGTCTCCAGCATCAGCAGCATCAGTGCCTCCCCCATCAGACTGGGAGCTTACCAAGGGAGGGAGAGGGCATGCCTCAACAGCCTGGGCCCAGGCAGTGAGTGAGTCTAAAGCTGGGCCTCAGGGGCCTCCAGGGCTCAGTAAAGGTATGATGTCTGTTGTCCCCCAGACAAGCGGAATGGTGGCTACTTCCAGCAATGGCAGCTCCTGGACCGCATCCTTCAGCAGATTGTCCTCCAGGATGAGAGGGGTGTGGACCCTGACCTGGCTCCCTTGGAGAACTTCAATGTCAAGAACATAGTCAACATGTGAGCAGTAGCCAGCTCCTACCTGTCTTCCTCCTCCTTCCTCATCTCTCCTGCTTGGAGTCTCACCACTGAAGCCTCTCCTCCCTCTCTCAAACCACACACTTCTGAATGCCCCTTAAGCATCATTGTCCAACAGAACCTTCTGAGATATTGGAAACTTTCCATACCTGCACTATCCCAACATAGCCATTGAGCACTCGCCATGTGCATAGTGTGGCTGAGGAGCTGAATTTTTATTTCAGGTTTCATTAAATTTAGATAGCCATATGACATGACTAGTGACTATCACATTGAACAGCACAGATTTATAAGGGATGTGCTCAATTTTTAATGATCCATTACATGGAGTGGGTAGAGGAAGAATTTAAATATGTTAACTATGGGGGTGCCTGGGTGACTCGGTCAGTTAAGTGTCTGACTTCGGCTCAGGTCATGGTCTCACGGTTCATGGGTTTGAGCCCCACGTCGAACTCTGTGCTGACAGCTAGCTCAGAGCCTGGAGACTGTCTTCAGATTCTGTGTCTCCTCTCTCTGACCCTCCCTTGCTCATGCTGTCTCTCTCTCAAAAATAAATAAAACATTTAAAAAAGTTAAACATATTAACTATATGGGCAGGGCTTGAACTCATGAACTGTGAGACTGTGACCTGAGCCAGAGTCAGACGCTTAACTGACTGAGCCACCTAGGTGCCCCAGACAGATGCACTCCTTAATCTCCATCACCAGTTTCATACATTACCCCCCCGGCCCCCCGCCTCCCCTCTGGTAACCATCAGTTTGTTCTCTGTAGTTAAGAGTCTCTTAACTCTCTGTCTCTCTCTCTTTCTCTCCCCTACCCCGTTTTCCATTTTGTTCATTTGCTTTGTTTCTTAAATTCCATATATGAGTGAAATCATATGGTATTTGTCTTTCTCTGACTGACTTATTTCCTTAGAATGATACTCTCTAGCTCCATTCATGTCATTGCAAGTGGGAAGATTTCATTCTTTTTATGGCTAAATAATATTCCACTGTGTGTGTGTGTGTGTGTGTGTGTGTGTGTGTGTGTATATACATCACATATATGTGTGTGTGTATATATATATGTATATACACACAATGTGTATATGTATACACACATACACATTCTTTATCCATGCATCAATCAATGGACATGGGCTGCTCCTATATCTTGGCTATTGTAGATACTGACGCTATAAATGAAAATCTGAGCCAGGTGCCCTTTAAGGAGATAAACTGATTCTCAAGGATTCATTAAATCACATTCCAAAGCCAGGTAAAAAATAATTTTTGAACTATTCAGGCTACTGTTTTCATTAGTGCAAGTAGTTGGACATTGATGTGGTTAATCCTACCTTGTATGTTGGACAAATGTACCTAGTCAAGTAATCAAAATGTAGCTTTATTCTTTTTATTTTTGTTTTCTACTAATTCTTTACACTATTTAGTAGGGAAGCTTTTCCTCTGCCAGAGGAGGAAAATGCCTCACCTCCAATAAAGTTTTTGCTTCTTCTTGGGCAATAGAAGTCTGAAGATCATTTTAAGCCACCAATATAGTCTCCAGTTGGCAGCTAGAAGGACTGGTCCCAGATGTGGACCATGTGAACTCTAGTTTTAATTTAGCCTTAAACCTCTCTCTTCCCCAGGCTGGGGCTGGAAGCTGCAGTGGAAAGGGAGTGTGTGATGATTGGCTTTCTTTCTCTGTTCTGTTTCTCTTCTAATAACCCTTTTCACACACTCCTTTTCTATTAGCTAACCAGTTTCTTAACCCCTATGAGGCAGTGTGGGGGCAGGAAGTAGAAAGGAACAAGGTCTTTCTTGATCAGGTAACTCAGTAAACAGGCTTCCTATTCTCTGGCCTTAGAACATGGGTAAAGTCACAAATTATTTCTGGGATCTTCTAAAGTTCTTTGCTGCAATGCCTGTCACTATAAAAACCTGGCCACTGGCCATTCAAGGTTTTTTTGTTTTTCTTTTTACCCCCTGGGGCTGGTTGGTACCATCCTTTCAGTCACCTCCTGATTCACTGGCAATCCAGTGCACAATGGCACAGTGTTTAGGTATCCAATTTTCTGCTATACAGACATCTTGGACAGGGCTTAAAATGGCATTGACCCAGTTTTCCCATGATGCTCACATTTGGTCCTTAAGAAACTCTCATTCAATGTCTGTACCAAAAAACTCTAAGAGTGCTGACTGGTCCCCACATAGCACCAATCTCCTGGTTAATGTTTCTTCACTCTTTGGACCTGCCTGGCCCTAAGTCATCCCCATGTCTACCATGCCTCCCTCTCAACATCAGGGAATGTGAGTCAAAACTCTGAGTGGGTCCTAAAAAGCCACTGAATGATAGTAAAGGAGTTAGCACCTATAAAAAGGACATCAATGGCTGTCTCCAAAGATATCTCTTCACAAATTATGTCCCATTTCATACTCTGTCCCCTTTTATATCTTGATATGGTGGAGGAAGCCAAGATTCATGAACCTAACTGTTCCACATTTTCAGAGTTACAAAAAAAATTATTAGTATCTCACTTTGGGATTTCCTTTCTACTACACTTTGGTGTCCAGGTAATAGCTTAATTTTAACCCCAGTTACAAGAGTTTGACATGAGTGAGGACTTTCTGTGATTTCAATACATCCCCTCTTCACCCTCAGCATATGCATTATGTGTTGCTGTGCTGGGTGATTTCTCTTATTCTTACACATTGGTTTTTGGAAGCCTGGAGCACAGTAGGGCCAACATTTTGATCTGTCTCAATGCAAAACATTTATTTTTACAAAGAGATACAAGTCATTAGAAAACTAAAGGAAGCCTGAGATTTAGTCCCAGTTCTACCATTAGTAAAGCTATTGTCTTCATCTCTGGTCTAAAGAGCTTCAACTGTATCATGAAGTAGCTGAATCATAAGTTATCTAAGGGACCTTTCAGCTTTCACAGTCCATGGAGAGACATATGAGAACTGGCAGGAGCTGGGGATCTGGAGAGATACCTGGAGAGTCAAAATCCTAGCCTCCTTGATGTGGCTGGACAGATTGGAGATCAGGGAACCAATGTAGGGAATAGGAAGATGATATGTCTTCTGGGAAGTTGTGAGCCAATAGTCAACAGACCCTTCCCTGTACTCCCCACCAGGCTCATCAATGAGAATGAAGTGAAACAGTGGCGAGATCAGGCAGAAAAGTTCCGGAAAGGTAAGGGGCTCTGCCTAAAGCCACTGCACACTCCACACAAACTCTCCCCTGCCCAGCATGGGATTCATTAGAGGCAGACACACACATATGCATGTTCTCTCTTCCCATTTCCTCTCTGGTTCCACCCCCATCCCAGAACACATGGAGCTGGTGAGCAAGCTGGAGAGAAAGGAGCGAGAATGTGAGACAAAGACATTGGAGAAGGAAGAGATGATGCGGACACTGAACAAGATGAAGGACAAACTGGCCCGAGAGTCCCAGGAGCTGCGCCAGGCTCGAGGACAAGTAGCAGAGCTGGTAGCCCAACTCAGTGAAATCTCAGTATGTGAACATCCTCCTCTTCTTTTACATATTGAGCTGAGACCTTCAGGATATGGTGGGAAGAGCAGGTGTAGGGAAGGGCCAAAGAAGTGATGAAGAAGTGAGTGGAAGACCCTGGTTCAGGACAGAGGGGACCTCTGAGGGTATAAGGGGTGGCTACTTTTTTGTTAATTAGGAAAAAATGCTCTTTCCCTGGGTGACACTGTCCCAGGAAGCAGAATGCATAGTGCAGGTACTATTTTGTACCCCCCTCCCCTACCCCGTGCAGTTTGATGCCCCTATACAGGCAATAGACTACCCAACTGTATGCATCATTCCTGCTGTTGCATTGTAATAACTGTGACTTTGTCCAGTGTCATGTGTATGTTATTTACCTATGTGTGTGTGTCTGTGGTTGTGTCTATGTCTGTGTTGGACATTTGGGACACAAGAGAGAAAATGGGGGGGACAACATGTGTATGGGAGGTGATAGCAGGATTGGGGGTCTACTACAGATGAAGAATAAGGAGAAGGAGAAGAATAGTGTGGTGGGGACCTGAACGACATAATTGCTAACGGATTTGTCTTTCTTATTATTCTCTCTCCCCACAGACAGGACCTGTATCTTCCCCACCTCCCCCTGGGGGTCCACTTACCCTGTCTTCCTCAATGACAACCAATGACCTGCCTCCACCCCCTCCCCCTCTACCTTTCACCTGCTGTCCCCCACCGCCGCCACCACCTCTTCCCCCTGGTGGGCCTCCCACTCCCCCTGGTGCCCCACCTTGCTTCAGCATGGGTCTGCCTCTCCCTCCAGACCCTTGCCCCAGCAGTGATATCCCACTCAGGAAGAAGTGTGTCCCCCAGCCTTCTCATCCACTGAAGTCCTTCAACTGGGTCAAGCTTAATGAGGTAAGCAACAAAGAAGAGATCAGTAGGTCCATTCTCCCATGGCCAATCCCAGTCAGCCCCATGGATTGCCTTCCTGTTGTTTGTAGATTCCCTCTCTTGGGTTCATTTTTTGGTGGGGGTAAGGAGGAAGTGGATGCAGAAGATGGGGGATTGCTAATGGCAGGCAGCTTACTGTCACTGGGAAGAACACCTATACTGGGATGAGGAGGCATGAATGTGCTAAGGCTCATGTTGGCAAAGCTATCTACAGATAGAATTTGTGTGTGCTGAAGGTTGATGGAGCAATATAGATACCAGAACATAAGCCAACCAAGGTCGCTTTCTAGACAACACAATGGCTGGGCCAGAATTTTAACGTTAGGGTCTATTTGAGGAAAAGGGTGGAAAGACGGATCAGGGCAGTATGTTCAAAGGGCCATGGCAGGTGAAGTGATAGTACACCTATCAGTTTGATGTCAAGATTTAGCCATTTTAGCATCCTCCTGGGGGAAGGTAAACATACTGGGTACTTTCTTGACTGCTAAGTAGTGAGGTACCCTCATGAATATTATCCACTAATAATCACCAATCCCAGGTCCACATGTGGGAGTTGATTCCTCTTTTGGACGCCCATGAGCATGGAGGAGAGATACCCTGGGTTGCATTAGACAGCTAGTAATTTAAGGCCAGTTCCAGCGTGGGTCAAGCCCTTGCCTCTGGTTCTAGGGGACACTCAGGCATCTTATTAAGAGGACCCGTGGATTTGTCCCTGAAGTGTAATGCATAGAGGGTAACAGAGTTCACTTAGCCTGTCCCATATGCATACTAAAGCAGCAGCCATCATTTTAGAGTTGGGACAAGTGGATGTTCTCTTGGTTATCTCAGCCTTTTGCTCTAACTCTTGGGGAATTCATAACTGTACCTTCCTATGCAACCTTAACTGAGCTCAGATGGAGACTCAAGTGGGAAGAGACATGGGATTGTGTAGTAGGTGGCCAGCTGTTTGTTAGCTGACTCTCCTAATGGTAGATCAGCTAGCCAGTCTAAGGACTGCTTTGTGTAAAGCTTTTTGCAGGGGGCTGTGATGGATAACAATAAAAGTTGAGACAAAATATTGCCCTGTAAGAGCTTTGGATCTGGAAAATTAGGAATTTTATTTAAGGAAATACCTAGAGATTCCAGGGAGGGATTGAAGGGGAGGTTCTAACCTCTATCTAAACCAAGTTTGGCTCTAACTAACTGTGACCTGTGTAAATCACTCACTTTGTTACCTCAGTTTCGCTTGTCTGTGAGATTTCTAGGATTCCTTTTACCTCTGGTTTTATAATTGAGGTGGAAAGACAAAGCATGAATATAACCCGTTCATAGTCTCCTGGGCCTCTGATAACATCTCCAATCTAAGTTGGTAAAATTTTAGAGACACCTGTTAGAGTTTTGAAGCCACATGGTTGACGTTTGTGACAACTGTACTGCACAGCTGTGCCCTGTGGGCATTTCTCCATGGTCGTGAGGCAGACAAACAGCTCTGAAGAACCAAAAGCCATAGGCAGTGTGGAAATGTTCAGTGTTCATGAACAGGAATAATACATATACTTCTTTGGGGTAAAAAACATATGTATATTTTTTGTTTCCTATACTTACAATGGTAATTTGAAGGATTCTTTGGCTTTCTTTAAAAAAACCTTTTATTTATTTATTTATTTATTTATTTATTTATAGTTTATTGTCAAATTGGTTTCCATATAACACCCAGTGCTTCTCCCCACAAGTGCCCCCCACCATGGCCATCACCCCCTCCCTCCCTCCCCTTCCCCCTTCAGTCCATGGTTTGTTTTCAGTATTCAGTAGTCTCCCTTGATCTGTGTCCCTCTCTCTCCCCCGCTCTCTTTCCCCCTTCCTCTCCCCATGGTCCCCTGCCAGGTCTCTCCTGTTAGACCTATGAATGCAAACATATGGTATCTATCCTTCTCTGCCTGACTTCTTTCGCTTAGCATGTCAAAAATAAAAAATAAAATAAAAAAAACTTTTAAATGTTTACTTGAAATATAGTTGACACACAATGTTACATTAGTGTCAGATGTGCAACATAGTGATTTGACAACTCTATACATTATGCTATGCTATGGCATGGTGTGGTGTATCTATTTTTAATTTTCTGAGAAACCTCCAACTGTTGCTCTCAGTGGCTGCCCCGGTTTGCATTTTCACCAACAGTGCAAGAGGGTTCCTTTTTCTCTGCATCCTCACCAATACTTGTTACTTCTTCTCTTTCTGATCCTACTCATTCTGACAGGTATGAGGTGGCATCTCATTGATCTGCATTTCCCTGATGATCAGTGGGTTTGAGCATCTTTCCATGTGTTTGTTGGCCATCTGTATGTCTTCTTTGGAAAAATGTCCATTCAGATCCTCTGCCCATTTTTTAAATTGTATTACTTGTGGGCATTTTTGTTTGTTTGTTTGTTTTTGGTGTTGAGATATATCAGTTCTATATATATTTTAAATATTAACCCTTTATTGGATATATCAGTTGCAAATATCTTTTCCCATTCCGTAGGTTCCCTTTTGATATAATTTGAGATTTTTAAAAGGTAATGAAAAATTGAGTAGGTACCTCAGCCATGAAGGAAGACAGATAAGGCAACTAATATTTTTGCAACATTTTCATCAAGTAGAGCATTGCACTTAGGGTTTTCTCTAGGGTCCTGCAATAATTAAGTCTATGTAAATTCTTGAGGGGCCCCAAGCAGTCCAGAGTTTCATTCCTAGACTGGAAAGAACAAATCTGATGGAATGGAGAATGGGAAGGATTTGCAGGAATTGTAGACATTTCTCAGCAGGGGTGGCTGGACGGGCGTTGAACAATATCTGTGAACCTTTTATCTGAGTTCCAAGCTTTTAATCATGTGACCAGAAGTTATTTCATCATTTTGGCTTCCGGTTCCTAATCTGTAAAATGGGAGTAATTATGACATCTATATCAAAGAATTCTTGTGAGGATTAAATGATATATAAAGTATTTGGAACAGTGACCAATGCATAGACACTCATAATAATAAAAATAATATTAAGTGAGTTGTTATGGGTGGCACTGCCATGCATGCTTTAAGTGTGTTATCTTACCTAATCCTTGCTCTGACTCAGTAAGCAAGCATCATTGAGACTGTGCTGCCTTTAATGTGAAGTAAAAAGAGAATAGTAGTACTCCTCCACTTTACAGCGGTCTTACGTAGGGCTGCATAGTGGTGAGGCTGGGACTGCACGCTGGCTTGGTTTCTCTGACCCCAGACGCTCAATGAGAGAAACACCCTGAAAAGTGTTTTGGAGAAAGATGCCCCTGGCATATAAAGGATGTCTCTAGAAGGGCGGAAGCCCCAGGAATCTAGATTGGAAATGATGAGGTCTTGGCCAGAGTGATGCAAAAATTAAAGTCGGGCATTATTCTACACAGTGGGCACATCAGAGCGACTTGGTAAAATGCAGCATGTGGAGAGTACTGGGAATGGAGAGACCTCTATCTGGCTCCAGAGCTCAGCTGCACCTCCACAAAGAGGGAGGTGGGGATGGGCTGGCATTTGGCAAGAAGGCTGGGAGAGCTGGGCACTTAGCCTGTTCTCTTTGGGGAAGCTCTCCCCAGCGTTGACCATCCAGCTCTCTCATTCCAGCCCTTTCTTCTTGTCCTGGCCTCAGCAGGAATAAAGAGCAGTGGCAAGCTTTACCTGTGTGGGCTTTCCCATGGAGCCCACCCACCTCCACTCTAAGCCTAGATTCAGATGGGGAACCAGTTAGAGGTTTCCCTTCCCTGCTTCCCTGATTCAGTTTCCCCTCCCATCTTCTCTCTGCCTCCCACCTACTGATTCCAGCGGCCTGGCTCCTTTCCCCAGTCTCCTTTCCCTACCCCACGCGGGCTCCTGTGCACGCGCGCGTGCGCACACACACACGCACGCAGTGGTTGTTTCTGCCATGAAAAGAATGTGTCTGTGTTGGGTTTGGCCAGTTGCCTGTATCCCTTGCTGCTCCGAGCGTCCCAGCCCGGCATTCCACAAGAGGGTCCCTGGCCTTAGGAAGGCCACAGGAATGTCCCCAGCCCCCTGCTCTGGCCTAGCATCCCCTTTCCAGAGTTTAAGAAAATAAAAGTGAGTGAAAGGTATGTTTCTCTCTCTAAGCCTTGCCGAGGGGGAGATGGAGGGAGGAGGGGGTGGTGGCCTTAGGAAGGTTCTCCAGCTGCCTTCCAGGCAGGGGAAAGTGGGAGATTCCATTTTAAAGGACAGCAAAGCTCAGGATGAGGCAAGGATTCCTGGGAGGACAAAGTCACAGCACCCTGGGAGGGACTGTGCTCTCTGTCCTCTGAGCCATTCTCAGGGTGCTTGCTATGAGATCACTGGGGTGTTCTCATCTTGGCTGATGGAGGCTCCCCTGAGAGCAGGGATTCAGTGCCAGGGTGCTCCACAGAAGTGGGGCATTTCCTGGGTGGAGAGACCCTGGAATGTAAATCCTGGGATGCATCCCAACCATGAGGGTCTGACCAACAGGAAGTTGTGGCAGTCTTGCCGGACTGAGCAGTCACTATAGGGGCCAGGATGTCTCGGGCTTTGGCATTTGTCCACTTTCTGAGAATCTGGGAAAGTGGGAGGAAGACCCCTGGGAGAGAAAATAACCATCTCAGTTATGAGAATTGTAGTGGGCACTGCGGATTTGAGGATCTCAAATATGTGTGGGCACTCTTCTGTCCAGTGACTCCCGCCAACACTGATTTTTAGGGAGTACGTTCAGAGAACACTGGTTTGGTTGTGTTTTTCTGGAAGGAGTTTCATACCCTCTTTCATATTTGCCCACCCATCACTCCACTCCATTTGATTTCTAGAACATACTTACATGTGGTCCCACAAGAAAAGGAGGACAAGGGGGTTGTCTCTGGCCTCCGCCCTGGAGCAGAGTATTGAAGGTTTGGGGGAGATGAATCGACTCCCTTCTGAAGGCTTGAAAGCCTGGCTACTGTAGTTTGTGCCACTGGGAACAGGGAGGATTAGGGAGACATTGGCCCTCTTCATAATGAAGGCATTGAGTCAATGCCTGGGTCTTCTCTCTGTGCCGAATCTTAGGAACGTGTCCCTGGCACCGTATGGAATGAAATTGATGACATGCAGGTATTTCGGATTCTGGACCTAGAGGACTTTGAAAAAATGTTTTCAGCTTATCAGAGGCACCAGGTAAGACCCTGCCCTGCCCCCTTAGCTGCTTGTGTCTAGACTTCCAGTTTTGACTTCACCTCTGCCCCTCGAACCCAACCTTCAACCCCTCCTCTCTCCCTCCCTTCCTCCTGTGTATACTGAATGATGTTACTCCTTATTAAGTACCATGCTTTTCTGGGGACATGGATCTGAATTAAAGGTGTGACTTTCAGTAGGGAGAAACATCCCGTCATATTACAGTTCTCATATACAGTTGTGTGTATTTACAAGCACTAAAATTCTATTTTGTCCATTTTCTGTCTTTCATCTTGTAGCACTGGAGATGGAGTCACAGACCTTGACCCCTATTCTTTCTTTGGCCCCAAGATCTAGACATTACACCTAGCATGCATGATAACTTTCAAATCACTCTCTCCACCGTACTCTCCCAACACCCACCCCCACGAGTCAGTTAGCCACGGATGTCAGTGTTTCAAGGAATATGGAGCTGCTCCAGGTCACATTAGGGGGTTAAGGTGGGTCTGGGCCTGCACAGGCATGGGAGAGCCCTGCAGACACTGCCTACAGATGGCTGGTCAGTCAGCCTGCTCTTCTAGCAGCAGTAAAAGGTTGGAAGGGTGGACTAATGCAGAGCATCCCTGAGGCAGCGCCAGTTCTCGGACCTCGTCCTCACAGGAATGTGAGTCAGGAGGTATGTCTAGGCCCAGGAATCTGGACTGTAGCTGGCACATCTGGGGGCTCTCCCCTCAAGACCTCTGTCTGAAGGTTGTTGCCTCTCTGTGCTATGCCACTTTCTCCTGTCTCCTCTGCTGAGCTCAGGCTACCAGCCCTGAGGACACTCCAGGTGCCAGTGAGTGGGATCTGTGCCCTCCTGTGCCCTGGGGAGCAGCTGCATGTCGTGGCTGGGCTCCCCACTGCTTTCTGCCAAGTTCAGACCTGTGGACAACGCTTCTAAGGGCACACAAGACTCCTCTTAGGGGCCTAGCCAAAGGGACGGAGTGGGGGTGGAGCTCTGCCCTTGACTTGGGGTTCTAGAAAAACCAGATGGTTGTTATTTAATTTAAATATAAGTGCTCAAGGCATCTGATTCTTTACCCTAATTCCAGGCAGCATTTTTAGTCTCTGCCCATATCAGGCTGGCATGGCCTCAGGCAGCAGCTGTGGCTTAGCAGGAGGGGGAGGGGGCTCTTCTGAGCACTTGTGGATTAGTGCTCCTGAGTGGAACATTGGGAGCATGTGCAAGGGGTATATCAGGCATGGTCAATTACACAACTCCTCCTAACTGCAGTCTTCCTGCTATCCAGGATTCCAGCCTCGCCCATCCAGTTTCTAGGACCCTTGGGTCGGGCTGGGATGGGGACCACCAGGGAAAGAGAGGCTATGGGAATTAGAACAAGCTGCATCTGCAGCCTCCCAGTTTGGTGACTGGAGAAGAGTTGTCTCCTGTTTCTTGTCTGAACCCCTTATTTCAGGGCTGGCCTCACTGAGACTATTGTCACTTTGTGGGTCATCCAGACTTGGGGTGAATTCACAGAAGCAGAGCTGGAGAGATCTCAGAGGATGTGTGGCCCTGGTCCCTGGTGGCTTCGTTTCCCTATTTTGGGGCCCAGAATGCATGGGCTTGTTGGGGAAGTAGGTCCTATGAGCTTTGAGGTCTTCCCTTTGTGTCTTATGCAGGTCCCGAATTAGTGACTTAAACTCCATCAGGGTCAGGAAGGAAGAACCGGGTGTGGGCCCTGCCCCCTTAGCTCCCTTAGAGATCAGAAGACAGACAAAGGGCAAGAGGCAAAATTCAAGGACACCTGCTTTCTTCTGCCTCAATGAATACAACTTTCACATGTTTCTGGCCCTTTCTGGTTGTATCTCCTCTCCTGTTTAGAAAGATGAAGTCATCCAGCAGTGGAGGAATGCTTTTGGCCCTCCTGGCAGTGTCCCAGCAGAGGAGATAGAATAATAGCAGCCAAGGCCTGGAGTTAGGGAGCTTGGGACCCTGGCCTCCCCCAACTAGGGAGTGGTGGTCCCACTGGGCCCACGGCAGGCAGGAGACTTGCTCCCTACTTTGTGCTTCTCTGTGAGTGTATGTCTGCTAGAAGCACCTCCTGTCCAGGGCTACTTGCCAATCTTCATTTCCAACCATGTGGGTCGCCTTGAGATTGGGAGGACAGAGTGGATGCTGAGGGGTCCCCATGTATCTCCTACTGTCCCTGGGTTCTTGAACCTCTTGGCTAACATTGTGCATGTTTAATTCTCTGTTGGCTGTGGCTGTTACCTGCCTAGGAGCTGATAACTAATCCTCAGCAGGTGAGTCACTCTTGGGGCTCTGGACACTCTAACTGCTAACCACTGTCCTGGGCTGCTGCCCTGTACTAGCCCAAAAAGAGGGCTTGTTCATTCTACCTTCTTCCTTATTACCCATCCCTACAGGACATGAGAAAAGGTTCCCTAAGAGAAAGCAGAAATGTAAGGGAGGGAAGTAATTCAAGTAGACTCCTACCAGCAATGGAGGTGAATGTCTACTGGAGTAAAGAGAAAGGTCTATTGGCCCAAGGCAAGGCTGTCCTGTATGACTGCACAGGCTGGGCACTGTAAAATCCCAAAGGCACAATTCACAAAGATAAAGATGTGAATGGGGGACCCTTGGAATTATACAACATGGAACATGTGCTTGGAGCAATCTCCCAGAATCAAAACTAGCTTCCTGTCTACCTTACCAAGGGCCCAAGAAAAGGAAGGGAATCTGTTTTGGGGGGGGTCTGCCTGCTGGAACCCCATTGAAGAGAATTCTTCATGGAATTCTGCCTCAGTTTTTCCATCTCTGAACTTGTACACATCCTCTATTCTGGGCACCTGGGCTGTGCTTGAAGTCCTCAGGAGTCTAGGAACTGTGGCCCGATAGACACTTGGAACTGGCTTTTCATCATAAGCTTGGAGAAGCTGTCTGGGTGGGGTGGTGGAGTGGGGGCTGATTCTCCAGGGTGCTGGGAATTATATCACATGCCCAAAGCTGTGGGGATCCATCCTTCCCCTTCCACTGGAACAGTTCCTTCTCTAGTTTGCCCAGAGAGGACAATCTCTAAAGGAGGGGGGGAAAACTCTGCATTGCCCCCAATCCATTCTAACCCACGGTAAAGTCGCAGTCTAGTTGGTTATTAATTACCCTTTCTCTCTCTCTCTTATCTTTTTTTTCCCCTGTTTTTCTTCCCCTCACACCAGGTGTATCCCCTGGTTGGCGTGGGGGTGGCTCCCGGGGGGGAGGGGGCAAGGCAGGGATTGGGGAACACACATACCTCAACCTTTCTATTTGTCTTGTCGGTTTCAGAAAGAGCTGGGCTCCACAGAGGACATCTACCTGGCTTCCCGAAAGGTCAAAGAGTTGTCGGTCATTGATGGCCGGAGGGCACAGAACTGCATCATTCTTCTCTCTAAGTATGTGCTTGCCTAGCCTCTTCAGCCCCTGATGGGAGGGATGAGACCCCAGGGGGCAGAGCCTTGAGAGGGCTAGAGCAAAAGCCAACAGTGGAACTAAATGCCTGGAGGATAGGGGTGCGACAGAGGAATGGTATGACAGCAGTCTCTGGCTCCCCTTGCCCCCTGCTGTCCCCTGGGAATGGTAGGGGACCCTCTTTAGGAGGGTTCTAGGGAGCCCATGGGAGCTCATGTTCAGCAGCGGTGTGGGGCTCTGCAGACAAGAAACTGCCCCAGTCAGGAGGTCCCTGACCAGCTTGGTCAGCATCTGGCAGCAGAGTTGCTTTAAGCCCATGGAGGGCCCCACTAGGCTTAGGCCACAAAGCAGCATGATCTCAGCCCCCAAGCATTTCCCGTGGCTGCAGAACAAACAAGGCAGTATCTGCACTAACAGCACAGCTTCTGTGCGAGGCCTCCTGCCTGAGCCAGGGTCAGAGGGCACTGCCTCCCGTACTATTCTTAGCCCTGCCCCAGCCATCTCTGGGCTATCAATCCCCCTTTCTTCCCATAGACCCCCAAGCCTCAGTTTCTCCCTCTTGATGGTGGAGGAGATTTCTATATCTTCGGGGTTCCCAGTGGTGTGCATCTGGAAGGATAGGGAAGGGCCGTGTGTGTGTATGTGTGTGTGGAGGGGGATGGCTTGTCCCTCACCCAGACAGCAAGATGTATGGGAACAGCTGTGTGGGAGCTGAGGCGCTGTCAGAAGACTAAGAGCTCTTCTGTCTTCTGACAGTGAAGGAAGTAGGAAACAGTCTCATTTGTGGCCTGCCGATATTCCCATCCTCCCATGGAGATGCGCTAGATATTTCAGGCATAAGGAGAAGAATCAGAAACCTTATTGCTCTCTGTGTCTACACTAAAGATTGCCCTTTTCCTCCCAAACATCCTATCAGTTATGACAATCAAGCAAGACTCAAGTCTTTATTTAGACTAAAACATCCATTATTGAGTTCACATGAGGGAGAGAGAGCAGGAGGAGAAGGGCTGGGGTCTGTCCTGAGCAGTGGGGCCAGGCCAGGCTGCTCAAGGGGCAGGGTTTCCCCTCAGGCTGAAGCTCTCTAACGAGGAGATCCGGCAGGCCATCTTGAAGATGGATGAGCAGGAAGACCTCGCGAAGGACATGCTGGAGCAGGTGAGGCCTCTAGTGGGAGCGGGGGGAGCTGAAACTAGGGGGCATCTGCATCCCTACCTGAAAGCCCCCAGAGAGGCCAAGACTTTTAGCTCAAATCAGGCTGGAGGATGGAGGAGTGGGGGAGAGATTTATAGCCACTCCCTGGACCAGCCTTTCTGAGGGGAGGTCAGGAAATGTAGCATCTTTTCCAGGGGACTGAGGCCCTTGAAGGGACACATGAGGTATGATTCCCCTCTGGGCCCCACACAAAGCAAAGTGACCCATAGTCATATCTTCCCCACATCTCTTCCACCTCAATTTATTGGGTCCTACAAAAGAAATCTAGAAAGCACCCAACAAAACTGCCATCAGTTGGACCTCATAGAATGAAGAATTCTGTTCATCAAAAGGCACTATTGCTAGAGGGAAAAGACAAGCAAGAGCTTAGAAGACATTTGCTTTATGTACATCTAGCAAAAATCTCATTCAGAATAAAAAACTCTACCATATCATGAGGAAATGACAAACAGCTCCACTTGAAAATGAGCAGAAGACTTGAACAGGTACTTCAATGAAAGAGAATTTCCAAGTGGCTCAACACTCGTAGACAACCAAAAATACAAGAAACCACAGTGAGGTAGCACCATATGCCGCCACTGGAATAGCTAAAATCAAAAAGACTAACAATGCCAAATGTTGGCAAGGATGTGAAGCAACTGGAATTCTCATTGGGTACAATGATTTGGGGAACAGTTTGACAGTCCACACAAAGGCTAAATCTATCCTACTGCCCAGCAATCCCATGGCTAGATGCAGAGAGATGAGTGCAAACATTGACTCTAAAAGGTAGACATGAGAGTACTTATAACAGTTTTATTCATGAAACCTGCAAACTGTCTACATTCTAACTGTCCATCAATGAGTAATTAAATTGATCATTTCTGTGTATAATTACTGTATTAATATACTGTGGTATATTCCTGTATATAATTACTATATATTATAGTGTATTTTATATATTTATTATGGTATATATTATCTATGACATATGTTATATAATTCATGTACATAATATATAATTCCTCTATATAATTACTACATATAATATACTGTAGTATATTCCTACAATAGAATATACTCTTCAGCACATATAAAAAACAAAAAACCAATACTTACAGCATGAATGAATCTCAGACATTGTGTTGTGTGAAAGAAGCCAGACACTAAAGAAAACACACAGCATGAGTCCATTTATATGAAGTTCAAGAATAGGCAAATATAATCTAAGGTGATAGAATTCATTTGAGAAGCTATAAGGTGGAGGTGTGGCTTATTGAAGTGTTACAAGAGAATTTTCTGGGGGATGGAAGTCTTCTGTATCTTAATCTGGATGGGAGTTCAGTGGTTGGTTTTGTCAAAATTCACTGAACTGCACATTTAAGATAGAGACATTTTATGTAAAGTATTCCTCAATAAACTTGGGTTTCAAAGAAAAAAATCATTGAGCTGTGCACTTAAGAATAATGTACTTTACTATATAAAAATTACATCTCAGTTTTAAAAAGTGAAAAAGAAAAGTCTAGAGCTGGGTGTTTGTGGTCCTCTGGGCAGATGAAGCATAAACCCATCACATGAGGATGCCTCTCTCTTTTACGGGCCCCTCCCCATCTTGAGCCTGGGCAATGTATGGGGCATCTATGCATTGTACCCTCCTATCAGCTTCTCAGCAGTCTCCTGTGTAACCTTCACCTGCTCTTTGCAGCTCCTCAAGTTCATCCCAGAGAAGAGTGACATTGACCTCCTCGAGGAGCACAAGCATGAGATTGAGCGGATGGCCCGGGCCGACCGCTTCCTCTATGAAATGAGCAGGTCCGGGCAGTGGGCATGTAGGAGGGGCTGGGGGGGGGGGGCACAGGCAGAAGCGGGTATGGATCTAGCTCTCTGGAGCTGGAGGGGGCTGCCTCATAAAGAAGCTCACCCGTCCACAGGATCGACCACTACCAGCAGCGACTGCAGGCCCTGTTCTTCAAAAAGAAGTTCCAGGAGCGCCTGGCTGAGGCCAAGCCCAAAGTGGAAGGTATGAGGCCATGGGGGGCCTAGAGTGGAGAGGCGTCTGGGAGGGCCAGGGAACAGGAATCTGTGAAACTGAGGAAAACATTCTAATTCTCAATCCACCCCTTCCCCCGCCCAAAAAAACCCACCAAAGCCAAGGACAAAATTTAAAACTACAGTTATTGTAAATATATGCACTTGTTTATATTAGCACATGTGCCAGACATGTGACACGTTTCCTGTGCCTCAGCCTGTAAACTCTCCAAGGTGAGGGATCTATTGACATCTGCCCCAGCTGGGCCCAGAATGCCGAACAGAGGATGATAATAGCAAGCACCGAGAATGGGGCCTGGCATATGTTGAGCTCAAGCTTTACCCTCCTTGAGAGCTATTAAGTTCATAGAAGACCTGGCACATTATTTTAAGTGCGACCTGATTGGAAAAGTAGGAAATTGGTAGGGTAGTCCCTGGAGGCGTGTGGTTTTCTGGGTCAGGGAATCCCCTCTACACAGGCCTTTTCCAGATGGGCACTTTGTAATTCAATGAGAACCATGTAGCAAGCACCTCATGGAACATTCCACATGGATGGCCTCATTGGTCCTCACAACATCGCTACGGGTGCATCCATTCTCTCATGTCTAAAATGGGGACATGCTGCCTGAGGCCATGTTATCAGAGAGTGGTGGAGACAGGAGTGCAACACATGTTCTTCAGAATTCATCTCTCTTGTGGGTAGTACTTCACAGACGATGGCAGAGGATGGGGACGGCAGGGAGTTGGGGGAGAAAGGCAAGATGGTCCATGCAGACCCACCAGTGGAGAAGCAGGAGAGGCTGTGAGGCTTACTTGGGGTAGGTGCGGGGGGGCGGGGGGGACTGGACAGGACGGCAGAGTAGAATAGGAGAGCCTGAGTCCAGGATGCTGAGGGAGCCAGGCTGGGGCAGAGCAGAGCATGGGCCCCCTCTGCTGGACGCCAGGGCAGGCAGGCATTCCCTGGGCTGATGGTGAGTACAGAGAATGACCTTTCCTGGAGCTGCTTCAGGGATGTTTGGGGGTGGGGTTGATGGGTGTGACAGAGCTAGAGGCATACACCTTCTGCAGTCTGTCCCTGCCCATTGACACATGTGCATTCACACACACAAGGGAACTGCAGGCTGGCTGTCATCATAAATGATCATTTTGGGGAAGAAGGACTGAGATCAGTAGTGATTCTGTAGCTAGGGTCTGGCAGTCCCTTCTGCCCTGGTGATGAGTAACTCCTTACCTTCACAAAGATTGCCTTCTTTGTCCTGCTGCAGACTGCCTTTGGGGCATGAGGCACAGATAAGGGAATCAATCCAAGACATGTGCTCAACCATTTGTGTCTTGGGTCAGTGGAGCAAACATGAGCAATTGCTATTTGCAACCAGAGAAACTTAGCCACTGGGGAGGGTTCATCTCAGATCATCTCGGAGCCCACTCCTAAGAGTTAGTCACTGAATGCTCAGGAAAGTCTCCCTTTAATATCCAGCTAAGCAGAGTAACACATGTTTTAGATGGCAAAACCTGCTGGCGAAGGTAATAAGCACTCTGCTATAGCAATGGCTGCTATTCTAGAATGGTCTGGAGGTCTTCCCTGAGAGCTGGGAAGAGGTGACTGCAGTTGTAGCTTACAGAATCAGGCCAGTGGCTTCACTAGGAGTGGAGATGAGAGGATTGTGCAGGAGTTGGAATTCATATTTTTCCTTCCAGTTCTAGGAAATATTCCTGGAAAAGCTAAGATTTGGCTGGTTCCAGCTGGTGATGAGCTATTGACACCCTACCCACCACTTCCTAACAGTCTCTAGGTCAATTTGCCAAAAGCCAATTCACCAAATTTGACAGATTTACCAATTCTCCTACGAATATATTCATGAAACATATTTTTCTTGAATATATTCTTATGAACATGTTCGTTGCTGAATATACCAAATTTACTGATTCTCATTTTGAATACATTTGCTGAATATAGTCAAGATGAATACGGTTTGAAATGTAAACATTCTTATGAATATATTCACGAATATATTATTCTTATGAATATATCTAAAATGTCTGCATTGCAATGGGAGTTTCCTCATTTACGCTGATTTTCTTTGAACTCTTGTCAATTTCTGTTTTGCCAACATTTTACATTTTTAGAATTCCTTTGAAAATTTCTCAAATAGCATATCAGCCCTAGAAAAACTATCCCAACCAATATAAATTGCCAAAAACTTTTATTTTTTAAAGTAAACTTTTCATTCAAATATGGATACAAAAAAGTACACAAATCCTCGAGTCCAACTTGATGAATTATCAAAGTGAACGCACCTGTGAAATTAACATCCATGTTGAGAAATGGAATGTTGCCCGCCTGGACAGCCCTTCCTCATGCCGCCCTCCCAGACATTACCCCCTGCAACTGTTACGCTGTCTCCTCTCAAGGTTTTGTCTTTCTTGAACTTTATGTGGCTGGAATAATATAATATTTAAATTATATATAATTTTATGCTGGTCTCTTTTGCTCAGCATTATGGTTGTAAATTACCCTCTTACTACATGTAGTTAGTTATTCATTTTCAGTGCTGCATTTTATTCCATTGTATGAATACCATAATTTATTAAATCTATTTAAGAATTAAAAAAAAAAAACTAGAACACACTCTAATACCCATCATGAATAATGCTGCTATTAGGTCATAGAATGTGAACATGTTGTAAGGTAGAAGCTTCTAACAAACCTTATTATTTTTTATAGCTTGCTTTTTTTTCAATTTAAAGTTATACTTTTGTTGCTAATTTCATGATGCGTGTATCTGTATGTTATGCTATGCCCACCACTAGTGCAGCTGTGTAATGCCGTTATAATACCTATACTCCCTAAGCCGTACGTTTTATCTCCATGATTTCTCCATGATTTATGCCATAACAGGAAGCCTGTATCAACCACTTCCCTTTACCCACTTTGCCTAACTCCTTACCTTTTTCCTTTCTGGCAGCCATCAGTTTGTTCTCTGTGTTTATGGGTCTGTGTCTGGTTTTTGTTTGTTTTTAGATTCTATACATAAGTAAAATATGGTATTTGTCTGTTTCTAACTTATTTCACTTAGCATAATAGCTCTAGGTCCATTCTTGTCACAAATTGTAGGATTTCATTTCTTACGGCTGTGTAATATTCCATTGTGTGTATCTTTTTGTGTTGGTGTTTTGAGAATTGTCCTTCAGCTTTGAGGTATGATTACAGAAATTGTATATATTTAAGGTGTACAAGGGTATATACTTAAGATTCACAATTGTATATATATTTTTATTTTTAAAATTCCAGTATAATTAACACACAGTATTATATTAAGTTTTAGGTGTACAATATAGGGACTCAGTAATTCTATACATTATTCAGTGCTCATTGTAATAAATGTACTCTTAATCCCTTCACCTGTTTCACCCATTCCCCGCCCCCTACCTCCCTTCTGGCAACCACCTGTTTGTTCTTTATATTTAAGAAGGTTTTTTTTTTTTTTTGGTCACTTTTTTCTTTTGTTGTATGGTACTGGCACATAAACAGACAAATAGATCAATGGAACAGAATAGAGAGCCCAGAAATAAACCTCCACTTATATGGTCATTTAATCTACACTAGGAGGGCAAGAATATCGAATGGGGAAAAGATAATTTCTTCAACAAATGGTGCTGGAAAAGCTAGACAGCTACATGCAAAAGAATGAAACTTAACCACTTTCTTAAACCATACACCAAAATAAAATATCTTAAAGACTTAAATGTTAACTAAACCTGACACCTTTAAAGTCCTAGAAGAAAACTTAGGCAGTAATGTCTTTGGCATCAGTCTTAGCAACATTTCTCTATATAGGTCTCTTTTGGTAAGGAGAATAAAAGCAAAAATAAACCTTGGGACTACACCAAAATAAAAAGCTTTTGCACAGCCATATCTTCTTTATCCATTCATCCATCAGTGGAAACTTAGGTTGTGTGCATATCTTGGCTACTGTAAATAATGCTGCAGTAAACATAGGGATGCAGATATCTTTTTGAATTGGTGTTTTCATTCTCTTTGGGTAACTACACAGCAGTGGAATTACTGGGTCATATGGTGTTTCTATTTTTAGTTTGAAAGACCTCCATACTGTTTTCCATAGTGGATGCACCAATTTCCTTTCCTAACAGTGCACAAGAGTTCCTTTCATTTCTAATTCCTCAACAACACTCCCTATCTCTTGTGTTTTTGATCTAGCCACTCTGACAGGTGTAAGGTTATCCCTCACTATCATTTTGATTTGCATTTCCCTGATGATCAGTGATGTTGAGCATCTTATCATGAGTCTGTTGGCTATCTGCATGTCTTCTTTGGAAAAATGTCTAGTCAGCTCCTCTGCCCATTTTTAAATTGGATTATTTAGTTTTATTGGTGTTGAGTTATATAAGTTCTTTATATATTTTGGTTATTAACCCCTTATCAGATCTATCATTTGTAAACATCTTCTCCCATTCAGTAGGCTGCCCTATTTGTTTTATTGGTTTCTTTTGCTGTGCAAAAGCTTTTTATTTTGGTGTTTTCCCAGTAGTTTATTTTTGCTTTTGTTCCCCTGGACTGAGGAGACTTATCTAGAAAAGTGTTGCTAAGGTCAGTATCAAAGAGATTGCTGCCCATGTTTTCTTCTAGGAGTTTTATGCTTTCAAATCTCATACTTAGGTCTTTAATTCATTTTGAACTTATTTTTGTGTATGGTGTAAGAAAGTCATTCAGCTTCTTCAGAACCATTTATTGAAGGACATTTCTTGTCCCCATCATAAATTCTTGCCTCCTTTGTCATTGATTAATTGACCATATAATTGTGGGTTTATTTCTGGGCTTTCTATACTATTCTATTAATCTATCTGCCAGTACCATACTGTTTTGATTACTACAGTTTTATCTTATATCTTAAAATCTGGGGTTCTGATACTTCCATCTGTGTACTTCTCAAGATTGTTTTGGCTATTTGGGGTCTTTTGTGGTTCCATACGAATTTTAGAGTTATTTTTTCTAGTTCTGTGAAAAGTGCTGTTGGTATTTTCATAGGGATTGCACTGAATCTGTATATCACTTTGGCTAGAATGGAAATTTTAATATTCTTCCAATCCATGAGTGTGGAATATCTTCCCATTGATTTTATTTTCAATTTCTTTCATCAGTGTTTTAAAGTTTTCAGAGTTTATTAGGTTTATTCCTGGGTATTTTATTCTTTTTAGTACAATTATAAATGGTTGCTTTATTTTAGTGCTTCATTATTAGCATATAGAAGAGCAACCAATTTCTGTGTGTTAATTTTGTATCCTGCTACTTTACTGAAATCATTTACTATAATAGAATTTTATTGGAGTCTTTAGAGTTTCTCTGTATTGTACCATGTCATCTGCAAGTAGTGACAGTTTAACCTATCAATTTGGATACCTCTTTTTTGTCTGATTGCA
Source organism: Suricata suricatta (assembly GCF_006229205.1). NCBI lineage: Eukaryota > Metazoa > Chordata > Mammalia > Carnivora > Herpestidae > Suricata > Suricata suricatta. The sequence continues at coordinate 37,105,492 of NC_043706.1, forward strand.
GTGACTAGGACTTCGACTACTATGTTGAGTAAAAGTGGTGAGAGTGGACATCCTTATCTGTTCCAGATCTTCAAGGAAAAGCTGTGTTTTTCACCATTGAGTATGATGATAGTTGTGGGTTTGTTTTTGTTTTTTTAATTGTGTCCAGGCATGTTCTCTCTAAACCTACTTTGTAGAGAGTTTTATCAAAACGATGTTGAATTTTGTCAAATGTTTTTTTCTGCATCTATTGAAATGGTCCTTTTATTTTTATCCTTTCTCTTGCTGATGTGAGGTGTCATGTTGATTTGCAAATATTGAACCATTCTTGCATCCCTGAAATGAATCCCACTTGTGATGAATGAGTTTTTAAATGTTATTGTTCAATGTACTTTGCTAATATTTTGTTGAGCAATTTGGCATCTATGTTCATCAGGGATATTGGCCTATAGGATTTGGGTTGTTTTTTGTTTGTTTTGTAGTGTTTTGGGCTTTGGTATCAGTAATGCTGTCTTCATAGAATGCATTTGGAAGCTTCTCTCCCTCCTCTATTTTTGATATATCCTGGAAATGGGTGTTAATCCTTCTTTAAATGGTTAGTGGAATGCATCTGTGAATCTATCTGCTCCTGGGCTTTTGTTTGTTGAGGAGTTTTCAGGTCACTTATTCAGTTTTGTTATTAGTAGTTGATCTGTTTGTATTTTCTATTTCTTTCTGATTTAATTTTGGAAGATTGTATGTTTCTAGGGATTTATCCATTTATTTTAGGTTGTCTGTTTTTGTTGGCACATAGTTTTTCATAGTAGTCTCATATTCCTTTGTATTTCTATAGTGTCTCTTGTTACTTCTCTTTCATTTCTGATTCATTTGTGCCCTCTTTTTTCTTCTAATGAATATGGCTAAAGGCTTATCATTTTCGTCTTTCTTTGCAAAGAACTAGCTTTTGGTTTCATTGATCTTTGTTTTTTTAGGCTCAGTTTCATTTATTTCTACTCTCTTAATTCCTTCATTCTACTCACTTTTGGCATTTCCTCCCCTAGTTCCTTTAGGTATAAGGTAAGATTGAGATTTTTCTTATTTCTTGAGGTGGACCTATATTCCTATAAATTTCCCTCTCTGGGTTGCATTTGCTGAGTCCCAAAGATTTTGGATGATTGTGTTTTCATTTTTACTTGTCTCCATGTATTTTTTCAGTGTCATCCCATTTCTTATTGATCCACTAACTGTTTAGTACATACTGTTGACCTCCACATATTTGGTTTTTTTCCAGTTTTTTCCTTGTGATTGATTTCTAGTTTCATACCATTGTGTTCAGAAAAAAATGCATGGTATTATTTCAATCTTCTTGAATTTATTGAGACTGTTTTGTGGCCTAACATGTGATCTATCCTGGAGAATCTTCCATCTGCACTTGTAAAGTGTATTCTATTGTTGTTTCTGGATGGAGTGTTCTGTATATATCTGTCAATGTGTCTGATGTATCATTGAAAGACACTGTTTCCTTGATGATTTTCTGTGTCAGTTACCTATCCATTGATGTAAGTGGGCTGTTAAAGTCTCTTGCTATTATTGTATTACTGTCAATTTCTCCCCTCATGTCTTTTGATATTTGCTTTGTATATTTAGATGCTCTAATGTTTGGTACATAGATATTTATAATTGTTATATTATCTTCTTGGATTGATCTCTTTATCATTATGTAATGCCCTTGTCTCTTGTTGCAGTCTTTGTTTAAGTCATTTGTCTAAGTATTGCTACCCTGGGCTTTTTTTTCCCCTTCTATTTGCGTGGACAATCTTTTTTTATCTTTTCACTTTTAATATGTATGTGTCTTAAGGTCTGAAGTGAATCTCTTATAGGTAGTATATAGATGAGTCTTTTTTAATTCATCATGCCACTCTAGGTCTTGATTGGAGCATTTAGACCATTAGCATTTAAAGTAGTTGCCGATAGGTATGTACTTATTGCCATTTTAATTCATTGTTTTCTGGTTTTGTAGTTCTTCTCTGTTCCTTTCTTCTTCTCTTGCTCTCTTTCCTTGTGATTGGTGACTTTTTTCTTAGTGTTATGCTTCACTTTTTTGTGTGTCGATTAAAGATTTTGGGTTTATAGTTACTATAAGGTTCATATATAAGTATATGGCTGTCTATATAAGTTAATGGTCACTTAAGTTTGAACACATTCTTAAAAAAAAACGTTTTTACTTACCCTTCCACATTTTATGGATATGGTGTCATATTTTACATCTTTTATTAATTTTACTTCTAATTAAAGCCCTTCTTTTCTACTTAATGTAGTCCCTTTAACATTTCTTGAAAGAGCAGTTTAGTGGTGACAAACTCTTATCTCTCTCTCAATCCTGAATGATAGTCTTGCTGGATAAAATATTCTTGGATGTAGATTTTTTTCCTTTCAGCACTTTGTAGGCCAGAAGATAATTTCAGGATATATTCAAAGTTGCTCCTGAAAAATGAGTTGACAGTCTTCTGAGGGTATTCCCATATGTGTAACTTTCCTTCTTTCTTGCTGCTTTTAAAATTCTCTATCTTTAATCTTTGACATTTTAGTTATTATATGTTATGGTGTAGACCTCCTTGGGTTCATCCTACTTGGAACTCTGTGCTTCCTAAACCTGGATGTATGTTTCTTTCTCCAGATTAGGAAAGTTTTCAACTATTATTTCTTCAAGTAAGTTTTCTGTCCCTTTTTTCTTTTTTTCTGGGACATTATAATGTGAATATTTGTTCACTTTATGCTATCCAAAAGATCCCTTAACCTGTCCTCATTTAAAACCTTTTCCTTGGGGTGCCTGGGTGGCTCAGTCAGTTGAGCATCCAGCTTCAGCTCAGGTCATGATCTCATGGTTCGTGGGTTCGAGCCCCAAATTGGGCTCCATGCTGACAGCTCAGCCCCTAGAGCCTGCTTCAGATTCTGTGTCTCCCTCTCTCTCTGACCCTCCCCTGCTCACGTTGTCTCTCTTTTTCTCTTAAAAATAAGTAAAACATTAAAAAATTTTAAAAAATAAAACCTTTTTCTTTCTGCTGTTCAGCTTGGGTGTTTCCCATTACCAGATTTCTGTTCTGTTCTTCATCTGCTAGTCTGTTTATTCCCTCTAATGTATATATTTTTGATTTGTTATATTCTTCAACTCTGATTTTTTTTTTTCATAGATTCTCTTTGTTGAAGTTCTTACTGAGTACTTCCACACTTCTCCCAGCCAGTGTGCATCTTTATGATCATGACCTTAAACTCCTTATCAGGCAGATTGCTTATATCCATTTCATTTGGTTCTTTTTCTGAGTTTTTGTTTTGTTTGGAGCATATTATTCTGCTCCCCATTTTGCTTGTCTTTCAGTCTTTATTTCTATGAATAGGCAGAACAGTTACTTCTCTTAAACTTGAAGGAATGGTCTTGTGTATGGTCATTCCCTGTGTAGGCTATGTGTGTCTTGTGACTTTGGCTGGCTCACTAAACCTGTAGTGGGAGAAGGTCCAGGTGGTGTTGAGGACACAGAAAGTGACCTGGAAGGAAGCTAAAGTGCGTGCAAGCTGGGAGGTCCTGGGAGATCTCCACATTACAGCTTCTTTTTTTTTTTTTTTACAACTACTTATTTTTAACTGCTTTTGAGGATTTCTGCAAACTTTTAGTCAGATGGTTCTCATTTTATCTCCATAGTAGCATCTTAAGGAATGTTCAGTTTGGCATAAACTAATCATGTGATAGTTTGGTGTTCCTATCACCATACTTAATAATCAAAAAGCATATTCCATAACCAGTAGCCAAAATTTCAGTGTAGGATTTGTATCCCAATTTTGCACATCTGTCGTAAGTGCATAACAGCTAAGGATGGGCCAGAGCACCCACACTGGAATGAAATACTGAAGTTTGAGTTACTGTTAATCTTAGTTTGTATTTCTAGCAAATGTATCACTTAAGGAATTGGGGAGAAACTGTTACAATGCCTAAAAGTTGGGGAAAAATTCAAATGGTATTCAACAAGATGTTAAGTGAACTATTAAAGATGCCACCAATTACAAGGCATATAGAACAAAAATATGGGAATATTATTATTGGTGACATAATTTGACAGGAATTTTCCCCCCACCAAAAATCCCCCCAGCATTTAAAAGAGGCAGAAACAGTCCCATAACATGTAAAATGCTGAAATTTAAAAGTTTAATCACTAAGTTTAAAAAAGTAAAGGTATTATTGTATCAATAGAAAGAATATATTAATATATTTAAGAATATCTTTTCTTGTATATGTTTAAAGATTATTAAGAGTTAGCACATTTTGAGAATGGGTTATTTGTTGAAGTCGCTTTTGGCAAGTTTATCTGCTTTCCCTGGAAGTAGGCAGGTGTGGGTATAGTCTCTGCCCCTCTGAGAGTTGAAGACTGGACTTCGTGGTGGCTTTGTCCTGGGGTCAAGGGGACTGCCCAGTTTCTGCAGGGGTTTGACCTGTCCCTCTTCTCCCAGCCATCCTACTGGCCTCCCGGGAGCTGATACGCAGCAAGCGTCTAATGCGGATGCTAGAGGTTGTCTTGGCCATTGGCAACTTCATGAACAAAGGGCAGCGTGGGGGTGCCTATGGGTTCCGAGTGGCCAGCCTCAACAAGATTGCAGACACCAAGTCCAGCATTGACAGGTGGGACTCGATCTGCTTCCTTATCTTCCATTTCACCCACCCTGGCATTCCCCCACCTCCTCCTTCCATTTCCAACCCAAATTCCTTGCCTTTCCTTGCTGACATCCCCCCTTTCTAGTTTCCTCCTGGCCCTCACTCCTTTATCTCTGATCTTCCATCCACAGAAACATCTCTCTGCTCCATTACCTGATCATGATCCTGGAGAAGCACTTCCCTGACATCCTGAACATGCCCTCAGAGCTACAGCATCTTCCTGAAGCTGCCAAAGTCAAGTGAGGGGCCCTTCCAAGGCTTCTTTCTTCCTGTGATCACAATACTCTTAATCTAAATTTCCTTTCCTTGCTACTCTGGACTGACTAGGAATGGGCAGTGTCTCAGGGTCTGCTTATAGGAGAACCAAATGAAGACTGGCTACTTGCTCTCAAATCCTTATTTCAGAGATACTCCTAGGAAACATAGTGGGGAGGTGAGCCAGGGATGGGAAGACTACCAATAATGGAAGTATTATTAAACCAGTTACCCCTGGGGAAATTGGAGATTAATCCCTCCAGAGAAGTCTGGGAGACAGGATAGGATACGTATTCTACTTATCCCACCCAAATGGTTAAGAAGCTAGGATATCCTACCCCATCTGGGTCAGTCACTGGCTGAGGGTCTCTGGGCAGGTCATAACTCTGGCCCCCAGAGAAAGTACTCACTGGAAGTCAGGATTGTACACTACAATGGATGGTTCAAGGAGATAAAGATGTGGTACTAATATTATCTGCTATAGGCTGATAACAGAAGCAGAAATGCAGTGAAAAATGGCTAATATGCATCAAATGCTTACTGCATGCAAGATGCCATGTTAAGAGCTTATAAATATTAGCTGGTGGTATTAAAAATAATTCAAGCCAGAGGCCATGTGTTGGAAACCTTCTAATATTCAGCATAACATTTCTGATCTGGAAGGATTTTTAGAACATAAGTGTTGACCAATGTAATTTTCTGGAGCACAGATAGAGCACAGAGGGGAGGTCATTTATCAGGGCCACATGTCAGTGGCCAAAGCAGGGCCTGGAGCATGGGTCTACTGACTCCAAGGCCATTGTGCTTTGCACTGCAATGTCTCTGAAACACCCTCAGCTCTTCTTCCTGTGTCCTCCCACAGCCTGGCAGAGCTGGAGAAGGAGGTGGGGAACCTCAGGAGGGGCCTCAGAGCAGTCGAGGTGGTGAGTACATCTATGCATGCCTGCCTGGGTTTGAAGAGGTGTTGTCAGAGACAGATCTGTACCTACTGCCTGCTCTGGAGGCTGTATCATGTGCCAGTTCCCAGGCAGGAACTTTGGGACACAAAAATGAATCAGAATCTACCATCTGGGGGTCTGCTGCCTGTTGGGGGGGGGGCCATCATTTGACCAAGTAATAGGCAGCAACAGAGCTAGCCCTCAGGACAGGATGACTAGAGGACTTAAATTTAGACTCTCAAATATGGGACATCTGAGACTAGCCATGTCACGCTGGCACGTCTAGTGGGCAGTGGAGAATAAACCATAAATTGGCCACATGCTTAAGTCTGCTTCAAGTGGATGCAAAAGAATACCTACATCCCTCAGAAGCCAATTAGGGGCAGTAGCAAATAGTGTGACACCGGGCACAGCAGTCCCCAGAACTTCCTGCCCTATGTTTTTTCTCCCTGGGCCAGTAGAGGACCCAGGGTTTGCATTCTTTGCTGGAGACTCAGTTGTCCAGTCATCACCATTCATGCTCAAATGGCTTCTCAGATGATACCTTCTCTGGCTCTAGGCTAGGCTGGCCCCATATGGCAATGTCCCCAATCCTATGTCGTCCACATACGGGAACTGGAGACCCTTCCTATCTTTACTGGGGGCAGGAGAAGTAGGCAGGAAAGAGGAGAATGAGTAGGAGAGAGAACTCTTCATTGCCACTATTTGGAGGCAGGGGCGATCTCCAATTCATAGCCCTTGGTAGTGCTACTCAGAGCATGGCCCCTAACCAGCAGCAGTCACGTCAGCTAGGAGAGTTAGACACACATCTCATACTTGAATCTGCATACGTATCACCTCAGGGTCTTGTTAAATTGCAGATTCTGATTCTGTAGGTCTGGGGAAGAGCCTGAGCATTTGTATTTCTTCAAACTTTCCAGGTGATGGTGCTACTAGTCCCAAACCATACTGGGTAGCAAGGATCTAGAGAAACAAAGATGGCAGTGGTGCATGAGGGAGAACTCTCACAATCTTTGCCACCCTTAGAATTATGAAACTAGGGGTGTTACCTCTTCCAACGGCAGGACCAATGGTCCCATGATTGGCAAGAAGGGTAGGAGATGTGGTGACCCCCAGAATGCCTGACTTTTATGCTGGCATCCATCTAACCATCACTTCTCTCTCTTCAGGAGCTGGAATATCAGAAGCGCCAGGCACGGGAACCAAATGACAAGTTTGTCCCAGTCATGAGTGACTTCATCACAGTCTCCAGCTTTAGTTTCTCAGAGCTGGAAGACCAGCTCAATGAGGCTAGGGACAAGGTAAGTGTTCCCACCCCACCTCTACTTTTAACCCATTCTTACCACCCATGGCACAGAAGGACCAGAGTCAAGAGTTTTCAGGAAAACTAATTTCCTCACTCTTATAAGAATTGCAACTTTGTTGCAAATATCATAATCCATTCAGCAGGTGTGGGACCATCTTGTTTTACATGATTTGTCTCATGACCTACTGTATGGCTTGTTGAAACATTATTAGGCCATCGGACAAGCATGTACAATGACATCCAGAAAGGTTAAACTTGTCCAAGGTTTCCCAGTGGTAATGCAGAGCTCAGCTTTCGTCACAGTTACTATACCTCTTCCTGGCTTCTCACACTAACATCCACATGGACTGTCTATGAGGGCTCCTCACCCAGGAGGTCTGGGGTGGGCCTGAAATGCCCATGCTGACCCATGGAGCATACTCTGGTTTGAATTAAAGATGGTAGCTGTCAATAAATATCAGAATCAGTGCCTGACACGTATAATTACAGCTAATGCTTTATACCTATTAACTCGCCTCCCCCTCAGAACATTATGAAATAAGGTCTATTGTCCCCATTTTATAGATGAGGAAACTAGGACACAGAGGGGTTAAATTAGCCCAATAACTATATGATCTCTGAGGTCCTTTTCAGTTCTGACCAGGCAATTTGTGACTTTAGGAGGTATTTCCCAAGGTCTGCAGCTACTGATCTAATACCTACACCATATGAGACCCCATGGTGGCTCTGGCAGGCACTGCCAGCCAGCCTGGGCCCTGTACCACCCCATGATGTCAGCCTCAGGCTTTTCTTTCAGCCTTTCCCTGCCCTGATGATAGAGGGTGTCTCCCCGCTCTGTCAGGGGCCTCCAGACTTGGGCCAGGCTCTGCTCTGGTGGGGAACTCAGCTAACCACACAGGCTGAGCCCACCATGCTTGGGAGAGACTCTCACCACCCCTTCTCCTCCTGACAGTTCTCCAAGGCTCTGATGCACTTTGGGGAGCAGGACAGCAAGATGCAGCCGGATGAATTCTTTGGGATCTTTGACACCTTCCTGCAGGCCTTCTCGGAGGCCCGGCAGGACCTGGAGGCCATGCGGAGGAGGAAAGAGGAGGAGGAACGGCGGGCGCGCATGGAAGCCATGGTGAGAAGACCTGGTTGAGTGGGGCGCTGACGGGGGAGGAGGCACAGGGTGTATCCGGAGGGGCCTGCGAGCTGCAGACACCTGTTTGACAGCCCCCTCACTCGTCCTGTCTTCCAGCTGAAGGAGCAGAGGGAGCGGGAGCGGTGGCAGCGGCAGCGGAAGGTCCATGCGGGCAGCACGCTCGAGGAAGGAGGCGAGTTCGATGACCTGGTGTCCGCCCTGCGCTCGGGGGAAGTTTTTGACAAGGACTTGTGCAAGCTCAAGCGTAGCCGCAAGCGGTCAGGGAGCCAGGCCCTGGAAGTTACCCGGGAACGGGCCATCAGCAGGCTAAATTATTGACCTGGGGGACTGGCCACCACAGGAGGTGGGAGACAGGGATGGACCAAGGGGCTGACGCAGGTGGCCTTGATCCTTAAACAATTTGGTGCTCGGTTCGAACGAGCCCTGGGCTGGGTCCTGGGGTGGGGGAGGCGCGTGTGGCAGGACCAGGTGTCCCTGCACTTACCTGAAGGGGCTCCTCATCTCCTGTTCCGTTATTCTTCCTGAATCCTAGCCCCCAGGGTCACTCTGAGGTGGACCTGGACATCCCTGACAGGCCGAGCTGAAGGAGCCTTGCCCCCCACCCCCCAGCAAGGGCACCCACATGTTGGCACACAAGTGTTCTAGATCTAGAGTGGACAGGTCCAATGGGCCTTGTCCAGATGTCATGTGCGGTAGGGAGTTAATGGGGGGGGGGCACCCTGAGAGCCAGAGTGAGAGAATGCAGGCCCCCATTCCCCAAGGGGAGCCTTAATAGAATCTTGATATGGGGGCAAACGTTCCCCTTGGATGGAAAAGGAAGAGGCACTATATATTCTAGCTAGGTATGTTTCAGAAGAAGTGCGGGGAGTATGATGCAGGGACCAAGTCATCAGGACAGAGTGGCAGTGCCTGTTGCATACATCACAAGTCCTTTGGCCCCTCCCTTATATGTCTTAAGTCTCTCTCCCTTCCTTCCTACTGCCACTTCCATCCTATCTACTAATCCTGAATCTCAGAACACTCACCTTTGGGTTCCCACAACTATGGCTATCAGATACTTGATGAATCTGGTAAAGGAAAGGGTTCAAGAAAGATCCCACTCATCACCACACCTCGTGCCTTGGGCATAGGGACCCTGGAACAAAACTCTCCTCACACCTTCTCTGTAAAACCCAACCATTGTCTTGAAGTGAGACCACATGGTGTTGGCTGGGAATTACGAGATCTCTCTAGAGGACAGCACTTGAATGCCGAACTCCACTCTAGTGCTCCCTGGTCTACCACTAAACTGTTCATCAGATCCCAAAGGCTTTAATGTCTGCCTCAGGGCAGAAGCCACGGGGACCTCCCCCTCCTCTGACCTCTGAAAGACCACTTAAAACCATGAATACCTGGCTAAGGCTGGCCCTGGGGTGTCTCTTCCTGAGAAGGTCTGAAGGGCCAGAGCTGCCCTCTGCACTTACATGTGAGCTCTGAGGCATTCAGACTGGGAGCCGGAGCAGGCAGGGAAGCTAAGGAGATGGAATATGGAGGAGAAAGGCCAATTTGTCTGGGGGTGTGCTGCCTGAATGAGCCAAAGGTGGAAGACTGGGTACCAAAGATGGCAGACAGGACCCACCTCTCAGCTTATTATTCAACCTGACTTCTAAGGGTCCATACTGGCTGTCCCACCCACTCTAACCATCCATTCTGTCCATCTTGGGCTGTCCTGGGGGTGGGGGGGCAATTGCTATGTCTAAACAAAACTTCTGTCTTCTAAGAGAAGGGAGATCAACTCCACAAGGCTCTTATTTTTCATACATTTCTTCCTCCTAGAGTTGACCTATCATCCTCTGAGACCCTCCATCAACCAGCTCCTTGCCTATCTTCCTGCCCTCCCCTTTGTTCTCACCTTTCAACCTACGCCTCCAGCTCAGGGTTATTGCCAGTGGACACACTGGTGGGCTTGGCCCACTCTTCAGCTGCTTATCTTTTCTCTACATCAGATTCCTGGGGTAGGGCCAGAGTAGCTGGGGGAGGCGGGGGACAGAGAAACCTAGGGTTGGTGAGCCCAGCATGTGTGTTGGTTTGAGAGGGAGGGATCTGAGCAAATGCCTAGCCAGGATCGATGGGAAGAGGCCATCCTGGAATCCAGGTGACGGCGAGATGAAGGCTTCCAGGAAGAGAGCTGCAGAGGTCTTTGCTAAACCCATCTGTATAGCCAACAGTCCCCGCCACAAGCAGCAGGCCTTGGGATGACGGGAAGGTTGTGGGTACAGTCTCTGAAGGGTCCTCTCCCACACTGGCTGGGCTGAGGTCAACCTACCCCTGCAGGGGTAGGGAACAAGGGGGGGCTCCAATTCTATACAACAGCATGTCCACTCACCACGGAAGACTGGATACACACCAGGAAAGACGAGGAATACAGAAGCTGTTCAAGACATATTGGATCCAGAGAAAAGCACACTTTGGTTTAACTGTTTACAGAGGACATGTATCTTGTTCCAGGGCTCAGGCTTCTCACCCCAAAAGAGTTTTCCTTCTCTATTTATTATTTTCTAAATCTAGCCAGTAAAGTAGCCAGATCTCCAACAGTGCCTTGGACCACGGACCATCATAGTTGACTCAGCAAGAAGGGGCTGGTGCCTCATGGAGACAGTTGAGTTGGTCCTTGATATGCTAAATGTTTACGCCTATTTGTTCCTTGGTCTTTCCCCTGCGCCCTTCTCACCCTCCTGCCACCTTCAGGTACATTTCTCCAGCTGTCTAATTTTGTGTCCAATATAAAAGTCAGTTAACCTAATGCAACCTGTCCCCTTCTCAGCAGCAACACCCGCGCTCCCTCCCCGGGGAGGGGATCAGGTGTGTTTAGGGCAGCCGGAGGAAAAAATTCTGCAGGTGGATGGGGAAGGGTCTGGTCCAGGCTCTCCCCACCCCGATCCCATTGTTACCAACTGGGGTGCCGTGACTGTTCCTCCAGCCTCTACCAGGGACGCCTCCATGCCACGGCTGCTTTCACCAAGCTGTCTCAGACAACGAGTGAGGCTAATGTACAAAATCTGCAGTATCCTTTTTACCTGCACCATTTTTATAAGAATATATTGTAATACTAAAAAATATTAAACCCATACCATCCCCATCCAGGCTACCTTGAAACTTGGGCCTTCTTCCGGTGTGGGGACTTGAGGTGTGCCGGAGAGCAGTGGTAGCCAGTGGGGGGTTGGAGCTGGCTCCTCTTAGCTCTGAGAGCACCAATGGCTATGTGTTGAGAAGTTTGGTAAGCCAGTTCACATTGGATGGTAGCTTGAGATCAGCCACGGACTTTGGCGTTTTCTTTTCCCAAGAGCTGGTTGTCAAATGTTTGCCAGCACACCTGAGTGTAGTGTAGAGGGGAGGCAAGCAGGGTGGGGGGCACTGAGGATAGACCCAAAGACACTATCTGCATAGGAGAACCCAGCCAGCATTGTTTGGGGATGTGCATACCGGGAGCCACTAAGTGCACCCCTTTGATCTTGAATAGCTGGCAAAGCCAGTGCTGAGTTTTAGACCACCCCCACCCCACCTGACACTCACTGCAGGGAGTGCAGCTCGATGCTGCCCACTCCCCTCCTACCTTCTCTCACGGGGAAGACAAAGGATATACAGAGAACATGCCCCTTTGGCTAGTATCTGTCCGGGTCCTCTTCCCCACTGCCTGGGTGGGCTTCGGGGCAGAGCTGAGAGATGAGCATGAATTCATAGCAGCTGGGTGCCCTCTGCACAGATACTCATTCTCGCACCTCCAAAGTTGGCATCGTGGCTTTATTTTGTGCGCTGCGAGGGTGAAGGCAATCTTCAACTCTCTTCTTTCCCTGATATGTTCCCGAAAAAAGGGGTGTGGGTGGTGGACAGAACAGCGGTGCGCAGGGCCAGGCGTGGGATGTGTGCTCGGTCAGGAGTCCTCAGGGCTGCTGCCTGTGTGGGTCCTGTTAAGGGGAAGGGGCCCAGGAAAGGGAGCTGGCAGGTCAAGTGCAATTTTTAAGCCAAAACCCTGCAGGTTTGATGGGACACAGAGTCAGGTAAAGGGAGGGGTTAACTGGCCCTTTCAGAGGGGTGATGGGAAGGGAAGAAGGGGGGTGGTGCTGTGGCTCCACAAACTCGGGAAGGCAGAGCTGCTTTAGAGGAGCTGTGGAACACTCTTAATGTGAACTGCACTTGTTCCTCCTCAAAGCAGGTTCCCTCTGCTTCATGAGCCCTTATTCTCTCCACAAGGAAGGAGAAGGAGAAAACCCAAAATGAGAAGCGGAAGTCATGAACGGGACTGTCTGAACCGGGATGTGTTATCTGGGGACTATTTCAGACGATGTGATTTTTCAGTTTGCTGGCATTGCTCATGGTGACCCCCTCCCACTACTATAGGGTCCAGGAAGGCTGACAGGCCTGCTGGTTTCCTCTCTAATGTAGGAAACCTTGCGGGTCACTACAGAGCATGTAGCAGTGAGGGGGCACTGGACCTCAGCTCCCACTGGTGAAGGTCAACAGTGCTGGGGCTGCAGGAACGTGCATCCCATCTTGACCTGGCTGGGCCCAGGGGAGAGGGGCAAGAACTCTCTACGTCCGATGGAAGTCCCCCCGCTGGCCCCCAGTCTTGCTAATAAGCTTGATTTCCCCCACCACGATGTCTCTGCTGACAGCCTTACACATGTCGTACAGCGTGAGGGCGGCCACAGCAGCTGCGGTCAAGGCTTCCATCTCCACCCCCGTGGGGCCCCGAGCCCGGCAAGATGCCTGGATCCCCACGGCATGGTGTGTGCTGTCCAGCTCCAGTTGTACCTGGACGTGGCTCAGGGCCACGTGGTGGCACAGTGGAATCAGCTGGCTGGTCTGCTTGGCAGCCTGGACTCCGGCCAACTGGGCCACCACCAGGGCATCTCCTTTCTTTAGCTGGTTCTTCTGGACAAGCTTGAAGGCCACGGGCCCCAGTAGGACGACAGCTGAGGCCACGGCCACCCGCTCCGTGTCCGGCTTCCCGCCAACATCTACCATAGCTGCGCGTCCTTCTGCATCCACATGAGTTAGTTGGTCCGAGGTTGGCAGGGGTCCTGAGGGGGTGGCAGGAGTCTGGGACACTGCACTAAGGCACTTTGGGTTGGTGTCTGAGTCTTGGCAGGAACTGCAGTGTCTCTGAGGGGGGCTGGACCCCAGCCACCTCTGGGCAAGGAGAGGGGTCCCAGGGCCCCGGCATCCTTTCCACAAAGTCTCCATCTGGTTGGAGAAACTCACTCTATGTCTTATACCCTGAACACGAAAGGGGTCCTGGGAGGAAATGCTTGGAATGGCTGGTGGGGAATCTTGGAGCATCAAAAGTAACTCTGAAAAGCAAGCAAGAAAGAGAAGAAAGACTAAGTCCAGAAGGGAAATTTTCTTTCCCCACCTCTTACCCCAACCCCTGCCCTGCCCCACCTTGAGTTCTTGCTTCCACACTGGGGAGAGAGGGGTGAAGAGCAGAGAGCACAGTGAGAAAAGGGAAAGCAAGAAGTACGGAGACAGAGGGTCCTGAAATACAGATCTGCAGCCCCTCTCAGCAAGTGGCACACAGGGAACAGTGCCCCCAATGCCCAGGGGCCCACGGTGGTGGCATGGGCATTTCTGGGCTCCCTTATACACCAACAGTTCCTCACCACTGAAGTTCTCTTCAGAAACACCTAAGGTCTGGGGGTGCCTGGGTGGCTCCTTTGGTTAAGCATCTGACTCCCGATTTTGGCTCAGGTCATGATCCCAGGGTTGTGGGGTCGAGCCCCGTGTTAGGCTCTGCACTAAGCATTGAGCCTATTTAAGACTCACTCTCTCTCCTCCTGCCCCTCTCCCCCACTCTCTCTCTATAAACAAAAAGAAAGTACAGAAACATCTAATGTCTGAAGACTATAGCCCAATCATGTGACCTCTCCATGTCCCTGCATTTTCTAAAAACTACAGCAAGATCTCAGCCTGAATCACCAATACAGTTACTCTTATCTTTACATTCTCTATGAAGAGTTCATAGTAATTACGGAGTTTACACAGGTAAGATACCAAGGGAAATATTTTATCTATTTAAACAATGTCTTTTAAGCCCCCTCAAGGACATCAGAAGTACCCACAAAGTGACAGGGTAATCCAAATGGTGCCAAGGGCCCTGGAAGCCTTGTAGGCTCTTGTCACTTAAACCATAGTCCAGGGCAGAACTTCAGCCCAGGCCTCCCAAATTCGAATCTGAAATGACAAGATTCCCAAGTGATTCGTGTGCATGAAAGTCAGAGGCCCTATTCTAGGCAACTCCTGGTTTTATAGAAATCAGACCAGCTTATTTCTCTATATCCTTGAGAGGAATAATATACTTTATGAATCAAACAGGCCTCCCAAATTCCAGCTTCCCATCATCTTCTGGGCCCCTACCTTGCCAATGTCCTAAGGAGGCCACCAAGATACCCCCACTCCTTGCCATCAGGGTGGTCAGCATGGGTCAAATCCCAACCGTACAACTATGGTACTGGCAGTGGGGCTTGAAGAAGAGAGAGGTCAAGTTCTCGTCCCCGTGGAGCTCTTTGGTGAGCTGCCTTCCCTTCTCTGGGTGGCTGGGATGGGAGGCCATCCTTGGGCTGCCTCTGGGCCCCTGCACTCACTGGGCTCCAATCGCTTGAGCTAGTTTTTCTCACTGCTTTCTCTTGCCTAGCAGTACAATTCAGAATCCCAGCGGGGCAAGGCCTCCCCTGATCTAGCCTGGGCATTTGCCAGAGGGGGTAGCATCATTTCTAAAGCTCCTCAGAGGCCAGCCAGAGAACATGTAGGAATTTATTTTTAAAAATGTGCTTCGTTTGAAGCATCCTGTGCATGAGAACTGTCCTGTGCACACAAGTTCCCAGGAGTTAAGGAGTTGAGGTCCTGGCTGCCGCCTCCCTGAAAAGGTCACTAGCATTCTTAGCTTGCTGCCTCAAGATCTGCCCAGGTGCCTGTGATGGTATCCAGCTGGGAGGTTCTAGAGCCAAGGACAAGGTCCCTGTCTTAACCAGGAGCTCCGTTTTCGGGGGACAACTAACTTAGTGACCATAATTCTAGAGGACCCCCTGCCCCAATCTCTGGGGAGACGGAATGATGGTTTCTGTGGCATGCAGAGTGAGGGGGAGCAATGGAAAGGGAAGACCCAGTAAAGCTTGAGCAGTGAGAAAAGATAGAGGTCCAATAGGAGAAAAGGATGAGAACATCAGGATGAAATGCAGGACCTGGGGGTGCCTTGTGGCAGGGGCCCCACCCCACAGGACCCCCCCCAGTGACAGGGGTGAGCAGTTACGTACTGATGGGTCACCCACCGATGAGGATCATGGGCCGGTTCTTCATCTGGGCAATACTGAACATGCCTGGGGTAAGGGAAAGATGGGGAGGGGGAGGGCAAGGAAAGGAGAGTTCGCTGAAACTGACAGTGGTCACAGTGGTAGGACAACCCGGGGTCATGCACTCACCTAGGTGCACCCTGACAAACAGCCCCTGCTGCACACTGCAGGGTCACCCGTGCCAGAGCCAGAGTAGTCTGTGGATGCCCGGGCCCCGCCCTCCAGAGAGGTACAGTGACACCCCTCTTCCCCCCCACCCAATAAGACAGCCCAAGAGAATTTGGGGTCCCCACCCTGCAAGGCTCTGCTGTGCCAATGCCCCTGAGGGAGAGGAACCATCACCGTACCCCCGGTCTACAGGTGCCACAGGAGGGACTGGACGCCAGGACAGCACAGAGTCCTACTGGCTCCCTGCCAAGCTCTGCTCTGTCCTCTCAGCCCCTGCCCTGGCCCACTCAGCAGCCAGCCTGGCCTTCTCCATGCCCACCCCTCACCTGCATGCTGCCGCTTCTTCCTGCCCACAGCGGCACCGATGATCTGCAGCAGCTCTTCCTCGGAGGCCCCCGCCCGCAGGTGGTCCCGGAGAGACACCTCTGAGTTCCCGAAGAGGCAGACCTGTGGGTGGTCACCATGGGGGTGAGGAGAACACATGCCTCCCTTGTCCCCGAGCCTCAGCCCCCATCCCAGGAGTCCACCGTGGGCCGAGTGCCCCCACCCAGGCCACCTGTGGCTGGGTCATACTCCAGGCAGGACTTCCTACACTGAAGGTCAGAAGGGGCTGGATAGTGAAGTCAGAGAGGCGGGAAGGGCAGGAAGTCAGATACCCTAAGGACGTATCTAATTTACGACCATGTTACCTTCAGCTTGTAGAGCATACTATGAAAAAGTAAACAGTGGCCGACAGAGGTGGCACATGAAGATGTGACCATGCCTTCTGCTGAGACCTCCCATATAATAGTTTCTTCACTGCCTCGAGAATGGACCCCAATCAGCTAGAGAAAAGTCCTGCCATATGCCCTAGAGGTGGCATGTCTCCTCCTGGCCCCCAATCATGGACATTACCTGCCTGTCCCTGCACCCACTCCAGGGTGTGAGCCTGACTGATGGCTGAATAGCACAGGCCTGGCGGAGGTGGCATACTGAGCCCATTCAGACTCAACGCTCCTCAGCTCCTGGGTGCTCTGGGGGCTCAGGGGTGGACGAAGCAGTCCCAGAAAGCGAGATGCCTACCACCCTCCCACCAAACTCTACAAAGCGCCTACTGTGTGCCAGCTCTGTAGAAGGCGGCCCTATGGACACTGAGGAGTGTCCAAGAAGCCTCTGAGGGCAGAGGGCACTGGAGAAGATCCAAACAAAATCTAAGTGGAAGGTGCACCATTTTACCGGGCTGTTCATTTCTCACCCCTTGCTCCCCCTGCCAGGCCACAGGCTCTACTCTATGCAACCACGAGGCCCCCACAGGCCCACCCTCAAGGCTGCCCTCCAGCCAGCCTCTGCCTGGGTTGGCCGCAGGGAGACTGGGAAGACCAGGCCCTTCTCCTGGGCTCTGCCATGTGGGGCGGTGACTGCTCCCCTCTCTGGGCCTCAGCTCTGCATAGGCCCCAGTGACACCCCTTCCTCCCCTCCCCTGGGGGTGGGAACAGCTGTCTGCTGACTTCTCTCCTAAGCCCCCTTCACCCTGCACCAGAAATAGCCTCTCCATTACATTCTCTTCAGAACCACACCTTCCATCTCCTGCAGGGGCCCTGACTATACAGATGCCAGCCTGTACTTGACAGCGATTCCATGTCTCCAGCCAGAAAACAAATAAACAAACAAACAAGCTTTTGAACAAGCACTGGATGGTCCCTTTTGGACATCAAACTCAATGCACTTAAACTGCTCTCACCCTCCTCCCCCTGCTAAACAGGTCCCGCAGCCGACCTGGACCCAGACACCCTCCTCTCAGCAGGCATCACCAAGTTCCTTCATTCTCCCTTCCCACGCTCACCTCACACTCTTACCTACACCTAGAGTCAAACAGCCATCTGACTAGTCTTCCTATTTCCAAATTCAACCAGTGGGTTATTCTTCCTCAAACATGAATGGGAGTCATGCCCCCGCCTTGTCCACAAGCTGCACAGCACCCCACTGTCAACAGAATACACGGCACCCCACTCAGCAGAACACAGGCTGCACCTCTTTTCCCGGGCATTCGAGTCCTCTACCACTCGATGTCTCCATTCCTGGTGTGAATAGGCCCCAGCCATGTTAGTATGAATCTCGGACAAGTGTTCCCTTGCCCTCACTTCATCCTTCAAGGCTCACCAGCATCCAGAAGGTGCCCCCTCAAGGTCCACCCCCCTTATGGCCTGTCTGGCCACTCATCTGACAAAGAATTATGCACTGCTGCACATCAGCTCTTTGTTTGGTCTCATTAATGACTCTTTACCTCTAATGGGAGCGGGTAGGTCTATGCCTCTCTGACATTCCTCACAGGGCTGAGGCACAGATGTGCTGCCAGATATGAGTAGCAGACGATGGTTTTGGAGCTGAGTCCCGGTCCTGGAAAGGGGCCGACTGGGGTGGGGGCTGGGGCCCAGTGGACACTGACCCTTCACCTCTCCCCCATCTACCCCAGTAACATGGAGTCCTGGAAAGCAGCCCCCACCATCAACCCGAAGCTATTTTGAGGACCCTAGGAAGGAAGGTCATGAGTTCACCTTCACCTTCTGCCCCTAAGAGCCCCCCAAATCTGACACTATTTCCCAAACACCCCATGTGCCCTGCGAGTCTTCCCTCCAGATGGAGACACGAGTAGGAAGTGATAGTCACAACACAGAAGTGGCAAGGGGCCCTTGTGGGGAAGGGGACACGTACCTTGAGGTTCCCGTCTGCTGTGATTCGTAGTCGGTTGCAGGTTCCACAGAAATGCTCAGACATGGACGTGATGAAGCTGAACTGGCCTCGGAAGCCAGGGATTTTAAAGGCCTGGGGTGAGGAAGGAAAGAAGGGCAGGGGAGGGGAGGGGATGGATGGGCCGAGGAGGGCCAGCTCTCCCTCCCTGGCACCAGAGCTCCTACTCCACAGCCCCTCTGGAGGAGGGCCAGGAAGGGAGCATTCAAGGCCCCCAGCGGGGAGAAGACTTCCAGGACGGACGACCCCGGAGCTCTCTGCTTGCACTGGGCCTGCCTGAGAGCAAACTGCTACGGAATTGGAGGCCTGTGGGCAGCACGGCCAGAGCACCTCTCCACCACGTACCGGCCTGCAGCCTACGACGAGGCACCATGGCCACCCCACGCCCAGCCTGCTACTCTGTCCATGAGGAGGGAGGGGACAGGAAGGTAATGCCTGCCACTATGTTGTACCACCCCCACTGCTGCATTCTGACCTCAGGGCCAGCACTCCCCCCCTACTGCCCCACCCTCCTGCCCCCAACCTTGGCTGTGCTGGATTCCTCCTCGGGGAGCTTCTCCAGCTCTGGCCACTGCTGCCGGAGGGTGTCCAGCATCTCCTTGTAGCTGACCATCTTCTTGAAGTTCCACTTGTTGCCTGTATTGGGGTTGGAAACCATGGAGTCACAGGGTTCCCGGGACCCGGGGTCTTCTGGTCCTTTCTCCCACATCGCCCAGGAATCAGTTCTGCCTCTTGGGTGGGAGGTCAGGAGGCCCTGCCCTAAAACACTTGGGTCAAACCAAACCCACCCCCGACTCTGAGATGTCTCCGATGCCCCATCATAGCCCTAGCGCTGGAGCCTGCCCAGGGCCCACCCCATCATCCCTGGAGAAATTCCTACACACAGAGCAGGACCTGGAATCAGCCAGACGTTGCCTGCCCCACTCAGCCCTTGCCAGGGTCCACAGGATGCCCCTCCCCCATGCTCTCAGCATGGCGCTGGGCCAGCTCTGCCCCCAGGCCCAACCTCCTCTTTCCTCCCGGCCGCAGGTCACTGACCATCAAAGGGCATGTACTCTATGAAGCGCACGTCCAGGGGGAGGCCCTCAGTCAAGGCCACAAAGTTCAGGAGCTCATCCTCGTTTAGGCCTCGCATCACCACACAGTTCACCTGTCCAGGGGACAAGAGGACCACAAGGGCTGTCTCCCCTGCATTCCAAAAGGGATGATCTCTGGGGGTCTCTCTCCACTGGGGGGCTCACTCCTGGTCTCCCCACCCCAGGCCTCAAGTTAGGGATTCCAAGGGGGTCACTGGCTTTCTCCCCTCCCTTGTAGGGGGTCAGGGACAGGCTGGATGCAGCAGGCAAGGGAGTGGTGGGGGATACAGCGTGGCTGCACTGGCCACGGCAGAGAGCTGCCACGGGCCCAGATGCTGGCAGTGGAAGGCCAAGCCAGGCTAGAGGGGCAGAAGGCAGAGGGCAAGAGCAGCAGCACGTCCTCACCTTCACAGGGCTGTAGCCCAGGTCGATGGCCTTGTGGATGCCCTCCATGACCTTGTGGAAGCCTGCAAGGAGGGAGAGAAGGGTCGGGAAACTTTCTCCCTCTCTCCTGCCTCCCTTACACCCACAGGGAAGCACCAAAGCTGTAAGGAGCCTCAGGGGCCACATAGTAAATATCATAGGCTCTGAACACCAAGAAATGAAATTGAGGATATTATTAGGTACAGCTGTAAAGACTGTATTGACTAATATTGAGTAGTTTTTTTATAACACAGCTCTACAAATATAATGGATAAACAGAAGGCTTTTTGCTGGGATAATACTTTGCCTGACTGGGGGTTCACAGTTCATGTTCTCTATCATTAAGCTGGCTACAAATATTCTCTGTAAAATCCACTCTTGGCTCCCAGGCTATAAAACACATAAGCAGGGCGCTGGATTTGGCTGGTGGGCTGTCCTGTGCCGACCCTGATCCAGGTGACCCCTCTCACTGTCTAGATGGGGAAACGGAGGCACTGCGGGCTGTCACACGCAGTTCCCAGACTCCCCTGTCGGTGCTCTACAGCAGTCTGTCCAGGGCTTCACCGTGCGCACTCTCACTGCACCCCGACTGCGCAGACGCTGCGCCGGGGCCAGCGAGCCTTTGCAGTGGGTGCAGATGTGTGACCCAGGCAGGCTCCTCCTCACGGCCCAGCTCACTCTGTGCTCGCTCCTGCGTCCCCACGTTTGAGCGCCTCCTGCAGGCTGCCCCTCCCCCACCCCGCCAGCCTGGTGATTGTGTGTGATCACAGCCGGGCCATCACCCCAGGGGAGGGTGGCCAGAGGATGGCCCCCAAGGTTTTCCTGCAGCATTTCTGGATGGCCCACTGAGGGGGGCGGGAAAGGGAAGAAAAGTGCAGCTTTCATACAAAATGTCGTTATGATAATCTAGAAGTTTCTTCTTTGGTAAAGCACTCTATTTCCAAAAGGAGGTGGTAGACACAGGAGTACGAAGGGGAAGGCAGATCTGATGTCAGGACTTCGGGGAGAGGAGATGAGGGGGCAGGGGATGCATGGATGTTGGGAAAACCCACAAATATACTCTCCACTCTCCCACTTCAGGTTCCCAAGTGAGCTTCCCCTTCAGAGTAAGCTCCCTTGATCCAGCCCCTCCTCCTATTCCCTATTCCTCAAGCCCCAGTGAATAGAGGTAAATGCCTCCTCCATGGAGCCCTCCAGGTCTGCCCTGCTAGGAGTTCTCTCTCCTTCTCTGTAACACTTTAATTGACCCCACAAGATAAGCAAAGGTGGTCTAGTGGCATCACACATTTTGGCCCTCAGTGGCCTGTGAGGCACAGCAATGTCCTGTGTGTCTCCATCGCCTACAGCACCTGGAGCAGCTCTTTTCAGAGGGCAAGGACTGCAGAGCACTTCCTCAGCACATCCATGGTGTAAACAGGGCGTCGAGGCAGCAGGGGAAAAAAGGGTGGGGCTGGGGGCTGGAAGCTGTTCCAGAGAAGGGGAAGGAGAGCTGTGTCTCTCTGAGCCTGCAGAGAAGTGTCAGTTATGTACCACCCTCCGAGATCAAAGGGCATCCAACGTTGGGTACCTCCCATCCTAAACTGAAGCTCATGGCCCAAGAGACACCGGGTGCCGGCCTAATGAGACCTGGGGCGCAGGGCTGCTCTACCTCCCAACGCTGCCCTCCCTGACGAAGCCTAGCTATGGGTGCGCTGCTGCAGGACCGCCACCCGGCAGTGCTGGCCTTGACCCTGGCACCTCAGGGCAGCTGCTTCCATCCTGGGCTGTCTCACATTTTCTCTCGTCACAGGGTAACCAACTTGTCCCAGTTTGCCAGGGACTATCTTGGTTTTAAAATGGAAAGGCTTCACACTAGAAATCTTCTCAGTCCTCGGGAAACTGAGGGCAGGGCAGGGGGAGATTGGTCACCATAGCTCCTAGCACCGGATACCCCAAGTTTCCCAAGGGTGTGGCTACAGAGACAGAGGACATTTGGTGAGGGTGGGGGGTGAAGAATAAAGGGGCAACCAGGCCCCTTGCCTGGCACCAGCCACAGCTCCTCGGCTACGTGAGCCCTGGGAGGGCCACCCACAGCTGCAAACCTCATCTGCTCACCTTTCCTGCGGACGATGAACTCAAACTTGGCTGGCACCAGGGTATCCAGGCTGATGTTGATGGCACTGAGCCCAGCTTTCTGAAGTTGAGGCAGCAGCCGGGCTAGGTTGATGCCGTTGGTGGTGATGCCAATGGTCCTCAGCCCTTCCAGCCGGTGGAGCTGAGCTGTAGGGGGAACAGGACGGGGCGTCAGTTGCTCATTCCTGGTGAGGCTGGGCAAAGGGCTGGAGGAAGAAACTCTGGGTCCACATAATATAGATGGAAAAGGGGTTCTCTGTACTCCTCTATTAACTGGGCTTAGCTTAATAGGAAGCAGGAAAATTAAAACCGTTATAAAACAACCAAAAGATTAAACACGGAGTGCTCACTCAACTAGAGGCTCTGCTGAAGGCTTTGCGTGCCTCAGCTCATTGAAGCCTCGTAACAAGGATGATCCCTATTTAATAGATAATCTCTCCAAGTCTCTCTTTCCTTAAGAACATTGCTCAAAGTCACACAGCTAGTAAGAACAGTGGAGATTCAAATCCCTGTGTACTTGACTCGAAGACTATGGGAGTTGACCAACTCATAGGTCCTGATACTCTGTATAGAAAAACAAAGAAGTGTTTGGATGATGTGTTAAACTGCCTCCTCCTTTCCACCCAAAATCACTAGAAATAATAGAAGGATGAAAAAGTCCACAATAATACTGGAAGGCAAGAGACAGAGCATTTAGTGCTCCAGAGAAGTGGAGAAATCCTGAAAAACAGAGAGCAGATGGGATTACATGGATTGAGGAAACCACAACCCCAAGCACACATAGAAGAAGGTTCTGTTCAAAGTAGGAGGGGGACTAGTGTACCCCAAGCTTAGCAGTCACCCACACAGGGGACAGGAAGGTCACGGGGCATGTCAAGGAGGCGGCCTGTCTGGGAAACTGTGTTTTGCATGAGTTGGGTAAGCTTTCTCCTGCCACCCCTGCGTGCAGGGGAAGGCTGCAGCTTTCACCCCAAGGCTAGAGGACTGAAGCTAGCTGAAGGGTGGTGGAGACCAGCACTGGCAGCCAGGCCAACAGAAGCCTGGGGCACCAGGATGAGTACAGAGCCAAGAGTTAGTCCACATTTAAGGAGAATGCTGCAAAAGAAAGAGGACTTTCACAAATAGAAGGATGGAAGAGGAAGGAAAAGTGACCGAGATAGAAGATGATTCTTTTAAAAATCAAAGTTAGATGAATACAGATGCAAAAAAATCCTCAATAAAATATTAGCAAACCACATGCAACAATGTATTAAAAGGATCATATATCAGGATCATATGAAATTCATTCCAAGGATGCAAGGATGGCTCAACATTCACAAAATCTATGTGATACAGACCACATAAATAAAATGAATGACAAGAATCATAGGGCCATCTCAATAGATGCAGGAAAAACATCCGGCAAAATTCAATATCCATTCATGACAAAAACTCTTTAAAAAAAAGGAGGGATATAGAAGGAACATTCCTCAACATAATAGAAGCCATGTACAAACCTACAACTCACATCTTAGATGAAACGCTTTCAGCTTTTCACCATTGACTAAAATCAGGAACAAGGCAAGTATATCTGTTCCTGCCACTTTTATTCAACATGGTAATGGAAGTCTTAGCCAAACTTAGGAGGGTGAGAGGGAGGGAGGGGAGGAGAGAGAGACAGACAGAGAGAGAGGGAAGCGGGGAGGGAGCAAACTAGAAGGAAAAAGTAAAAGTGTCACTGTTTGCAGATGACATTTTATATATAGAAACTCAAAGAATCTACTAAATTCAGAACTAATAAACAAATTCAGTATAGTTACAAGATAGAAAATCAATATATAAAAATTTGTTGCATTTCTATATACTAATAACAAATTATCAGAAAGAGAAATAAAGAAAACAATCCCATTCATAATTGTATCAAAAAGAATAAAATACCTAGGAATTAATTTAACCAAGACCTATACACTGAAAACTCTAAGACATTAATAAAAGAAACTGAATAAGAGATAAATAAATGGAAAGATATTCTGTGTTCATGAATTGGAAAAATATTGTTAAAATGTTCCTACTACCCAAAGCAATCTATAGATTCAGTGCAATCTCTATCAAAATCCCAACAGTATTTTTCACAGAAATAGGACAATCCTAAAATATGTATAGAACTCACAAAATAAAATATGTATTTGCTCTAAATAGACAAAGCAATCTTGAGGGGAAAAAAGCAAAATTGAAGGTATCATACTGCCTGATTTCAAACTATCTTACAAAGCTATGGTAAGCAAAACAGTATGGTAGTGGATAAAAACAGACACCTAGATCAATGAACCTGAATAGAGAGCCTGAGTTTACGGATAAAGAAACTAGACTGGTGATTGCCAGAGGTGAGGGATAGGGAGTGGGCAAAATGGATGATGGTGGTCAAGAGACACACACATCAGTTATAAAATAAGTCAGTCATGGGGATGGGAGGTACAGCATGGTCACCGTAGTTAATAATACTGTATTGTATATTTGAAAGTTGCTAAGACAGATCACAAAGGTTCTCATAACAAGGAAAATAATTATAATTATGTGTAGTGACAGATGTCAGCCAGATTTACTGTGGTGTTCATTGTGCAATATATGCAAATATTGGACCACTGTGTTATACACCTGAGGCTAACGAGGCTATATGTGAAGTGTATGTTTAAGAAAATCAGAGGGAATATCCTCAGGGGGATATTACATTCTGAAAAGAATTAATTAGAACTCCTGAAAATAAAAAAAAGTATGGTTATAGAAAGTAAACAAACCAGATGGAAAGTTGGAATGGATACCTATGCAGAGTAAATGAGCAAGACTGAATTGAGCAAAAGAATTCTCCCAGAATTGTATACAAAATAAAGGAACGGGACTAAAAAAACAAAAAACAAAAAACAAAAAAAACAAAAAAACCCCACCCGCTTACATTTAAATCCAGAGAACAGACACTGTGTAAAAATGTCCACAGTAGTTATCTGTGACCAGGAGGATTATAGGTGATTTTTATATGCACTTATCTTAGAGGAAAAATTTACTTCAAGCCACTCAAATGCATGAATCTTGGCAAATAATCTGCTCAGCTCTACATGGGTGCAGAAAGCAGAAGTAAACTGCCCAAGTAAAGCTGGGTTGAGAAAAAGGTAACAGAAGATCACAAAATTAACACCCAGCTTAGGCAGGGGTATATGGAAATACACATGTTCATGATGTGTAACTTTCCTGGAAATGAGCTCTGTGTCTGGGGAGAAGCAGTATGGGGAACTTTATAAAGCCTGTGACCTGAAATTTCACTTTTAAGAATTTAACCTAAGGAAGAGTGCCTGGGTGGCTCAGTTATATAAGTGGCCAACTCCTGGTGTGGGCACAGGTATTGATCTCACGGTTTGTGAGACTGAGCTCTGCACTGGGCTCCATGCTGACCGCACGGAGCCTGCTTGGGACACACTCTCCCCTTCTCTTCCTGACCCTCATCTGCCCATGTGCACATGTGTGTGCTCTCTCTCAAAATAAATAAAACTTAAAAGAATTTAACCTAAGTAAATACTAAGTAAATAATTAAGGACACAATGTTTTATCTACAAGAATGTTTATTAGAGAGCAATACAGAATAAAGAAAAGAGGGAAATCATTCAGATAGCCAACAATAGAAAACTGGCTAAATTATGCTTTGTCTGGATGATGGAGTATTATGCAAAAATGACTGTAAAGTTAGGGATGTTGGGAAATATACAGGTTATATTAAGTCACGGTTGGAAATAAGTCACTAAACCAAAACGGTGATAGTTGTTGCAACTGGACAGTAATGATATTCATTTTGCTTCTTTGAAATAAACATGTATTATTCTTGTAACAAGAAAATAAAAGTTTAAAAGTTGTTGTTTTAAAAAGTGTGAAAATCAATCGTGGGAAACCCTGCTCACATGAAGTTGGGAGTTTTTTGGCAGGGTACTCTCTCCCTTGACCACTCAGTCACTTGCAGACCCAACTGGAAGAGAGGGACTTGACAATGGCACTTGGCCCAGCTGGAGAAAGACACACTTCCCTTATCCCCCTGGCAAGAGTTCAGCCAAGGAGAAGCCACCATACGGACCTCCCTGTTTACTCCAATGGCCTCTTCCTTTCTAGCAGCCTTCCTGACTTACCCTTTTCCCCATAAAAAGCTTACTGCTCCTTTTGTTCTCCAGACTTGCCTCCAGTTTGCCATAGCTTGTCTGTCCCAGATTGCAATTCTCTTTTATTCCTGAATAAACCCATTTCTGCAGGTAAAAATAACTTGGTCGTTTTTATTTTCAAGGTTAACAAGAGAAGAGCTTTACTGTGGAAAAATAAAACATGGAAATTTAGCAGTTGTTGTTGGCTCCCTCCACCAAATCATCTCTGAAGAAACAAAGAATCCACGACCTTTAAGAAATGAAAATCTTGAGGAACAACAAGGGAAGAAGGAGGGTTCTTTTGAACCTGTGTTGGGGAGGGAGTTTGTAGCCTGACATTGAAGGCACAGAAGATGAGCAGTTAAAGGAAAACAAGGTAATTCAAGCTTGAATCTTGCCCTCCTCAAATGACACCTCAGAACAATAATATTTGTCCCCTTAACTGAAGAAATGAGTGTCAACAACCCCAGAGCACTAGCTGGGGAATCCACTAGAGGTGACCTCAGGGAACCTGCCACAGCCCTCCTGGAAGAGGGGCTGAAGACCCCAGCCTTGGGCATGCATTCCTCCACCCCCACCCCTCCAAAGCCCCAGAACTGGTGGGTTAAAATCAAGGGTAACTGCCTCCTTTCAAATCTGCTTCTCCCTGAGGGTTTGAAGGTGAAGACCTACAAGGCTGCCGTATGACATGATGGTAGGAGGTGACATTCTCATAACCTAAGTGAATACCGCCTCCTGGAGGTGTGTGGCATACAACTCACTCGTGGGGAGGCTGGCTGGTGGGAAGGTTACAAACATGAGTGAACCACTGTGATGTTCTCAGCTCTCGAGTCCCCTGGGGTCTGTCAACGACCAAGATCTGGCCTTAAATCTTCTCCCGTTAAGCAGTGCCACACAGAATGGCTAATGTCCTCAGAGGAAGAAATTTACCAGCCAAACAGATCAATGTAAGATTAACGTGATAAATACAGTAAAAGGAATAACCATGATATTAAACACATAACAGAAAAATTTTCATTGTAAAAAAGAACAAGAGGAAAGACCTAGTAAGTAAAAGCATAGTAACATGGTGAGTTAGAAGAGAAGATTTACGGCTCTCCCAGGAAAGAGAGGAAGAGAGTAAGAAATCAAAATGTAATTTAAAAATTGTGGAGGCTCTAAGTAGAAGGGGCAAATCCAGATAAAAGAGGTCCCAGGAAAAAAGTTAAACTGACAGGAAGGAACTATCTGAGGAAGTAATGGAGAGAATTTTTCCCAAATTTGAAACAAATGGCCTCATACTGAAAGGGCAATTTCACTGAATGTCAGAAGGACAAATGAGGAAAAGTCTATCCTTGGGGTATTATAGTAAAATTTAAGAAAATCAGCAACAAAGAAAACATTCTAATAACTTACAGAGAGAAAGAACGTCTCACCTACCAAGATCAAGAACCAAACTGATAACAGACTTTTCCCAACAGCAAATTGGCTATAAGCAGACAATGTACTGACATTTTTCACAGAACTAAGGAATGGACCTTGAATTTAAAGTTTTATATGCATTCAAATAACATTAAAACTTCTATTCTCCTACTTTAAAACATTATAAAAACTACTTGCCAGATTTAATTAGTTCACCATTAGACATATATCAAACAACTTTTAGAGAGAATACTCAAATAGGATGAGGAAAACTTACAAGGTACAATAAAAATTGTGAGCATATGGAGTGATCAAATACCTTGGTGAAGTTTGTTATCTTAAAAGACAAGGAGGGCTTACAAGAGACACAGAGGGGCAGAGCAGTTCTAGTAACCCAGAAATAAAATTCTAGAAAATACCAACAGAGCACCTGGGTGGCTCAGTCAGTTAAACATCCAACTTCGGCTCAGGTCATGGTCTCTCAATTCGTGGGTTCAAGCCCTGCAATGGTCTCTGTACGACAGCTCAGAGTCTGGAGAGCCTGCTTTGGATTCTGTGTCTCTTGTTCTGCACCCCCCGCCCCTCACTATGCTCTGTATCTCTCTCTCTCTCTCAAAAATAAACAAATAAACCCAATAATGGTGGGAGGAAGGTTGACAAAACCATGGGCCTACAAGTATGCTGAAGTTCTTGTCTCTTGTTAGAAGATGGAGGGATCGTTTATTTAAAAAGCCTCTTAGAGAGGAAAAAGAAACATAGAAAAAGTAGGACAAAGGATTACAGAAACAAGTGCAAATATTTCAATAATTACAATAAGGGTACCTAGAATAAACTCCTTAGGTTAAGTCAGAGATTGTCAAATTTGATACAAGAAACAAAAGTAATAGTTATGTGCCATTATAACAAACATATCTAAAGTATAAGAACATAAAAAGATTTAAAGAGGTGAAACCAGATACAATGGTCTTACTAAAGCCAAAAGCAAGCTGATATAACTTTAGTTAAAATAAAATACGTAGACCTTAAAGACCCCAAGTATCATTATGGAGACAGCCACTACACAGTGATAAAAGATCCAATTTATGAAGACATAACAATTCTAATCAACATATGAACATAATAAAATCACCTCAGCTATGTATAAAATAAAAAAATAGGACCTCTGGGAGAAATGAACAAATCTACCCACTGACTTATTATTGGCAGCCCAAACATGTAGAAAGCCAGCAAATGGAGATAACCAAAGGTTTGAACAATAAAATTAACAAGCTGGATCCAATGAACAAGTATGTCTCCATCCGACAATTCACCATTCTCTGCAAGCACACACAGAACATTTATGAGAACTGCCAATATATTACGTCACAAAGCAAGCATCAATACATTTTAAATAATTATCATGAAGTTAAGATTCTCTGACCACTATATAAATTATAATTTAAAAATAATATAAATGCAAAATCCTTATGTTTAGAAATTAAAAACAGTACATAAATATGTCATAGATCATAAAAAATTAGAATAAAAATTAATGTTTATTATAACTAAATTTATGAAAGCAATAAGCTACACCAAGGTAGAAGCAGAAGTAATAAAATACAGTAAGATTCAACAAATCCAAAAGTTGGTTTCTTGAAGACTAGCACAACAGACCAACTTCTGGCGAGATTTATCAAGAAAAAAAAAAAAGATAACGCAGAAATAAAGCACAAGATTTAAGACAAAATCAAATTGCAAAAATGGATTAAAAAGAAAATATTACCGACAACTTCAAAGCAATACATTGAAAATCAGAAATAATGACAAATGTCATTAAAAAAAAGATCAAAACTGACTCTAAAGAAGTCAGGAATTTGAATAGTGCAATAACATTAAAGGAATTGGAGATTCAGTTAAAAATCTCTGTGCTAAGAATATACCAGGTACAATTTTACAGGTGAGATCTATCAAATTGTCAGAGTGATTACCACAGATTAACACCAACCCCTGCACATGAAAGAATAAGAGGGGACGCTATGTGCTACAGTTAACTGTGCCTTACTTCCCCCCAAATTCACATGTTGAATCCCAACGCTCAGTGGTAGAAGGTGCGTCCTTTGGGAAGTGATTAGTCTGGAGGGTAGAGGGAACTCTATTCCGATAAAAGAGATCCCCACAGAGCTCCTTCTATTATCTGAAGACACTAGAAGTCTGTGACCCAGAAGAGAGCCCTCACCTGGCCACGGTGGCACCTAGGTCTTGAACTTCCGGCCTCCACTATTGTGAAATAAATGTTTGTTGTTCATAAGCTACCTATCTATGATATTTTGTTAGAACAGCCTGAATGGACTAATATACTACCCAACTCATTCTTCGGAATCTGATAGGGCAATCAGGTAAGCCAGGCATGATAAGTGTAAAAACTTAAAATATTAATAAACTGAGCCTAACAGTAGATAAAAGCATAGTTTACCATGACTAGGTTGGGTGTACTATAGGATTAATATAAGAAAAGCCAATATTGTCATTCAGAGTAATAGCATACAAAAAAAAATCATGAATCATCCTAACATACATAAAAAAATATATAACTTAAATTTTTAAAAAACTTTAGTAATGAAACTTCATTACTTGATTAAGGTTACTTGTGAAAAAATATTCAGAATATTCTAAATGGGGAAACATCAGGAACATTTTCCTGTTACTACTACTATTCCAAATTATACTTGAGGTCTTAGATATTCCAATAGAACAAGAAAAGGAAATTAAAGGCAAAAGATAAGAAGGAAAAAAAATTCCCCTAGTTGCAAATGATATGGTTGCTAGCATAGAAAACTGCAAAGAATCTAAACAGACATATTCTCCTAATTCTCGTATCAATGCTATCAAAAATAATTAGAAAATGTAATTTTAAAAAATGACACTATTTGTCAGGATGCTAGCATAAAACAGAATTAATTCTGCTGGTTAAAATAAAAGACTTTAGGGAGAGAACTACTTGCAAAGGTATGGGCAGAATTAAGGGTTCTAACAATGAATAATATAACACTCAGACTAGCAAAACTGGGAATCATTACCATGCCTAGGGCCAAAGGTAAATGGAGAGAAAATTATGTTGGAAATCCAGCTAAGTCACCATGGAGGAGAGGGATTTTTAGCGGGAGTTTTAGTCCTGGAGGGAATTCAGTCACTGTCAAAAACCCAGTGCAGAAATCCAAATCCATCAGAAATCCAAAAGGCAAGAGACACTGGGTTACCCCCGGGGTCAGCCACCTAGAGCAGAGAAGGGAAAAGGAAAGAGATGGCTGTGGGAAGATGGGAATATGAACAAAAATGATGTCAATTCTCCCCAATTTGATATATACTTTTAATGAGATTAAAATCCCAACGGGGCACTGGGTGGCTCTGGTGGTTAAGCATTTCAGCTCAGGTCACGATCTCATAGTTCATGAGTTTGAGCGCTGTGTTGAGCTCTGTGCTGACAGCTCAGAACCTGGAGCTGCTTCAGATTCTGTGCCTACCTCTCTCTCTGCCCCTTCCCCTCTCACACTCTGTCTATCTGTCTCTCTCAAAAATAAATATTAAAAAAATTATTCTTAAAAATCCCCAAAGATACACATTTTCTTTTCCCTATGAAAAGAAAATTATAAAAAGTAATTCCACTTATAATATCAAAAAGAATAAAAAACTTAAGTATTAACCAAGGAGGGAAAGACTTGTACAAAGACAGCTATAAAACATTGCTGAAAGAAATGAAAGATAAATGGAAACACATCATTGATTGGAAGATATAAAATTGTTAACATGACAATACTACCCAAAGAAATCTATAGACTCAGTGCAATCTTGGTCAACATCCAAGGACATGTTTTGTAGAAACAGAAAAACCCACCCTAACATTCACATGGAATTTCAGGGAATCCAAAATAGCCAAAACAATCTTGAAAAAGAAGAACAAATGGAGGAACCACACTTCTTGGTTTCAAAACCTATTATGAAGCTACAGCAATCAAAACAGGATAGTATTAGCATAAACATATACACCAATGGAAGAGTCCAGAAATAAACCCCTGCACATATGGTCAAATGATTTTAAGGGTGCCTAGACCATTCAATAGGGGAGGGACAGTCTTTTCAGCAAACTGTGTGAAAAAAATTAGATGTTTACATGCAAAAGAATGACATTGGACACATCAAATACCATATACAAAAATTAACTGGAACTGGATCAAGGTCCTAAATATAAGCCCTAAAACAATAAAATTTTTAGAAAAAAAATCATAGGATAAAAGATTTGTGACCGGTTTTGGTACCGGTTTCTTGGATAGGACACCAAAGGCACAAGCAACAAAAGAAAAATGGGCAAATTGGACTTCAGGAATATTTAAAAATTTTTATGCATCAAAAGACACTATCTACAGAGTAAAAAGGCAAGCCACAGAATGGGAGAAAATATTTCTAAATCATGCATCTGATAAAGGGTTAATATCCAGAATATTAGGGGATGCCTATAGTTTAGCAACAACAATAAAACAACCTAATTTAAAAATGGGAAAAGGATTTGAATAGACATTTCTCTAAAGCAGATATATGAATGGCCAGTAATTGAAAAGATGCTCAACATCACTAATCCTCAGGGAGATGCAATTTGAAATTACGATGCTATCACCTTACACACATTAGGATGGCTACTCTCAAAAAAAAACCAAAAAACAAAAAACAAAAAACAAGAAACAACAGGTGCTGGAGAGGATGTGGAGGAGAAGTTAGAACTCTGTGCACCACTGGTGGGAATGTGAAATGGTATAGTTGCTGTGGAAAACCGTATGGGGGATTCCCCCCAAAATTAAAAATATTATTATTGGGTGCCTGGGTGGCTCAGTCAGTTGAGTATCTGACTCTTGATTTCAGCTCAGATTTGAACTCACTCACAATTCATGAGATCAGCTCCATGTCAGGTTCTGTGCTGTGTGTGGCACAGAGCCTGCTTGGGATTCTCTCTCCCTCTGTCTCTGCCCCTCCTTCTGCACACACTCACACACTCTTTCTCTTCTCAAAATAAATAAATACAAACACTTGAATAGAATTACCATATAACCCAGCAATTCCACTTCCACTATTTCCTTGAGAGCAGACTTTCAAAGAGGTATTTCTTTTTTTTTTAAGTAGTTTATTGTCAAATTAGTTTCCATACAACACCCAGTGCTCTTCCCCACAAGTGCCCTCCTCCATTACCACCACCTCTTTCCCCCCCTCCCCCTCCCCCTTCAACCCTCAGTTCATTTTCAGTATTCAATAGTCTCTCAAGTTTTGCATCCCTCTCTCTCCCCAACTGTCTTTCCCCCTTCCCCTCCCCCTGGTCCTCCATTAGGTTTCTCCTGTTCTCCTGTTAGACCTATGAGTGCAAAAATATGGCATCTGTCCTTCTCTGCCTGACTTATTTCGCTTAGACCCTCAAGGTCCATCCACTTTCCTACAAATGGCCAGATTCCATTCTTTCTCACTGCCATGTAATACTCCATTGTACATATATACCACATCTTCTTGATCCACTCATCAGGTGATGGACATTTAGGCTCTTTCCATGTTTTGGCTATTGTTGGCAGTGCTGCTATGAGCATTGGGGTACATGTGCTCCTATGCATCAGCACTTCTGTATCTCTGGGGTAGATCCACAGCATCCACAGTGCTATTGCTGGGTCATAAGGGAGTTCTATGGATAGTTTGTTGAGGAACCTCCACACTGTTTTCCAGAATGGCTGCACCAATTTACATTCCCACCAACAGTGTAGGAGGGTGCCCGTCTCTCCACACCCTCGCCAGCATCTGTAGTCTCTTGATTTGTTCATTTTAGCCACGCTGACTGGTGTGAGGTGGTATCTCAAAGAGATATTTCTATACCCATGTTCATAGCAGCATTATGATAGAAACAAACCAAGTCGACCAATGAATGTATTACCAAAGCATGGTATATATGTAAGTGAAATACTATTCAGCTTTAAAAAGAAATTCTGCAGGGTTCCTGGGTGGCTCAGTCAGTTGAACACCTGATTTTTGGCTCAGGTCATGATCTCTGGGTTATGGAATTGAGGTCCACATCGAGCATGGAGCCTGCTTAAGATTTATATTCATTCTTTCTCTCTCTCTCTCTTCCCCCCCAGCTCCTCTCCCAACTCACTCATTCTCTAAAATAAAAAATATAAAATAAATAAAAATAAAAGATAAAAAAATAAAAAGAAATTCTGCAATATGCTAGATCATGGATGAACCTTGAGGGCATTACGCTAAATGAAATAAGCCAGACGCACAAAAAGACAAACACTGCATGACTCCACTTACATGCAGTTTTCAGAGTAGCCCAAATCATAAAGACAAAGTAAAATGGTGGTTCCCAGGGGCTGGAGGGAGTGGAGAACGGAGAGTTACCTCAATGGATACCGAGTCTCAGATTTACAAGATGAAAAGAGTCCTGGAGATGAATGGTGGGATGGCTCACAACAGTGTGAATGTACTTGATACCACTGAACTGTCCACTTAAAAATGGTTATAATAAACTTTATGTTATGTGTATTTCCAGACAATAAAAAAAAAAAAGAAGAAAAAAAATCCCAAGAGAATTTTCCATGGAACTTGCTAAGCTGATTCTAAAATTTCCATAGACAGAAGCATAGCCGAACCACTCCTGAAGAATGAAAAGAACTTTCTCTACCAGATAATGGGTGTATGATGAAGCTACAGTGATTAAGACTGTACGACATTGGCATTAAGAGAGACGAGCTAACGAGCAGAACAGCACCCACAACACACCAGGGCACACATGGTAGATTTATAGAGGAAGTAGAGGCTTCAATAAAAAAAATTAGAGAAAATGATTATCATATGGAAAAAAATGAATTGGTTTCCCAAAAAATCAACCACAGATGAACTAAGGACATAAATGCAAAAAACAAAACCTCAATTGTTTTAGTAGAAACAGATGTAGGTGTTCTGACCTTGGTCAAGGTGTTTCAATAAAAAGATATAAAAAGCGCTAACCATAAAGTACAAAACTGATCCATTTAGGAACCCCTACTGATCAAAAGAACTGTTCTACAAAATGTTGCTTATTTTTTCAAACTGGGAGAAGACATGTGCAACATACATAAAGAACTTTTACCAAACCAATATGAAAGAACAAATAACCAGACAGAAATATGGGCCAAAGACAAGATGTGGCATTACACAAAAGATATTTTTGGCTGATTAACATGTGAATAGATGCCTGACCTCATTCTTAAACAGGGAAATACAAAAGACGACCCAATAAAATACTATTTCATCCTCATTCAACTGGCAAAAACCCAGAAGAGGCGCCCTGAGTGTCGAGGAGGAGGTGGTTCAAAGGCACTCGTAGGTCGAGAGGAGACTGGCATTTAACCACTTGGAAAAGTCAGACCAAACTGTTTTCCAAAGTTAACCATTTACCCGTTCTACAAGGCTGCAACCCCATCCCTACAGGAAGTGCACACCAGGACGCGGAACGAGAATAAAAATATTTAAAGCAGCACTGTTTAGAACACCGAAACCCTGGCAACAGCCCAAATGCTCACTAACCGATGGTGTGCGATATTCACGCAGCCGAATGGCAGACAATAGGAACGAATTCCTACCCATCCATTCACAGGATGATGTGTATGAACTGTGGTTGCACCAAGAGAGTGTGACCTGAAAGACACATCGCACGATCCTTATAAAGTTCAAGAACACTGTATTTCGTTCAGGTGGGACGCCTGCGTGGCTCAGCGGGATGAGCGTCTGGCTCTTGATTTGGGCTCAGGTCATGATCTTGGGGTTCGTGATCAGGCCCTGTGTCAGGCTGTGCGTTGACAGCACAGAGCCTGCCTGAGATCCTTCCTCTCTCTCTGCCCCTCCCCTGCTTGTGTGTGCATTCTCTCTCTCTCTCTCTCTCTAATAAGTAAACAAACTTTAAGGGAAAAAGAAGAAGGAGATAGGCATGATAGATTTAAAAAAAAAATCCCAAACACTTGCTATGACAGGATACCTGCTGGTCACATGTGGTGACGTCAATTACTTAAAATGTAACAAAGTTACCAATTACCAGTTCAGTTCCTGAGTCACAGGGGCCTCACGCCAAGTGCCCAAGGCTACATGGAAGCATTAGCTCCCACATCACAGGCCACCATCATACAGCACTTCCTCCGCCTGGAGAAGTTCTGGGCGGTGCTGCCCACAACAGCTCGGCTACAAGCCGGGTGGGAGAAGTCCCGGGCAGTCCGGGGCTGGCACCGGGAATCACGGCAACTGCAGGTGGGGAGCCAGAGCGGGCTGGGCGGTCTCCCCATGGGGAGTTCTGCAGCACCAGGCCCAAGGCAGGGATTCGAAGTGGTCAGGCCAGCAGGCTCAGACAAACCTGCAACCCCTTTTACTCTGGGCCCTGGGTGGGGTCCCTCGATACTCTGGCCTGGGAGCGTGGGGACAAGTGTTGGTAAGCATCCCCGCTCTGACTGCTATTCCCTCGCTTCCCCTCCGCCCTGCTTCCCCACTAGCACCCAGTGCTCTGAGGAAGTACCTCTGGGGAAGACCGAAGGAGCTTGGCTGAGAGATGTCAAAGTGTTAGCAAGCATGGCACCAGAACAATCCAAGGCCTTGCAGCTGCTATTTTCTGGAGCACTGTGGGGGAGAGGAGGAGGGCTGTCTTTCCCAGGATACCCATGCCCTTGCAGGTGGGAGGTAAAGCCTCCTAAGCAGGTCACTGTAGCCAGGGTCTTGTCCCACACCTAGCACCTCTGTGCTGATCAACTCTCACCCACCTCCATGCAAGCAGCCAGGACCAATAACCCCGGGCCACTACAGTAGAGAAGACCCTTGAAGGGGCCAGTGCACAGATGAGAACACGGAGGCCCAGGGTGGGGAAGGAATCTGCAGCGGCAGATGGGACAGGGCTGCCATCTTTCCTGGCTTCCATTTTTCCCTCCATGTAGGTCAGCAGCTTCCACGGAAGGACCCATGTCCCCAGGTCTGTACTCAGTCATCCCTCTCTGACCTGCAGCGATCCCCACCCCCTCTGCTCTCACATAGGCCCTGGCATAGAACACAGGGGTTTAAGAGGAAACCCGTGCCAGAGGGCAGAGGATGCGGCCTCAATGAGGGGGCCGGGCCTGGCAGCCAGCCGGGTTCAGCAGGTTCAGTCCTTTCCTGGAACCCAGTCTGCTTTGAGTTCTGAGGAGCCACCTGGAGCAGAGGGTCAGCTCCCTTGGGCTGGCTCGTCCAGCAGAGGATTGATGACAGGATCCCAGGTCACATGACCAGTGCAGGCTGGACTGGGCTGGCCATGGGGAAGCAGGGGAGAATAGGTTGGCAGGGACACCTTCTTTGGTAGCTTGCACAAGTCCTGGGCTCCCCTTGCTCAGTCCTTCTCAGACAGCTGGCTCCAGGAGCTGCTCCCACCACTGGGCTGTGGGTCCTCAACAGCAGGGCCTGCAGTTCATTCACCTCTGTGCCCCCAGCACAGGATCAGGCACAAAAGAAAGTTCCAGAGAACAGTCACTAAACCAATGAATGAGGCAGAGGACTGAGGCCTGGGAGATCCCAATCCAGAGCAGCAAGCGTGGGGGCTTGGCAGTCAAGAACACATAACCTTACTTCCCTCTGATTTTATCACCTAGAACTACATAAGCAAAGATCTCGCTCTGCCTGACGCTGGGGCATAGAAGCAATGCATGGCAAGAGGGCCTCCAGAGTGATCCCTTACAGAGCCACGCCCCGGTATTTCCTGCTCACTTCCTCCTCAGATCAACCTCATCCTTAGCTGGAGGCTTTGAATGGGTTTTACAAGCTGCCCAAAGGCATGCTGCCGCACAGCCGACAGACACTCACACACAGGTACGTCCCACCTCAGAGATCCTACTCCAAACCAACAAGCATCAGCCAGCACCAGCTAGGTGTCGGGCATGTTCCCGGGTGCTGGGATTATAAAACCCTGTCTCACTTCCCTGAGAGCTTTCACTTTCGTTAATGGGAGGGAGAGTCAATACAAAGGGGACATAAACATACAACCAAGTAACACAACATTGGATGAGACAAATGCTATGAAGAAGAAATAAGGTAGGATAAGGGGACCGAGTAGGGGTCGCCGCACTTTTTCTGCAAAAGGCCCAACATTCAATATTTTTGGCTTTGCTGGCCACCTGGTCTTCTGTAGCACCTACGCAACTCTGCGAAAGCAGCCCTGGGAGATATGGAAGTGAGCAGGCGCAGCTAGGTTCCAGTAAAATGTCACTGGAAGTTTTGGAGGGAGGGCGTGGCCACAGTAGGGGCCCCACTCCCTGAATTTATGATTTCATGTCATTTTCATGTGTCACAAAATGCCATTCTGCTTTTGATTTTTTTCAACCACTTAGAAATATAAAAACCATACTTAGCCTGCAGGCCACACATAAACAGGCAGTAGCCCAGATTAGGCCTGTGGGCTCCAGCTTGCCGACTTTAGAGACAGAAGGTAGCTGCGGTGTGTATGTGGAGATGTACTTTAGAGAGAGTGGTCAAGGACTCCTCTCCAAGAGATCCTATGTGATCAGAGACCTGAACGAGGCAAACAGTGTCCCCTGTGCTCCCAGCAAAGGGAAGAGCAAGGACAAAGGCCCTTGTAAAAGGCTTCGGTGTGAACGGAGGCTGAGGGGCAGGCAAGAAGTCTCAGAGGTCAGCAGAAGCCAGACCACACGGTGGTGAAGACTTTAGTCTAAACGTGACAGCAAGCCACTGGGCTGTGGCACTTACCCACTTTGTAACACGGAGCAAATTACTGAAGTTCTGTGCTTCATTTCCTAAGAAAATAGGAATAATCAAGGTAGCTGTCTCAGAAGATGGTAGGGCTAAGTGAGCATTATGTTCTGAACAGATGTCAGCCCCTGACATGAATACTGAAGTCCAGCAGGATGAGAGTGGAGCTGGGAGACGGGGCCACAGCTCTGGTCAAACTCACCCACAATGTCCACCACGTCCGGCCGGATGAGCGGCTCTCCCCCCGTAAGACGGATCTTGTCTACACCTTCTTTCACAAAGAGCTGGGCAAGGGTCAGGATCTCCTCTGTGGTCAGCAGGTCAGCCTTGGGGGTCAGTGGGACGCCCTCCTCAGGCATGCAGTACTGACCTGAGGGGAACGAGGGGACGCGGAGGTAGGGCGTGGCCACAGTAGTTGGCCTCCAGGCCCCCACTCCCTGACCAGGCCATCCACTCCTGGATGGGGAGGAGTGACCTCGCCAAATGTGAGCTAGCACAGATCCTACAGACTCTCCGGGCCTCACGTTTCTCATCTGTAACATGTCAACACCCCCTCTTACCTCAGAGGGGAAGCTGAGGGTATGGATTAAAGAGGAAGAAGCAGGCAGAGAGCAGAGCCCGGCTTGAAGCAGGGAACGACAAGCTGCTGATTCCCTCAGCACGTAGGGTGGCTGGGCAGGGTCTGCCTAGAAGGCCAGGGCCCCTGAACCCATTCCTTCTGGTGCTGTTCCCCCTCTTTCATTTCATCTGGTTTGGCAAAGTTACCCCTGCGTGTTCGAGTCATGAAGTGAATCAGGCTGGGAGGCACTCTCTGACCGGTTAGAAGTCATTCTCCTCTAAGGTGACAAGCGTTCCTTATCCAGCCTATCTATTTCAAGTTATCAGTCCCATTTCACAGGTTGGAAGACTGAGGGACTAGTTGTACAGGGTGAGGTAGCAGAATGGGGCAAGTGAGGGTGCATCATTCCCTACCATCAGCTCCTGTGGGAGTTTTGTCAAGGACTGGGTCATTTAGTCAAATTAGTGAAGGGTCCAGAATTGGTCTTTTAAGATAGAACAGAACAGGTAAAGAGTATCAGAACATCAGACTGCATGCAGTGAGTACTATTTGGTTAAACATTTACTACACACACACCTATCTACTGGGTCATGAAATAAATACATTTGTTATTGGGAGCTACCATGGAAAGCAAGAGGGAGGGTGGAAAGGGAGGGACAAACAAACTCTGGAAGTCCCTCCAGCAGTGGCCGCACCCCCAGAGCACTTGGCAAACGATTATGAAATGAATACTCTGTATCTGCCTGGCCCCAGACAACTTCTGTCAGGGGACTGCGGTGTCTCTATAGCTGGCAGCGCTGGCCACAGGCACTGCTGTGTACCTCACCTGTTTATGGTCTCCAGGACCCCTACTCCTGCCCCTGGTCACGTCCTGAACTTCAGGAACCGTGAGAAACAGGAGGGAAGGGAACAGAGTCCTGAAGAGGGAGATTTAGGTCCAATCTCAAAGGCAATTCTGTTCTCAAATCCAGTCCCAAGTAGAAGCCAGCTCCCAGGATCATGAAACTCAACCTTGACCCCCGTCTTGCCCCGGAACCCCACCTGGCAAGCAGGGAAGAAGGGTGGGCAGAGAGGCCGTTAGGAGGAGTTGGGGAGGGTTGAGGAGGAGTCCAGGGCCTGGGGAGAGTTCAGAAGCTGCCTCAGCAGGGGGCAGGGGCCCAGGAAGGTGACTCACATCTGAGGTTGCACTTCTCGGTGAGGGAGATCCGCAGGTAGCTGTGTTGCCGGCCGAAACTGTCGGTGAGGAAGGCAGAGAAGGGGGCTGCGTGCTCCCGCAGGAAATGTCTTCGTGCAGACAGCTCCTGCAATGCAGCCAGAGGCAATGTGGGCCTTGGTGCCCTGGCTGGGGGAGAGCTCGAGAGGAGCCCGCCTGGGGACAGAAGCCCCCTCCCATCAGCCATTCCCTCCCCCACCCTCGCTCTGACATCTGTGTGGGCTCTGCAGTCCTGGGGGGAGTGGGGTTTCTCCCTCTCACTCACAGACTGGGGAAGAGGCCTGCAGGGAAGGACCTGTCCCCTAGGCCCCAACTCAGCCCCAGGGTGTGGGACCTCTATAGTGACAAAACTGCCTTGCCCTGCCCCCTTCCTCTCCCTGTCACCACCTTACAGCCCACACCCTCCTTCAAAGGAGGCCTCTCCAGGAATAAACATCTCCAGTATTTCCTGGACATGCCAGTGGGAGAGCATGAGCCACTCAGCACCCAGCAACTATGCCAACTGGCGGGCATGTCCAGAACGGAGGAGAGGAGGTGGGTAACCAAGAGATGGTGGCCTGGGCTGCTGCCACTGCTCTGCCTGGGACGCGGTGAGCCACTTCTCCAACCAGACCTCCTGTTCCTACCTTTGCAACGGGAGACAGTAGGAGCTCAAAGCAAACTCACCAACTCCGAGGGGAAGGTGTCACACAAGCTACCTCCTCATAACTACTCCTCTGTCTGGTGGGCTCCCTGGGGCCTCGCCACTGGCCAGGAAGACCCAACAGGCCAGGCAGTTGGGAGCAGCTGAGGACTACAAACAGCTGGGGAAGGGACGGGGGAGAGTCATGGGGAGGGCTCCCCTCATGCAGGAGGCTTTTGGGGGGCAACGACAGCACAACCGAGGCGGCCATTTAGAAGGAACGAGACCACCAGCCTCCAGGAAGGCACAATGGAGAGACTAGGACGATCACCCGCTGACCCCCTGCGGAGAGTACCCTCTTCATGTTCTCCCCCGCCCAGTGCTGGAAGGAACCATCATGCACCCACTGTCCAGGACCTAGAGCGATTGCTACATGCTCCCTGCAAGGCCTACACCCCTCCCGGGGAGAGAAAGGAGGCAGCCAGCCTCACCCTTTCCCCAAGCTGGATCTAGTCTGATATCAGTCCTGCTTTGAGAGCACTACCCAAGGTCATGACCGATGCTGAGGAGATAATTGCCCTACAGAGGGAACATTTACACAATATCTCAAAGTGTCCAAAGAATGCCTCTGTTCAATTCCCACATCTACCCCTGTAAGGGATTACTGCAACAGAAGCTTGGACAGGGTTCAGGAACACCATTGGCAGGCCTCGGATTCAAATCCAGGTTGTTTGAGTCCAAGTTCTAAATTCTTCCCTCTAATTGCAAAGGGCAAATCCAAAAAGGCACATGGGATGGTGCACATGGTGGGGAGACGTCCTTTCTTTAGAATCTTTATAACCAAGAAATCATGACCCTGGTAGTCATTCCATGAACAGGGATCGGCACTGCGGGGCAAGCGCCCCTGGTTTCTGGGCCAGGTGTGATCTGACACCCTGAGAAAGCTCCCTACCTTCTCCAGGCCTGTTTTCCCAGTTGTAAAATAAGAACACAGCTATGTGCTCAGGTAAACACCTGAGATTATCACAGTCTTGTAACCTAAGGCCCCCGAGGCCCGGGTAAATGTTTGCCTGCCCCCACAAGAAGGAACACGGACTTTAGCGACCTTCTGAGCCCTGGCTACATGCTAGAACCACCTGGCAGCTTAAGATAAAACTTCCATTGGAGACCAGCTGAATTTGGATCTCTGAGCACTTGCAGTCTTTCTAGATGGTTCTAATGTATACCCCGGGTCAAGGGCCACTGACTCAGGAGATAGAAAATAAAGAGCCACTGACTCATATACTTACAACTGAGTGAAACTATGCAAGGGTGCTTCCAGGATTTTTGTGGGTCCGTAAAAGTGACCTCACTCTGCCCACCCCAAGGCCAGTGTCCCCACCATCCTCCAAGAAACCCTGCTCACAGTCCCATGACAAGCAAGCAACAGTCACTTCTCTGAACTGCTGTCTGCACATTCCTAACATGACTTCCTACTTTCCTTCTCACCCCACTGCCTTTCCACCAGTAGCCTTGGGGGTGGAGCAGAGGCCGCTACAGAGTCAAGAGCCCCACCGACCTTGAGTCCAAGAGATCAGATGCCTGGAAGTCGGGATTTCTGGCAGAGGGGCACCCAATTCTTCATCAACAGCTATTTTCAATCCAGGAATCTGTTAGTCATCCCAGAAGCCACCCCCTCACTAGTTGCCTTCACCCTAATCTTAACATGTTAGGGGCTGATGGCTGGTGAGAAAGGAGCCAAAGGAAAGAAACTGGGAGCAAGTGAGAGGACCAAAGAGCATGACTCAGCGGAAACCGGGGAGCAAGTGGCATCATGGGGCAACGGAGAATGTGATCGGGCAGTCTGTTGTGGCCCTGGGAGGGGCAGGCAGGATTTCACTGCTGAGACCTGGGGTGACTTCATCTAGATTCATTCAGAATGGGTACTGCCAGGACCCTACCCCCCCCCCCGGCCCCCCCCCCCCCGCCCCGCTCCCCATCCCCTCCACAGTCCCTCACCCAGCCAGGCTTGCAAACTCCTCACTTTGATGTTAACAAGCCTCATCCCTGCCTCTTCTCTCCTCCAACACTGCATGTCCTACTTTCATTCTTCTATTTTTCCCTTTTCCTTAAACCCTCTGGAGGAAAAAAAAAATCAGCACCAGTCAGAGGAGCCCTGGACCCAAAGGGCATTACCAGGCAGGGGGGACGGTGATGCCTCTCACCCAACAAGGGCTGGGACACATCAGAAGGAGCAGAAGGCCCTTAGCTGCTCATATTCTCAGGGCCCCAGCCTGGACCAGGCTGCTTCCCCAGTGTGGGAAAGCCTTGCTGCCTGATTCAGTACCTCGGCATCTACACAGTATGCCACTGTATGGATGAACAAATAGGCTGGTCCTTAATCAGAACAGCAAGGTGATGTATGTGCAAAGCCAGCCACGCTGGGGTCATTCATTTCCAGGCTGGTCTCTACTCAAAATGCTCTCACCACATACAGCTCTCAACTCTGACTGCACATCTAAATAGCCAGGAGTGCTTCTAAGAAGTGCTGCTACCAGAGCCCCACTCCAAAGACTCTGACTCAGTTGCTCTGAGATGGGGCCCTGGCTTTTTTTTGTTGTTTTTATTTTTTTTCTAATGTGTCATCTCTTCACTCTGTAGCTTGGCTGAGAACCACTGGCCCAGCAAGACCAGGATAGGGAGTTATTTTAATCCAGGGGTACTTGCTGGTTCTGAGCAGAGGCTCTGGGAGTAGATAAACCTGAATTACAGGACTGGCTTTATTACCAACTAGCCATAGAGCAAATCAGCCAAATTCTTTAGGCCTTAGTACCTAACTCAGCTGGAGGAGTTCTGGCACCCTGCCATCTTCTTAATATAATTCCTACTTATA
Source organism: Suricata suricatta (assembly GCF_006229205.1). Taxonomy (NCBI): domain Eukaryota; kingdom Metazoa; phylum Chordata; class Mammalia; order Carnivora; family Herpestidae; genus Suricata; species Suricata suricatta. The sequence continues at coordinate 37,149,205 of NC_043706.1, forward strand.
CATATCGATCTATTAAACGAATTTGTGGAGGAGCACCACAAATGTGTGTGCTGTGACGGGTTTTCTGGGTCTTGCCAGTTTCCCTGGTCCTGCAAGGTCCCCAAGCTATTAAACGGTAGATGGGTCAAGGCTGGGGTCTCAGACCTGTTGTCACAACACCCAAAACAGGACAAGTGAGGTCTGGGCTCCTCCAGGACCATGGACACAGGGCAGGTAACCACGCCCCAGGCAGCCTGCCACAGGCTCCTGGTTGTATCTTGCCTACCTCCCCACTGCAGTTATGGGCGTGGTGGGGTGGAGTAGGGTGGTACGAAGGAGTTAGTGAAGGGATAGCAGCTGCCCTCAAGGTAGTCCCTAACTTTGGGCATTTGGTTTGAATGATAAAGGCCAGGCCCCAAATAGCTCTAGAGTATAATAAGCAAGGTTATGCAAGAGAAAAAGAACACGTGACAAACTCAAATATCAGCGGCTCTGATTTGGGATCCCTGCGATTTGAAATGATGTATACCCGGGGTGCCTCAAAATTAATCTCTACTAAACAAGAAAACCTAGGGGTGCCTGAGGGGCTCAGTCGGTTAAGCGAACAACTCTTGGTTTCGGTGCAGGTCATGATCCCGTGGTTTTGTGGGTTTGAGCCCCGTATCAGGCTCTGTGCTGACAGGAGTGCAGAGCCTGCTTGGGATTCTCTGGCTCCCTCTCTCTTTCTGCCCCACTGTCTGTCTCCCCCAAAATAAATAAATAAACGTAAACATTTTTTTTTCTAAAAACAAAAACAAAAAACAAAGACCAAAACCAAAACACGAGAAGACCTAGCAAGGTGCCTAGTCCCAGGTCTGGATCTCCCCCTCTCCCTCCATCCATCACCCTTTAAGTGTGAGGTCTTTACACCCATGCCTCCTGGCTCAGATAGTCACACTTCACTGAAACACAGATTCTGAAGGAAAGACTGGAACTCAAGATAACCCTTTAAAGTTCTTTCCCTTTGTGGACCACTGCCCCAGACCAGGCCCTGCTGTCCCCTTCTGCCTTCTCCTCCTACACCCACTTCCTTCCTGCATAACCCCCTCTCCAACATTTGGTCTTTTTGGCAGTCTGAAAAGCTGGGTGCCTCTGCCTTGCCAAAAGTCACTCTCTCCCCTGCTTCTGCCCCCAGGGCAACAGGCCCATGACCTGAGGCGAGCCCCCTGTGGTCCCAACGTCAGCATGGAGCCTGGGAGGAAGAAAGAGGAGTGGAGTACGTCCAGGCGGAGGAACGTCCTGCAGAGAAGGTGGTCCGGGACATCCCAATCAGGACACCAGGTAGCTGCGTCTCCCCAGCTGTCCCCTTTACCCACACTCCGCCATCTCTCCTTTCCACCTGTAGAAGCTATTGAGCCTGTTCTTGGACCAAAATGAAGGCCACTTTCCACTGCCCCCCGTTGCACACTTCACTCCTCTCTCACACCCACACCCTGGTACACAGACAGCACTCAGTGGCCTTTCCCTGTCTTTCCCAGCACCACTCAGGGTATAGGGAAAGGTGCCCTGCAGGAAGGGAAGTGAGGACAGGGATTCCCAATGCCCTACTCTTGCTCTTGCCAATTGGCCAGCTCTGAATAGGCTGATGGTATGTGTCTCCAGACTTGCCTCACCTCTGAGATTTTCTTAAAGACATTCTGTGCCCTCCCCCACTGCATAAAGATGGGCTGATCCAACCCTCTGTTTTTGCTCTTGCTTTTTTTTTTCTTTAATGTTTATTTATTTATTTAGAGACAGAATCCCAAGAAGGTTCTGTACTGTCAGCGCAGAGCACAACATGGGGCTCAATCCCATGACTGTGAGATCATGACCTGAGCCGAAATCAAGAGTTGGAGGCTTAACTGCCTGAGCCACCCAGGTGCCCCAACCCTTTGGTTTTAAAGACATGTAGAGGGGCGCCTGGATGGCTCAGTCGGTTAAGTGTCCGGCTTCAGCTCAGGTCAGATCTCACGGTTCGTGGGTTCGAGCCCCACATCGGGCTCTGTGCTCACAGCTAGCTCAGAATCTGGAGCCTGCTTCGTATTCTCTGTCTCCCTCTCTCTCCAACCCTCCCCTGCTCATGCTCTCTCTCTGAAAAATAAAAATTAAAAAACATTTTTAAAAATTAAAAAAAAAAAAAAGACATGTAGAAAGGGGAAGAGCCAGACCCAGAACCCAAGTGAAATTAGAGGCAGAGTGAAGGTGAAAACCTGGAGCCCCCTGTCAGCGTTCTACTCTTCCATATGCCCCCTCACCAGCTGGGTTTCAAACAGCCAAAAATATCTGTTGATGCTATTGCCTGCAGAGTACGGTGTTAAGCACCATGCAGAAAGGTGGGGGAGGACCCGACACCTAAGACACAACCTGCCTGCTGAGGGTAACCCTAGTGGGGAATGTCCAGCATAGGAGGTCTACGACCGAGTAGCAGGAAGAATAGCCACACGGAGGGTAAAGTGGGAGGGGCCAATGGGACATAGCATGAGCCAATGGTGGCAAGGTTAGCGATAATTACAACAAATACGTACATAACACAACACTTCTAAGTACATATGTTAACTTTTTTAATCTCTATAACCCCCCTATGAAGTAGACACATCCCCATTTTACAAATGAGAAGGCTGAGACACTGAGAGGCGAAGGCACCCGCTGAGGTTCATTTATCTACTAAGGGGAAGGGCTGGGATTCCTTCCAGCCCTGGCATTCTGCTCCAGAGTCTGTTCTTAACCTTCTAATTCTATCCCCTTACAGGGTAGAGGAAAGGGCAGGAGTGCCTCTCACCCTCCCCTCCCCGCAAGGAAGACGCAGGGGCACAGGTGCTAGTCTGAGCTCCTGGTCTCTTGCTTCTCAGCTCTGTGACTCCAGGGAACTAGACCTCAGTGAGCCCCCTCACCTGAAAATGCACACTCCTGACCTCACACAGCTTACCGAGAGGGCTACAGGAGACTGAGTTTGAAGTCACTTAGCACAGGTCCTCTTGTGAGAGGCACAAAGAAAAGTAAGGGCAGGAGGGAGAAGAAACTTCCTTTTAATGAATTCTTTAAAGCCCTCTCAGCAATCTTTGCTTTCCCTTCCTTCCTCTCCATGATTCCCAGGACATGAAGCCTCGTGCTAGAGAATGGGAAAAGAACTGGATGGGTCCAGTCACCAAATGACAAAGACGGGGGTTTCTCTCTCCAAATTATTCCCTGAGCACATGGGCAAAAAAACACCACCAAACTTAAAATTTGTTATGACATGAATCATTCTGTGGGATGCTGTGAAGGACTTGCAGGGGCCGCTTCCAAACCTTAAGGAAAACTGGGATTCTCTTAAGGAAAAAGAAGATCCTGCTCCATTCTGCTCCAGAATGCGGCTGAGCTCTCCTACGGGACACGAAGATGAAACTGAAAGAGTCAGTGAAGGACAAGTCGCTGAGCCCTGTGACTACAGAAGTGACAACTGACTCCTGGTGGCACCAAGGTGACATTTTTAGCCAGTGTCACACTGTGAAGCAGGGTGTCACACAAGAACACCTGATCGCACACAATCTTCACTGAGGGGGAGGGGGCAAAATGCTCAAGAAACAGGGTGGGTGAGGCAGGGCTGAGAAGGGCACTCATAACACTCACTGAACGCAGAGCCCTACCTGCCTGTGCCCCCATCTCTGGCAGTCACTCTTACCTGGTAGGGGGTTCCGTGGCTGGGTGGGCAGGGAGGTGGTTAAACAGCACCCCATGGAGCGCCCTCGCCTTGGGGTATCGGGTGATACTGGGCAGTTCAGAGAGCATTCCTCCGCTCCTCTCCCCACCCCCAATTAAGTGATGAAGGGTCCCTCCCAGAAGCGGCCACTGCGGCCCAGCCTGGGGGTTTCTCGGGTAAGGGACAGCTGGCCGGGCCGCTCCTCCGAGGGAAGCTGTGGATATGGGCGGGCTCACCTCCGCTGCAGTTTGGGAGGGCTCCCCCCGGTGGTGCTGCGTCACTGGAGCCCCCGAGCTGCAGCTCCGGACACTGGACCTCAGCACCCGCCGCAGCATCCGGGACACTGGCCTGGCCGCCATGAAGCCTGTTGGCCGGGCAAGTCCCCACTGGGTAGTAGGCTTCAGGAGCGCACTAGCCCTGGGCTCACAGCCCAGGGTCCTCGAGGCAGGGGCGGAGCTCGGGAGGAACAGGGGCGGGCCCACGTAGCCAATTGGCGAGGGCGCCGCACCGCGCGGCCTCCTGGGAGTTGTAGTCCATTCCGCCTCTCCTTTCTTAGCCCGCGCAAGCCTTCTAGGGCTTGGAAAGCGCTAGTTCAAAGTCAGCAGAAGATTCCGGTCTTTCTACAGGCTTCTTGGCCTGCGCCAGTGCAGGACCTAAGTGGTGGTGTGACCAGCACAAACTGCTATAGGCAGGGCAGTACTGGGGCCAGGTGACTGAAGCATTGCTTTGGGCACCAAATTTAAACACTTGCCAAAAACGTACATTATCGAGATAAATAGTATTTAAGGCAGTATTTTTAAAAGAATAAATGCTAAAAAAAAATCCATGATGAACAAAATAATATAATATTTTCTATAAAGAGAAGATCTACCCCACACATTTATGATTCATCTTACTCCCTTCAAAGTAGTCTAGGCCCTGGTTGAAGGCTGATCTGTTCTCTCTTTAAAGATATATTTTTCCAATTGTGCCCCCAAACGCCATTAACAAGCTCGGCCTCTCTGTTTAAGAAAAAAAAGTGGGTATATGGGAAAAAGTTATAGAATGAGCAGATATCAATTTTGGAATGCTTCCTTACACACTGTGCACCATGCCAGGCATCATTTAATACTTAAAATAATCCTGCAATTAACAGGATGTGGATTTTGCAACTGAGGAAACTGAGGCTTAGAGAGGTTAATTTTCCCAAAGGCACACAGTTGAGAGGTGGCAAAACTGGGGTTTGAACCCAGCACAGTCTCATTCCCAAAGTCAAGAGTCAGTGTATATCAGGAATGGAGTGAGTTGTGTGGGGGGGAATCTCCTTTTCTTCTTCAAAAGACAAAAAGCTATATATAGTCCTATAAGATTTTGCACAATACACACTCAACAATGAACATATGTACCAAGAATGATTATGTTCAAATTAGCCTATCTGTTGTATCCAAAAACCCCATGGCCACAGAATTGCAAGAATCAAACATTTACTGGAACATTCTAGCTGCCAAGTGTGTATTAGAAAATGGGGGTCTTAGTCTCCTGGTCTTGAGAAATTGACTGTTACTGACTTGCACAAATGCAGCAAGACTATCAGAAAAGCTGGGATGATTCTAGCCTTAAACTCAGGGTGAGTTTCTTATGTTAGTCAGAATTCAGACAATACATTGCAGGGGTGAGGGGGTTTCTGGGAGTGTTTGAAAGAGACCTAACAGAAGTCTATTTTGCAAAGGGCCTGAGGCCCACTGAGGACTGTTCAAGCTCCATCCCCTGCTAAATTTGATATGTAGCTTTGTCACGGTAACTGTGTGTGGAGGTGAGGATGGCATCTCCCCACCCTCTACCTGTATGAGGCCTGAAGAGTTTCCAGGAGAAAACTCAACCTCAGGGAAGAGGTCCTCTGACATAATGAACTTGATCCAGCAGCAAGGCCTTAGAAATGGGAGGAAACAGGGATTCTATGTGTTGGTTTGTAATCATCTCTGGACCCAGCTTTCTTAGTTTCTTAAGACTGCCTTAGCAAATGACCCCATACTTGGTAGCTTAAAGCAAAATATATTCTCTTACAGTTCTAGATGCCAGTCATGCTTCCTTTGGAGGCTCTAGAGGAGAATCTGTCTTATCTTTTTTTAGCATCCAGAGCTGCATTCCTTGGCTAATAGTCCATTTATCTTCCTATCTGTCTTAAATTTCTCTCTGCCTCCTTCTTATAAGGACACTTGTCATCGCATAATCCAGATGAGTGTTTCATTGTGGATCCTTCTTGGGGTAGGGGAGGGAGTGAGGGACAGAAGACAGGTGGAGAGAGAAGAGTGGTAGGATAGGGAGAGAAGTATTTACTAGTTGGCCAGAAACAAGATCACTAGAGTTAATTAAATTGAAAGATGTTAAATCTTTTAAAAGTGAGCCACAAAATATCATCCTGTGCCCTCATCAGTAACCCTACTCTTTGAGCCCATCTGAAATGCCACCAGTTGCATGAAACTTTTCTAGATTTTGTGCTCTTCATCCAAACTGTAGGTGACTGTTCTTGTGCTTGGGCCTTGTCACTCTTATGGTTTATTCAGTTTAGCCTGCACACCGAAGTCTTCTTTACATAATCAGCAATCTATATAGACACTTCTAGTGCTGAGAAACTTTGATTTCCTGACATTGCCTATTCCCCTTAAGAGCCTCTCTATTAAAATTCTTACTTGTATTGAACAGAGGTGTCCCTCTTTCTGTTGATATATTGTGATGAATTGTCATCTGGGTCACACACACTGCTACTGACTACGGATGAGGAAATACCTCCAGGAGCTCACAGCCTAAAGTATGGCTCTGATCTGGAGAGTCCATAGATGGATTTGGGAGTACCTGGCATGGTGTTTAATGCACAGAAAATTCCCAATAAATGAGCATTAAATGGTACATTTCATATCTTTGACTTGCCTTTCAAGTGAAATGGCTGTATCAGTCAGAATGGGCTAGATTGTGCTGTTGTAACAAACAACCTCAACATCTCAGTGGCTGAAAACTACAAATGTTTCTCATTTGTGTTACATGTCCAGCAAGGGTTAGCTGGAGATTGTCCCTCATCAGTGCTGTCCTCACCCTTGGCTCCAGGTTTATGGGGCCCCTAACATTCACATCGAACACTGGTGATTACCAAGAGGGAAAGAATATGGTAAAGTGAAAACTACTCTTAGAACTTCTGCCTGGAAATACCACACATCTCTCTCCTTCAGGCAAGTCATGTGGCCACATCTAATTTCAAAGAGAAAAGAAATTTATCCATCCCACAGAGAAGAGTAAAAATGTCACCAAGGAACAAAATTCCCTCATGCCTTAATGTATCATCCAGGCTTTTCCATTTCCTAAGACAGTTCTTCCCTTTATTTATCCCTGTCACTTCCATTGTATACCGAAAACAGCCATGGTGACCTTATGTGTCTGCACATGTCAGCCATAGTCCCAGGGCCATGAAGTGCCTACTCCAGCACTGTCTTGTTTAGGGTCTGCCATCAACAAAATTAAGGGAAGAATCTATAATGACTCTTTAAGTCAGTGGTTCTCAAAGTATGGGGTTCTGAGGTCAACTATTTTCATAATACCACTAAGATATTATCTGCCTTTTCCATTCATGCTCTTATGACTATACAGAAGAATTTTCTATACCCTATCTGATTATGACTTCATATCAGATTGAATACGAAAGCAGATAGGAGAATCCAGCTGCCTTCTACTAAAGCCCAACGTAAAGAGGTTTACTAAAATGCAACACAGTGCCACTTTTCTCCCTAATGTTTTTTAAAATGGTTATTTTATTAAAACTGTTATACTAACATATAATACATATTACTGACATTTTAAATGAATCAAATATTTAAAAATTTTAATTTCTCATTATAAATATAAATTAAATAAATTGACATAGTAAATAGATATTGAAGAGGTATAATATATATAAGTAAAAATTATTTGGGGTTTTGATACTTTTTAAGAGTTGAAGTAGTTCCTGGCAAAAAGTTTGAGAATTTCTGCCTTAACATACACTCCCTTATCTTTTGTAGACCCAGAGGAATCCTAGTAGTGCTTTATAATTGCTCTGTGGCCACATCATCTTCCCTAGATCATTGAAAATAAAATAAAATTGTGCCAACTCCCTTATTTCCCTGGTCTTCTGGAATGGGCTTCCTTTCTTGCTAAGGGGATAGCGGTGGGATGATGCCTTCAGCGGTCCTAACAGAACAGGCACAAGGCAGGAGCCCCATGCTGAGGGTCAACTCCTTGGTTTATGTTTAGCCTCTGCCATCTGGTAACTTTCTCTCTGCCGGTTTTGGTTCCTTGTCACTGAGCGATCATAAACTTGTCTTCATTTTGGGGGGGAAATTAGGTCATTTAATGTGTAAGCAAGTGCTCTGTTATATTATCTGGGAACAGGGGTGTCTTACTAGTGTCACTGAAACCATCCTTTCCCCACATGAAATACATTGTAGAGATTGATTCCTTTGGGTTTATTAAGCCTCCAGGGGAATGTTTATTAGAATTAGGTAAACCCTGTAAGGAATTTGTAGGTCCATTATAAACCATGAATACCTCAAGTCAATTTAGTTTAACTATTTTCCAAGAATGGGTAACCAAGAGCAATTAAAGGAAATGGAGTAGGTATAATAATGAGTTGCAAAGATTGAGAAGGCACAGGGATAGCCATGAATGATGAATCCTGGCAGGGTCCCAACTCCCAGGGAGCCCGAGACCTTTGGGGTGTGGAGAAAGGGAGGACTAGGAGGGGAGCAAGAGCTTTCTTCTGAGATCTTCCCAGACCTTCTGTACATGTCCTCTAATCTCTATTCTGAAATCACCCTGAACTATTTCTCCTATGTTCCATATGAGTGTATGGTGGTTTTAAATAGGCCCATAAATTCTTAAATACTCCACATGTCAAAAGATGGAGCCTAGTTCCTCATCCCTTAACTATGGGCTGGACTTAGAACTCTAGCAAAGGAATGTGGCAAAAGTGATGGTGTGAGGCTTCTGAGGGTAGTTAATCAAAGACAATATGATTCCCTTCTTGCTTTGTCTCTGGACTCACTCAGATTCAGAGAAACAAGTCGCCATGTTCTGAACAGCCTGTGTGACCAGGAACTGAATCATACTGCTGATACCCATGAGGCACTAAGGCCTCCAGCCATCAACCCTGTGAAGGAGCCATCCTGAAGGCAGGTCCCCAATCCTGGGGGAAGCTTCAAATGACTGCAATCTCAGCCAGAGCTGCCCAGTTGACCACCTCCAGATTCCTGACTCCCAAAACTGTGTGAGATCATCGATATTCATTGTTTTAAGCCACTATATTTGAGGTAACTTGTTACACAGATATGGATGATACATGCTGTCTGTGAATTCTTCCTAGGATTTACTATTTCTTTAAAGATACTATCCCCATTACAGGAAAGGGACGCCTTTTGATATCTGGATTTGTGAAATTCTAGGTTGCTTTTTGTCCATTTGCCCCACTCTTACTTAGGATTCCTTTTCACTTCTCTCTGTCCCACTTCTGCTCTAAGAGGTTGATTCCATGACCTTTCTTGCCTCAGGCTGCCGACTGGTTTCCATCTATGTAAAGCACAGCAGAAAGCAGGATGAGAGAGAGGTCTGGACATCTACCCCTGACTCTCCTTTCCTTTCCACCAGGCCTAGGGAGGCAAAAGATGATCTTATACCTGACTATTTTACTCACTCCTGTGGAGTTAAAGTTTGCTATGTTAAGGCCCATGTATTTAGAAGAAAAGCAACTCACTCTTAGTTCCTCCTTTAAACTTCGGGTGCCTGGGTAGCTCAGTTGGTTAAGCATCTGACTTCAGCTCAAGTCACGATCTCATGGTCCGTGGGTTCGAGCCCTGCGTCACGCTCTGTGCTGACAGCTCAGAGCCTGGAGCCTGCTTCAGATTCTATGTCTCCCTCTCTCTCTGTCCCTCCCCCACTCTCTGTCTCTCTCAAAATAAAATAAAGACATAAAAATAATTTTAAACTAGAAAATAGTCTCTAATTCCCTTAAGATAATCAAATCCACTTTTTCAGGCCTGATCCCTCTGCAAGCAAAATCAAGTTGCACTGTCTGGATTATGTGATTGCTATTTGTTAAATCATCAGGGTGGAGTCCTAAAACAAAGAATATCAAAAGCTAGCTTTCTGGAGATATCTCAGACATTCTTCCTGCTTGCTTGAGAAGTGGCTGACCGAGAACACTGTGTGACATGTTCCTCTCCTGCAGCGGTCAGGGAGGGGCAAGCCTCTGTGAATAAGGCAGGTGACAAATTGGAAAGAACCCTTACTTGACGGTGGGGAGGAGATCTGACTGCCAGTCCTCACTTGCCTCAAGTTCACTGGCTGACCTTGGGCAAATTACGTAACTTCTCTGGTTTCCCCACATGTCAAAGAGAAACATTTCACATGATGGTGATTGTGAAAAATCATTTAAAGGATGTGGCTATATTATTAAAATAGAAGATGAAGCACAAAAAGGTTAAGCAGCAAGCACAAGAGCACATGACTGGTAAGGGGTGAAGCTGGGATTTGAACTCGGAGTCTGGCTCTGAATCCATGCTGTTAGGCATCAACTTCATTAGTGGCCTTATGTTGACCACAGTCCTCAAACAGTCTATCCACTAAATTCTCTGAGCATCCCTGTACGTCTCATCTCCCTCCTGCTATGATTCTGTACCATAGTCTATTGTCTTTCAAAGTTTTACATAACATTCAAAGGGGCAGGGAGATAAATTTTGAGTAAAAAGAACTTTATATAATATTAAAGTCAAGGTCCAAGTAAAGAAAGTCTATTAATTATAAATGAAGAACAGAAAATTCCCTCTCTCTTTTCTGAAGAATATTATGGAGCTAAAGTAAATAGAACACAAGTCCAGAATCTTATCTGAAGGTCTAGAGGCCAAATAGATTTTGGAATTTAGAAAGGTTTCAGAGTTTTGAAAAATCATAGACTATAAATTATATACACTATATGCATGTATAAAAGTTTATGAATATGTTACATAATACAGGGTCTGAGGAAGTCATTAGTAATCAAACAATGGTCCTGCAAGAACACAGACATTCCTGCTAAGAGGATTAACTGTTATAAAGAGTTCATGTCAGTAGTAGGTCATGTTTTGCTGACAAAGCATGGAAGAAATGTAGTTTTTAGAAATAGTTTGAATTTTGGAATTATGGATAAAGAATTGTGGACATGAGATAATGCAGAATTGGACAAGGGCAACTTAATTATCTTAATATTTCTTCAGAGTGAAGAGTACATACTTTCTTCTTCCAATTCTAGTTCCCTCCTTGGGGAAGAGGATAGAGCGCTACAGCTCCTGTGGTCGAGGCCAAAGATATTTTTTCCCCTTGAGGTTTGGTTGACTGGGGAAGTCCATATGTTATGCAATACTGACCATAAGAAAGAAATCAGAGTTTTTGCTTGAGCAGGGGATACCTTCTTTTTGCATCACCAAACCCTCTTTTCTATCTTTTTCACCTTGCTCTGGGTCTCAGAAGGCTGACCTATGGGGATGACACCCTCTGGCATCTGACTGAGTTTGGCTGTTGGTTGCTCTGGGAGGCATCTGGGATACTGACCCATGTTCTGCTTCAAAAGTTCTTACTGCAGGAAAGTAGTGCTTCAACCAAGCTGTACTATCACACAGAGCCTGAGGATGGTACCTTATCTGTACAGTGTCTCTAATAATTATACATACTTTATATCACTCCAAGAAAGATAAGGTACACTTGGCCCATGGAGGAAGTCTCCAACACATGTAAAGATTATAAGTGTGTAATGGTTAACCTGGCCTGGGATATGTGAGACTGGCCCTTAGAAGGGAACAACTTATTCTTCTAGAAGATCTGAGAGGGTCCTTACTCCTGGCAGGGCTTTGTAGGGCAGGGAGCTTGAGACCCTTCCAAGGTAGAAAGGCAGGGATTATGAGCATGGATTCTGGACCCAGGTTGCCTGGGTCAGACCTTACCAGTTGCCTTTGAGCAAATTAGTGGTCTATATCTTCATTTCTTCATAATTAGAAAGAAACAACAGGATGGACTTCTCTGGGATGCGTGAAGATCTGACGATTCAATACAGAGAACTTAGGCTTAAAGGCACTTTGGACATTCAGGATTGTTAGCTTCTTTATTGGAATTGGTTGTTGACTTCTCTGTGGCATATCTTGTCTGCTAGCCCCTTCTATATTCCCTAAGTAAGTGCATCTGACGGTGGCCTTTCAGCCACTCCAATCTACCTCTGACATCCATTGGTCTATCTGCCAGTCTATGTTTTGAGCCTTCCTCACATCCCTGTCAGACACCAGCAGACCCTTCATGATATCTGTGCAACATGCAGCCAGCAAGCACAGAAGCAGGCTAGTCAGCTGCTTGGGGAAGAGCCATGAGATTTCATCCCTGTAGTTATAAAAATGGGCATCTCCCATGTGGTATGCACAGACCAGAGAGAATATAAAAGCATAGTAAAGCAGAGACCTCAAAAGAACTTGCAGGGAAAGTAGAGGCTGTTCTTCAGTTCTGCAGGACATTGAGTGGAGAGAAGCGACAATGAATTCGCTCTTTTACCAACACACAGTTCCCACATTCCTGTCTCATTTTGCTGGCTCATTAAGGAAAATTTCAGAGCTGAGGTTTGAGTTTCCTCATGAAGACAGGCAGAGAGCTTGGAAAACTAGAGGGAGCAGACATCATGAGCCTAAACTGAGACTGGAAAAAGCTGCAAAGGCAATAAATACCTGAGCAAATGGCCAGGGCTGCTCCCTAGCGAAAGAAAGGTGAGCTGGAAGGGGGCCTCGGCCAGAAACATAAGGAAGGAGAGGAGTGTGTTCTTGAGCAGTGAGTGGTGCCATCCCCGTCATGAGTGTGATAGTGTGACAATAAGCAAAATGTCTCCAGCTCAAACCACGGACCTGAGTCCCGGCATAACCTTCCACTTCTAAAACAAGTCCACTGTTCGTGACTCCTAAATGTTTCTTGTTTCCCATTACGTGAACCTGTAAATATCCATGCTTCTTCCCCATGCATTGTTATTCATGGGGCCTTTTCTTTGTCAGACACAAGAAGGGCCCCAGAGGTGTGTGAGGGGCTGGCGATCAGGCAAAGGCATCAGAGTTGAGGTCATCCAGGGAAGACTCAAGATTACAGGTGTTCAGTTGTTCAGTTCACTCCCTTTGTCAAACACAAGGATCACCCCTAGGTCACCTGGATTTTTTTTCTTTGGCTGTTTCCTCCCCCTCCAGACTGCATATTCAGGAGCATGGAGGTGCCCTCACAATTCTGCCTCTGTAGTAAATAGAAGGGAGACTTAACGCTGTGTAACTGGAGATTGTTCATGGTGCTCACAACTCTACCAACCTTTAGCTTGGCTTCAAGCACAGCTAGTCCCTTCCAGCCCTCTCAGTTTTATTCTTTCCCCAGCACACCTTTTCTTCCATCTTTGACCTTTTGAGAAAGGGCTGAGAGTGGAAAGGGAGAGAGGAGTCCTTGCCTGCCTGTTGGTTCATCTGATGTCCATGCTTGCTTTGAGACTGCACAGTCCCACTCCTGGAGCCACCCATTTGTGGGCTGGGTCTAAGATTCATTACTCACCTTTAAGGCAAACTGTTTTCCCAGATCCTAGCACATGATGCATGGTCAGTAATTGTTGAAGAACAATGATGGTACAGATACATGCAAGAAAAGAAAGGTCAAAGTACTGAGCTTTCTACTTTAATATAGAGTTCAGTCAGAGAGGAATAATGTAGTCAGATGACCTGACAAGGGGTTGGCTATGTCCCTCCCCACCCTTCTACAACAGAGGATCCAAGGTCAGAACACTGTGATACCATCTACACCTCTCCATGCTTCTGTCCCTAATTCTGGCCCCCATTTCAATAACAGAGCATGGGGCTAGAAACATTTTTATCTACAGCTCAATTGGACCTCTCGAACCTCTGCAAGGAGTGATATTCTGCTGGCATAGTGAATTTCTTACATACTCTGTCAGGCTAAATCTCAACCTCAAGTATGCCTTGAGTTAATTTCAAAAGGCCCCTTTTATTACTTTGGTGAAGCTGTCATGGCTGGGGTTGGTGTGGCAGACAATGGCTGACATCCCACCCTGCACTCTCTAGACCTTTCAGTGTTCACAGCAGCTGTGGTTTTCAGGTCCGACACAATTAATTCTTCCCATCTGGAGTTGGAGAGTTTTCTCAGATGCCACAGGAGCTCACTTGGCAAGTGTGAGGAGCTGAGGGTTGGTGGGGAAGATGCCTCCAGAGGCATTCCTAACTAACAGCATGGGAGTCAATGAATACATATCCAGGGGGGCAATGCTGAGGCCTGGTGCCCAGCCTTGCCCATTAGTGCCATTTTTCCTGCCTTTTCTCCCTTCTCTTACTTCACTGTGCTTGCAGAATTCATCGCCCACAGATACTACCTGTGCCTAAGTACTCATCCAGGGTCTTTTCTTGGAGAAATCTGAACTAAGGCAGTTGGAAAGGGGAAAAAAATCATTTTTCGGTGTACTTTTTTCCTCCTACTTCTCATTTACTCTCCTACCCAACTGGAAGCTGGCTTCTGTTCCTCCTGCCATGATGAAACTCTAGATACTGCCAAATCCAGTGATTCTGTCCTATCATATTTGATCTTTCAGTAGTAGTGAGCCAACAATTTCTTCCCTGGAGGATGCTTCTCTATTGGCTTCTGGAAACCTTCTCATTTTCCTCTTACCACTGAGCATTTGCCAAAGATGGCTTTTCCCACTTCCCTTTCTAAGCATCCATGTCTCCCAAAGCTTTATCTTAATCCTCCTGTTCTTACTCCTCATACTCACTGGGAGGTCCCAGTGGCTTCCATTATAACAAAGGCCAGTGAGACTCCAATCTTCTCCCACACAGCCCTCTGTGTTGAGCCACCTCTGTTCTATGCAAACCTGCCTACTAGGTGGAAACTCTACCCCTATTTAGGCATGCCCCTAAATAGTAGTACATTCCCCCCTCCCCCACCAAGAAATTCAGCAAAGAAGGGTAGAAGAGAGGCAGGGGCATGAGGAAGTGGGGTTAGGAAAAGTTATGCCTGTTTTTACATTGGGAAGCCCTCTAAACTAGAGGAAGTGGAAGCAACAAGTAGAAAGAAAGAAGGCAAAGATAGAGAAGCTGAGTTTCTGAGCAGGTTGAGGGAAAAACTAGAAGGAAGGATGATTCGTTCAGATTCAGAAACACTTGTAGGTGACAGGGATATAAGTTGATGGCATTCCTGTTAGTTGGCATCTGTTGTTTCCTTGAACCAGGAGGCAAAATTATTCACTGATGGAGTGAAATGGAGGAGATTTAAAGGTAGAGGTAAAACTTTGGAATGGGACATGAATTTAGAATGCAATAATGAGGGGCACCTGGGTGGCTTAGTCAGTTAAGCATCTAACTTCAGTTCAGGTCATGATTTCACAGTTCATGGGTTCAAGTCCCACATCAGGCTCTGTGCTGACAGCTCAGAGCCTGGAGCCTGCTTCAGATTCACTGTCTCCCTCTCTCTCTGCACCTCGTGTGCTCGCACTCATCTGTCTCTTAACAATAAATATTTAAAATTTGTTTTAAAAAATGCAATGAGAAGCTCAACATAAACTGGCTTTTAAAACAATGAGGAGATTTACTGACCAATCAATATAACTTGACAGTCTAAAGGCAGATCTCAATGCAGGCTTAGTGTGATTCAGAGGCTCAGGATTCCTTCTGGCTCCTGAGATTATCTTGTCTTTTCTGCCCCTGTGTTTCAGCAGTTAGTGACACCATACCCACACTACAGCCCCCAGAGAGGGAAGGTCCCCTCTGGGGCTCCTGTAGAAGACAGAGAAAGCTTATTTCCAAGAAGCCCCTACAATGATCTCCTCATGGCTTACACTGGGTAGTATGCTCATCTGTGATGAACCAATCACTCTGGCAGGAAAAATAGGAGAGCTGATTAGCTTAAGCTCATCAGGGCCCACCCATAGACCTGGAAATGAGGTCAAATCCATCCAAACAATATCATTGGGAATGAGGGCAGGGAACTCCCTCAAAGGAGAATCTGCGTGCTTTGGGGAGGAAAAGAGGGGGTGGGTGCTGGAAAGTTAACCAATAAATGTCCACCATAGTTTGTTTCTGAGGAAATGTGAGAAGCAGCTGTTGAAAGAAGGTATGTTTGTGCTGAGGTGGGGTTCTGAGGAGTGTAGAGCAGAGAGATTTGTAGTGGCTTCGGGCTTGTGGTTTTATGATTGTCTGCAGCAGCTCAGAGTAGGCTGTGGTAGGAGAAGAGAAAGTGAACAGTGGGATTGATCCAAAACTGGATGCTTGCCAGGTACGTGTAAAAACAACTGGGCAAGATCTGAGCTGAAGGTAATAGAGTGGTTTGAAGTGATGGATGGGGAAAGAAGAGAATTTGGAAGGGACCTGATAGATTAGGATAAGATGGAGTGCTTCAGGGACTGAATGTTCAAATGAACTCAGAGGGGGGAAGATGGAAGAGGGGAGTGGGGGCACAAACAGGAGACAGCAACAAGAAACAGTGAGCTAGAGAGAGAAGATAATGAAAATAATGAGAAAGGATCAGGGTAAAATATTGACATTTAAAATTCAGAGGGAGAAAGTAATGTGAGGGGTTTCCTGGGTTCTATTTTCTAAATGAACACATCATAATACACATGTAATGAGTCATAGTGAGCTGGATAGCAACACAAGCTAAAAGCCCTCACTAACCTCAGAAATCAGAAATGTCCTAGAGGTTTCATCTCCCCTAAATGTTGGCCCAGCTGGATTCTTTGGGCAGAAGGACAACTGGGGCTATTGGCCATCCTCTTGGCCTTCAAAATGGAGTCCATATAACACTGAGGCCACTTCACAATTCTACCTTAACCAGAGGCTCTGGAAAAGGGTTTGTTATTTTGTCTTATCTTCCAAACAGAGGTTAGGCCACCTTGGCTCTTGGGATAGAAAGAATGGAAAGGGAGGATGCTAGGCATCCAACATATTTTATATCTATTTTTTTTTAAGTCAAACACTCTGGATAAGGAGATCTGCATAGAATTTCTATAGAATGAGCAAAGAAAAAGACTTAGATGGAATCTGAAGTCCTAGTTGACCATCTGGTTCAACCACTGACATGCTCTGAATTAAGTGCAATTAAATATATAGACCTTCAGTTTCTACATATGTATAATGAGTTTAATTATGGCTTCATACCAGGGATCAACAAATTTTTTCTTTAAAGGGCCAGAGAATAAATATTTTAGGTTTGGTGAATCATACAGTCTAATACAATTACTAACTCTACCATAGCATGAAAGCAGCTATATAAAATATATCAATGAATAAGTATGGCTGTGTTTCAATACACATTTATTTACAAAAACAGGTGGTCACAGACTGAAGTGTAAAATGTAAAACTAAACTCTAGAAGATAACATAGAACAAAACCTAGATGACCTTGGGTATGGCTAAGGTTGCCATAGAAGACATAGATAAAACACCAAAGGCATGGTCCATGAAGGAAATAATTGATGAGCTAGACTTCATTAAAATTTAAAAACTTATGCTCCATAAAAATCAATGTTTAAAGAATGAGAAGAAAAGCCATAGACTGGGAGAAAATATTTGCAAAAGAAATGTCTAATAAAGAACAGTCATCCAAAATATACAGAGAACTCTTAAAACTCAGTAAGGAAACACTCACCCCAATTTAAAAATGGGTGAAAAATCTTGACACATCCACAAAGAAGATACACAGATGGCAAATAAACATATAAAAAGATATTCCACATCTAATGTCGTCAGGGAAGTTCAAATTAAAACTACTGTGAAATATCACTGCACATCTATTATAATGACCAAAATTTAAAACACTGACAACACCAAACGCTGGTGAGGATGTGGAGAAATAAACTAATTCATTGCTGGTAGGAATGCACAAAGATACAGCCACTTTAGAAGACCATTTGGTAGTTTCTTACAAAACTAAACACACTTTTACTCACAATCCAGCAATTATGTTCCTTAGCTTACTCAAAGGGGTTGAAAACCTATGTCTACACAAAAACCTGCACATGGATGTTTATAGCAGCTTTGTTCATACTTGTCAAAGCTTAGAAGCAACCAAAAATTTTATGTGAATGGATAAACTGTGGTATATCCATGCAATGGATTGTTATTCACTGCTAAAAATAAATGCATTATCAAGCCATGAAAAGATATAGAGAAACCCTAAGTAAATACTATTGAGAAGCTGATCTGAGAAGGCCACATTAGTATGATTTTAACTATATGATGTTCTGAAAAAAGCAAAACCATGGAGACAGTAAAAAGATCAGTGACTGCCAGAAGTTGGGAGAGGGGCAGAGAAAGAGCTGGGGAGGGATGAATAGGCAGAGCACAGAAAAATTTTAAAATCAGTGAAAATACTCTGTAGGATACCATAATAATGGATACATATTATTATACGTTTGTCCAAATCCACATAATGTACAACACCAAGAGCAATCCATAACTTAAACGATGGATTTGGGGTAGTTATGATGTGTCCATAAAGGTTCATCAATTATAACAAATGTGCTTCCCTGGTGGGAGATGGAAATAAGGAAAGTTGCAGGAGGCATATGAGAAATCTTTGTGCCTTCCCCTGCATTTTGCTGTGAACCTGAAACTGCTCATTTTTTTATGTTTACTTTTGAAAGAGATAGAGCATGAGCAGGGGAGGGGCAGAGAGAGACACACACACACAGAATCCAAAGCAGGCTCCAGGCTCTGAGCTGTCAGCACAGAGCCCAATGCGGGGCTCAAATCCACAAACCATGAGATCATGACCTGAGCCAAAGTCAGATGCTTAACCGGTGCCCCTAAAACTGCTCTTTAAAAAGGAGTCTTAAGACAAGTAGGCAGGATTTGACCTCTGAAGTATAAAAAGGGCTGTGAAGAAGAGATGTAAGCCTGTGTCCCTTGGGTCCCTTTGACCACTAATGGGGACTCATCACCTCTGAACCAGCTTCTTATCAAGGTATTTCTGTGAGGCCCAGTAAATATCACAAAAATGCTAATACATGCAGCAGACACTAATTTTCCCCTGCTTATCTTCCTCACTCGCACCTTAATGTTGTTAGTAATCAAGACTTGCTCTGTGATTTGAAAGACCTGCCCTTTAGATGTCCCCACCTTGGTACCCAGTGCAACCCTATACCACTGGATGGTGGTACCATGTGCTGCCCCAAATTACACAATAGCTAACAGGGTTGAAAGCCTCTCTCATGTTGTTACATTTAATAGAAGGCTATTTAAGAAATATCAGATAAACTAGTGCCCACTTAGTCCTGATGTAATGGGGAGGAGTTTAAAGTTGGGGGTGGCATGAAGGAAAGACTGATGTATCTACTTAGAATGTATATTGCTAGGTACTATAACTGATAAAGTTTTATTGTCAAGCCACAGAAAGTCACTGATTTTTCACTTAGGTCATGGTTTGATGCTTATTGGAGAAGGAAGAAGAGAATCTCTGCTCTACATAATTATTCAAGGACCCAAATGCCTCCCATCATACAACTTCATGACCTATCACCACCACCAGTATTCAACCAGTGCTGGAAAGGGGGGAAAAAGGGGGGCGTAGAGAATTGAGTGGGGAGATTTTATGGGCCATGTCTAGAGATGGCAACATAATTTCCATCTATGTGTCCTTGGCTCGCTCATTCCTAGGCCCATACTTACCTGGAAAAAAGGTTGGGAAATGTAGTCTAACTGTGGATCTAGACAAAGAAGAAAGACTTGCTGAACATATGGGAAGACTATGACAGAGACCAACTAAGTGGCAGCATTACCCTCTACTCAAATACTTTTCCCAGTTGACAATTGAGACTGAATTACTGTTGGGACACAATTCTCTCTGGGTTTCATCTTCTGAGGAGAGGCACTGACAACACTCTGTGCTATTTTCTTGCTCATATCTTGCAAACATCCTTGGAAGTATCCAGAGTAGAGCACACATTTATTTGTTTGGTGTCCAAGATAATTAAGATAATATCTCTCTTTGGGGTGCCTGGGTGGCTCAGTTGGTTAAGCGTCCAAATTCAGCTCAGGTCATGGTCTCTCGGTTTGTGAGTTTGAGCCCTGCATCAGGCTCTGTGCTGACAGCTCAGAGCCTGGAGCCTTTTTCAGATTCTGTGTCTCCCACACCCTCCTCTCTCTTTGCCCCTGTCCTACTCATACTCTGCCTCCCTCTCTCACAAAAACAAAAATTCAAAAAAAATTTTTTAATGAAACTTTGCCTCAAAAGGAGACAACAATTTTGCTTATAGCCCCTTTAAAGAATGAAGTTCAGTAGGCATGACTTTGAGTAGACAATGAAAGAAAATGCAAAATGCTAATTGATTCACGATGTGGTTTCATCTTAGCTTGGGCAAACCATGCAATATTTAATATATAGTAGCAGAATATTTACTATTGAAGCTTGAAAAGATGTGAGTTCTTTGTGTGCCATCTTTC
>NC_043706.1:37169464-37172712 GCF_006229205.1 Suricata suricatta
AAAAAAAATGTTAGCATCAAAACATAGAATGACCATCAGCAGCTTGGAAACAAAATCCCAGAGACAATATTAGAGCACTCTCAAAAATCTTACCAAAGCTCCTGATGACCCAGAAGCTGACACAGTGTGGAAAAATTATGACATCAATTCTCCATTGAAAGTGATTCAGAGGACTTGGATTCTAGGGGAAATATAATTTAATGATACTTTAACCAATTTTTAAAACTTTGTCAGACTTATTGAGGTATAATGTACATGTAGTAAAATTTACCTTTTTTGAATTTTAAAAAATCTTTATTTTATTTTTGAGTGAGAGAGACCAAGTGTGAGCAGGGAAGGGGCAGAGAGAGGGAGACACAGAATCCGAAGAAGGCTCCAGGCTCTGAGCTGTTAGCACAGAATCCAATGCAGAGCTTCAGCCCACTGACCACAGACCATGACCTGAGCCAAAGTCAGATGCTTAATCAACTGAGCCACTCTGGCACCCCAAAATTTACCCTTTTTAGGGTTCTATGGATTGATTAAAACTGCATGGCATACAACCACCACCAAAATCAAGAGAGAGAATATTTTGAAAGTTTCTTCATTCCCCTTCTTAGTAAATCCTTAACCTATACCTCTAGTCTGGGAGGCTTATTCCACTTAGATGAATGTTTTTGTATTTATCAGTAGTTGGTTCCTTTTAGTTGCTGGGTAGTAGGTATTCCATTGTGTGATTAATTTACATCATTAGTTTATTCATTCATAGAACATCTGGATTGTTTCTAGTGTTTGGCAATTATGAATAAAGTTATAAATGTTCAGATATCAGCATTGGTATGAGTATGTAGTTTCATCTCTCATAGGTAAAAACTTACAAGTAGGGTTGCTGATCCTCTGGTAAGTACATGTTTAATTTCATAACAAGCTACTCAATTGTTTTCCAAAATGTCTGCACCATTATACATACATTCCCACCAACAATGAATGAAAGGGCTAGTTAAACTGCACCTTCACCAGCTCCTGGAATGATCAGCTGTCTAAAACTGTAGTCATTGTATAAGTTTGTAGTGGTCTCTCACTGTGGTTTTAATTTGTATTTCCCTAATGCTGTTGGGTATCCATATGCCTATTTGCTGTCTATATATCTCCTTTGATAAAATGCCTGTTCAAATCATTTTAATTGGATCATATTATTATTGGGTTATGAGTGTATAAATTAGGAACCCTTTATCAGATATGTGTTTTGCAAATATCATCTTAGTCTGTGGTCTGTCTTTTCATTTTCTTTCAGTGTCTTTCAAAGAGAAGGCTGTTTAATATTTATGAAGTCCAATTTGTCAAGTTTTTTTCCTTTATGGCTCATGCTTTTTGTATCCTTGGAAATCTTTGCCAAACCCAAGGTCACGAAGATTCTCTCTTGTTTTCATGTAGAAGTTTCATAGGTTTTAGACTTTTATCAGTAGATACATAGTCTATTTAAAGTTAGTATTTGTATATGGTACAAGGCATAGGTTAATACCCAATTGTTTCATTATTGTTTCTAGAAAAAAACTTTTTCACCATTTAATTGCTTTTCAACATTTATTGAAAATAAGTTGAATGTATGAGTCTATTTTCTGTTCCACTGATCTATTAGTTTGGAATTGGCAAAAGGATAAACAATCTTGATGGCTGTAGCTTTATAGTAAATCTTAAAATCAAATGATGTAAATCCTTTGTTCTTGAAATCAAATGTTTTAAGTCCTTTGTTCTTTTTTCAAAAATTATTTTAGCTACTGTCACTTTTCCTTGTAAATTTTAGCATCAGCATTTCAATTTCTATAAAAATCTAAAATTTTGGGCATGGGAAATTGTGTTGAACTTAAGATATAAATTCTCCTCAAATTGATCTATGAACACAGTATTTCTCTCCATTTTACTTAGGTCATTTTTTATTTCTCTCCCTACTATCTTATAGTTTTAAGCATAAACCTTGAGTATATTTGATCTATCTCTAAGTATTTCATGAACTTTTTTGGTGCTATTATAAATTTTTTTAAGGTTTGTTTATTTTTGAGAGAGAGAGACAGAGCGTGATCAGGGGAGGGGCAGAAAGAGAGGGAGACACAGAATCCAAAGCAGATCCAGGCTCTGAGCTGTCAGCACAGAGCCCAATGTGGAACTCAAACCCATGAATGCAAGATTATGACCTGAGCCTAAGTCTTGATGCTTAACCGACTAAGCCACTCAGGTGCCCCTTTGGTACTATTATAAATAGCATCTTTTTACATTTCTAGTTCAATTGTAGTATATGGAAATAAAATTGACTTTTGTGTATTCACCTTGTATCTTCCAATTAGGATACATACATTAATAACTTATTTTTAGATTCTTTGGGATTTTCTATATAGACAATCATTTTGTCTACAAAGTGTTACAATTTCTCCTTTCTAATTTTTATGTTTTATTTCTTTCTTGCCTTATTGTACTGGCTGGACCCTCCAGTGTAATGTTGAATAGGAATAGTGATGTTCCTCCCTATGTATATACAGATTGATAGATGATAAATCTAAGTATGAAAAAGCTCTTTTGATAAATACAGTAGAAAAGTCTAAATAATGAGAACATTTTGTCATGGTTTAACTGGCAGCATTTTGCTGTTGCAGTGGCACCCAATATAATGGTGTGTTTTACCACAGATGGTGGTACAATGAAATTCTACAATAGTGAGGGCGGCCATGTTGCATCTTCATAGACAATGATGTGAATAGTGCCTTGGAGTTGCACAGTGTTGAGGCCCTGATATTAGATTACATGTGCCTAGGGGCTTCATAATTTTTATTCTTCCGATTCCATTTCATTTAACTGGGAACAGGTGCTCATGTTAAGCCTGAGCCAGCTCTCCTCCTACTTAGTGTTGTCTAAGGCTAGAGATGGTTGATGAGTGGGGTGCATCTACTAGGGGTTGATCACTGTACATTTGATCAGGTAACTCAAAAACTGTGAAGGGTCTGAGATTTTTCCTTACTTGCAAGCTAACAAATGAGTCTGACACAGTTTGACAGATGCTCCCAGAAGATACAGAATGCTTGAACAAGAGACTTGATTGCTCATAGCACAGCAGGCAAAAAGAGCTCCACATTTGCCTTGGTTCTCCTTGCCCACCAAGTGCCATGGGACAGTGCAGGGCTGGTCCCATGTGAATGCTGACCCTAGAATAGATTTGTGTTACCCTCCTGACCTTGTGAAACCCCAAACTTAGGGAACTTCATTCTTTTTTTTTTTTT
>NC_043706.1:37172812-37175631 GCF_006229205.1 Suricata suricatta
CCTGCCATAAGTTGAGAGTTAGCAATATGAACAGCAGGATTTGATTCCCAACAATTTAATAGTTATTTTACACATATTTTATAATCTCTGGCTGGCAGATGTATTAATAACAAAGTGTAATGCCCAAGATTTTAATATCATCCCAAAAACAGAAACCGCCAGGGAGACCGAGGCACGCATGTAAAAGCAAAGGGCAGGTTTATTACGGCTTAGGCTCGCCGGGCCTAAGTTCGGTCTCACAGCCTTCACCAACGCAGTGGATCCGTGCTGAGAGCCCCGAACAAGGGCTGAGTAGGCTTTTTATGGGGCTTAGGAAGGGGGAGTTACAAGAAATTGTGACATCCAATCATTATTGTGTAACAGCATTGGCAGTAACTCTAACCATACACATTGTCCAGGGTGTTCGTTACTTTTGGCGGGACCCAATTACAACATTTAGGGTATCTTTGAAATTAACCAATTACAGAGCGAGTTCAGGGTCTTGTTCGGTGACTATCGGGTTAACTTTAACATTAGGTCACAGGGTCCTATCTAAAGTTCGCATCTGTAGGTTTCACCCTTAGGAATGTGGGGAGAGGTAGCTGGCCTTTCCTCATTGGATACTGCAAAGTGGTCCCTTCTCTAGGCAATGTGTAACTGCCTAATGGTTCCGGAGCGACTGACCTTAGGCCTTTTAGTTTAGAGGGGAAACAAAGCCTGTCATGGCGTCTGTTTGGTTCAGCCTTACAAAAGAAGAGACTTTTTTTTTTTTTTAAAGGATGAGGAAAGATTGGGATTCTCAAAAAAAAAGTTTTAAAGACTCTCCTGCTAAGGTTCTCTAGAAAGCAATATCTGAGGAAAGGATTAGAGTGCTGATACTGTACTTTGTTCAAGAGATAAAGCCCACTGAGATGAAGGCAAGATAGAAAAGGGGAGGTAGGGCCAAAAACCTGGGCAGCAAGTGATCTGATGCAGCACAGGGCTGGCCGCTGAGAAGCCATGAATTGGCAGTTGGTTACTTAGACATTTTGCATAGCATCCAGGACTTTTCTGGAAAGTTTTCAAATAGAAGCACCATCTCTGGTTGGAAGGAAAGAATTTATCTGCCCAGCTCCTTCCTCTTTCCCATTCCTCATTGTTCAAATTCCTCTCCATGGAGAGCTAACTCACAAGTGTGACATTATTTTTTTAAAGATTTTTTTTCAATTATTTTTATGTCTTTATTTTGAGAGAGAGAGACAGAGTGAGTGGGGGAGGGGCAGAGAGAGAGAGAGAGAGAGGGAAACACAGAATCTGAAGCAGGCTCTAGGCTCCGAGCTGTCAGCATAGACCCTGGTGTGGGGTTTGAACCCACAGACTGTAAGATCATGACCTGAGCCAAAGTCAGATGCTCAACTGACTGAGCCACTCAGGTGCCCCTAAGATTATAAGTAATCTCTACACCCATCATGGGGCTCAAACTCACAACCACAAGATCAAGAGTCACATGCCCCACTGACTGAACCAGCCAGGTGTCCAGCATTATTTATCCTTTGATGTCACTCAGGAAACTAGATCCTCTATCTAGAAGTAGAGGGGTAACTTGGTGCAGATACCACTGGCATGTGCAGTGTGAAGGACATGTAATCACAGGCCTCTGGACAGCCCAGAAAGCTTAGCAAAGGTAGCAGAATGCCTGTGCACTGCAGCGAATTACTGGTAGTTGAAAGAACCTTAAGAGCAAGTGAGGCAGTGTGACTCTGAAGTGGGGAACAAGGTTGTGTCTGATTAAGAAACTCTTCCCAGTGGATAAAGAGTATGCTAGATCCAGATAAAGCTAACATTGTAGATTTTAGAAAGAGAACCTAACAAGTTTCATGTTTGTGCTATATTCTGATAAAGCAGCCTAAGAGAGGGGGAAGGAAGGGGAGGGAGAGAGACATGGAGGACAGAGCAAAAGGCTCTATTAACACCCAACAGGAATTTTGGAAGGTGTGATTGAGAAGGAGCAAGGATTACATTAAGAAGGTGAATCCTTGCATTCAGTTTCAATGTGAGATTTTTGATGTCTAAGGATAGATTTTATGTACAGAAAAGGTTATTTTCTTTCATTTATTTGGGTTTGACTTTTAAAGCCTATTAAAATTATAAATTTAAAAGCCTAGTTTGTCTAATCCCCCAAATTTAGCTTATATATTTTATTAAACTATTTAAAAATTTTTTAATGCTTATTATTGAGACAGAGCATTAGTGGGGGGAGGGGCAAAGAGAGGGGGAGAGAGAATTTGAAGTAGGCTCCAGGCTCTGAGCTGTCAGCACAGAGCCCAATGCAGGGCTCTAACTCACAAACGGCGATATCATGACCTGAGCTGAAGTTGGGCACTTAACCGACTGAGCCATTCAGGGGCCCCTTATTAAACTATTTTAAATCTGGTAAGCTTAATATAAAACAGAAAAAATTTTCAGGGAAACTTGAACTTAAATCGGACAGAGTATTTACAGGAATTTGATTTTGAGTAATGTTATATAAACTTGAGTTGAACAGACTGATTGCCTTTAAATAATATTTATAAGTTTTATATGTTCATTTTTTTTAAGAACTTAGAATGCCTACACTCAACAAACCCATGACTCACTAGGTTAATCTTTCCCACATTATTAAGCGGCTCTTTAATACAAGTTCCTTTAACCACTCCACAGTTTATAAACAGAGTCACTTCCTCTTATATCATTCAACTTCAATCATTTAATTTGGAATCACATGCCAATTTGTCATATACATTAGTATGCCAGATTCAATTAGAGTTTACAAGTATTTTAAAAACCAGATTATTTTGTTGAAATGTAACACAAAATAATTA
>NC_043706.1:37175731-37176787 GCF_006229205.1 Suricata suricatta
CCTCACCTAGTTGTTGACAGGATGAATGAGTTAATTCATTTAATGTGTTTATAATAGTGTTTGACAAATAGTAATAACTCACTCCATTTTAGTTACTATGTAAAACAGACCACATCTTATATTTCTAGCAGTATAGCAAATTAGCCAAGTCCCAAAAACTTTCCACTATAAACCCCACAAAAGTATGATGAAATACAGAAAATAGTCTTCTAAATGCATAGCTGAGCTTATAATAAAATAATATAAACCCTAGGGTCAAAAATGAAGGAACGTAAACACCACACCAGTGGTCTAGAGTTCACACTAATCCCAGAGAGCTTAATGAAGCCTTTGCATGTAAAACTGAGAACTATCAAAGAGCTATTATACCTTCAGGAAAAGGTTGGAAACCATAAACAAAGTCAAAACATCAACAAAGAGGGATATCAAGCAAGCTTATCTGTCCTCTCTTGTATCTGGATAAGGGGGTGGGGGGAAGATCTCCCAAGGCACTTGCAGTCCCTAACAGCAGAATTTGACATTTATTATTTTTTTTAACGTTTTTTATTTTTGAGAGACAGAGCATGAGCAGGGGAAGGGCAGAGAGAGAGGGAGACACAGAATCTGAAGCAGGCTCAGGCCCCAAGCTGTCAGCACAGAGCCTGATGTGGGACTAGAACTCAAGAACCACGAGATCATGACCTGAGCTGAAGTTGGCTGCTTAACTGACTGAGCCACCCAGGTGCCCCAAGTTTGACATTTATACGACTCTCATGGTGGGGAACTCCCAGGCTGATAATATCTGTGACAAAATTAATACAAGTCCTCTACAGAGGGACAAACCCTCAAGTAAGGATTCTTGGGGTGCCTTTCAATATAGCCCTGTTGAAGATAAACTCACAATCCAAAATCACAGAACAAACAAGGAAATAGCCTGCCATAAGTTGAGAGTTAGCAATATGAACAGCAGGATTTGATTCCCAACAATTTAATAGTTATTTTACACATATTTTATAATCTCTGGCTGGCAGATGTATTAATAACAAAGTGTAATGCCCAAGATTTTAATATCATCCC
>NC_043706.1:37176887-37180600 GCF_006229205.1 Suricata suricatta
GGTTTAGAATTGGTGCTATGACATTGGTACATCCTCTTATCCTTTGGAACTTTGGAAAAGCAGAACAGATGAGACTTCAAGTTGGAATTCTTTCAACAGTGCAGGTGCTGAAATGACTCCATTCATGCTGGTGGAAGACAGCCCAGAATGCTGCTGTTGGAGAAGGGTCCACCTTACCCAGGCTGCCTGGTGCCACATATTTAAGTGAGATGTCAAGGTCACAGCCAGAAACTGGATGCAAGTCCAGTGGTTCAAAGGAAGAGGCCTTAATTAAAGGACTGTCAGGGGTGTGGACAGAATTCAGGGCATCAACAGAGTTGTTGAGGAACCCAGGACTGGCAATAGCAGCAACCTGGTAATCCCCTAAATAAGAAAGAAGTAGAAAAACTATTATAGCCCAATGAGTGCTAGAAGTGTGAAGAAGGGATTACTGGACAGAATCTGTAGTTGTTCAAGTACACACTACTGCCAGAAATGTATCCTAAAGCAGGGAGGAAGCTAGAAGACATATTCCAACCATTCTCTTCCCACCTGCCAATCTCCTGTTGCCTAAACCTGATGAGAAGCCAGCTAGCAAGGGAGCTCCAATGATGCAATTCCCAGGCACCAGTCTTCTAGGCAAAGAGGAGGGAAGGAAAGAATTGGAGGAAGATGAGGGAAGGGTGCCGAAGTCCAGCTTCAGCGGGTCGGGGGTTCCCTGAAGGATGGACGGTGTCGGTAAAAGGGAGCGAGAGAGCCTTGTCTTCTTTCTGCTCACCAGGCAGGCATCTCTGCACTGACCAGAGAGTCAGCTTTATTTATGGAAAAAATGTATGGGGAAGAAAACAGAAGTGGCAATTGCCTTGGACAATGATTTCTGATGACAAATTCTTTGGCATGTAAAAGCTTCCTAGAACATCGATTGGTAGAAGACTCATGCATAATCTTTACCAATAGGGATTGAAGTAGGTGACTAGATGCTTATCACCTGGGGAAGGTTATCTTTAGCATTTAAATACAAGGCAATGTTTTTTGCATAGTAAAGGCAAGAGTTAGTTCTTTGTGAGCAAGGGTCAATAGCCTGTTTTCTCCAGGGGAAGAAAAACAGGTTTTTTGGAAAATGTAACATTTGCTCCTATATACACAAAAGAAGAAACTTTTATAATTTTTTTCATGAGGTACAATTCACATATTTTTAGCATAAGAAAGAAAGTCACTCCTGATATCAGTCAGCTGCCTTGGGGGTCCATGCTCAAGCAGATATTGAGTGGAGGTTGAGTGGGGGTAGATACCAGTTGTCATCTGACGGTGGGAGGCCTTGCAAACCTGCCTTACTTCAGAAATGGCGCTCAGCAGAAGGGGGGCATGCAGGGGAGTAAACAATCAACAGAGCGAGGCTATCTATAGCTGGAATTGGACAAAATAAAGGAATTACAAGACTCCTGGCCTCTAATTTCTCTGGGACTTTAATTTCCCCAAAGGAAGAGAGATTTTATTTTCTCCATGGCAACAAAGGGAGAGTTTGTTACTAGAACTTAAATATCTGAGGGAATTTAATAAAGGGAGGAAATTCCTATAGTTTCAATTGGGGGTATTTTTTATATTGTGGGCACCATGCATGGTACTGTGCTGCTCAGGTGTGCAGTGTTCAGTGAACCAGGTTTTTCTATGAGGCTAGGAACTGAGAAGTAAAGCAGGAGGTCATTGTTTGGTGAATCTATGTCCTTCAGCTAAATGTTGTATTCTATCCACTTCAGAAATTTCTAGAGTCAACAGCAGAACTGCCCGTTCCTCTAATTCATCTAAGAAGTAGTAGTAAATGCTGGGAGCATCCTCAGGGGGTTCCCATGATGACTACTGGTCTCTCCCACTGAAGGGGTTATCTCATTCCTAGTTGAACATTGATTTGAGTAAGAACCATAAACTTGAGCTCGCTGAGCCAACAGAACACTAAGTGGGTAAATGCAGGGGAAGAAACACTACCACTTCCACCAATCAACCCACCCCTTCCTTCTTCCTACTTACCACCCAGGGAGGACCTGTTATCTACCCAGATTCCTGAGATTTTGACTGGGTCTCCTTTCCTCTTTGGAGCACAGCTAGGATTCCTGGGGATTCTAGATTCTGTCCTCTGAAATGAGCTAGGACTCCAGCAACCTTCATGGTCTTTGTTGTGTGGGTGATTTTACCACATTCCTTTCTCCCTGTTCCTAAGCGTGGTGGTTACTAATCTACGACTTCTGAGTTTAGAGGATAGGTAGCAAGCCCTGCTTTAACCTCACACTCAAGCCTTGTGCATAATTCAGACCTCTGTGTTCAGGGCTACGAGTCACGGACCTGGCTAGTAATAAAGCCACTTTCAGTTCAATTTTCTTTCTTTTTTCTTTTCTTTTTTTGTTTTTGTTTTTGTTTTGTGTTTGTAAATGTGTCCTTTGAGCATTTGAGTGGCTGGGGAATGGGCATCCACTGTTGCTAACCCAGCACCCTTTCCCCCCATCAACTATCATTTTCCTTTGGTAGGGGCACTTCCCCTTTTAGATATTTTCCTCTCTTGCCCCAGTCATGCAGATTGGGCAGGAGGCCATCAGTCATAGACCAAAGGTGGGCACATAACCAAAGAAGGACCAATCAGGGCTACTGATCCCATGATGACAGTAATGATTGGCCCTGCTTTGATCATATGCTCATTTTTGCAAGCATTATTCCTTGTTTGACTGAATCTTCGTTGAGAAGAGCATTTTCCTTTCTGGTAGTAAAGTTGGCAAGGGATAGCATAAAGTCATTAGGATCCATGTCCTCTGCCAGTGGGAGAAAGTCAGCCTTCCACAGAAAAGAACAAATTTGACATGTAAAGAAGCAGAGAAAGTAAGAATATTCTAAAGAGATAACATAAACCCTTCTCTAGCTACACCTGCACCCTTTGTGAAGTCAGTAATATTTTTTTTTTATCCAGGTTAGAACTTTCTTGGTTG
Source organism: Suricata suricatta (assembly GCF_006229205.1). NCBI lineage: Eukaryota > Metazoa > Chordata > Mammalia > Carnivora > Herpestidae > Suricata > Suricata suricatta. The sequence goes on from NC_043706.1 coordinate 37,179,839, forward strand.
TGACAGAAATCCAATTAAGTCCTGATTTTGTAGGGGATTACTGGGGGAGGATGTGTGAACATTTCTGGGGCCCTGGCGATTATACAACCTCCAACTTAGAAGCTTAACACTACAGATTAGGTAAAGCGAAAGCACAAAGTCAACAATGATGAAATCTCCTAAGTGGGCCAGGAGATGCTTCCCACAGAAGCAGTTCAGGAGCTGTTAAAGGCATAGGTTTCAGAACACAAAAAGTGCCACGCAGATTTTAAGGAGCTTCAAGTAACACAGCCATTGTAGCAAAAGTGAGGAGGCTCTGCAGCAGGGGGGATATCTTACAAGCCAGTCTATAGCATTTGAACTTTATTCCACAGGCCAGGAGGAGCCACAGTGTAGCTGCCATCCAAGACTCCTGACCTCTCTATACAGAGCATTTCTTTTGGTAGGTGGTAAATAAAGAGTAGAGGTGAGATATTAAAAAACAACCAACCAAAAAACCCAGACAATCCCCACCACCCACCCAAAACAGAAGCAGAGCCTGAGATCATCAGTGCATTGTTCCTAGAAGCCTGATACAAGGAGAATGGGACAATGCTAGTCATTAGTGATCTTGGACCAAGCTGCCCTGCTCCCCTGATCCTCCATCTTCTCATCTGTGAAATGATATTTTCCATTCAGCCCAGGCTCTGTTCTGAGAAACCTTTGCAGACTCATGTGCTGACTGGCACCGCCATCTAGTGGGCACCTTTAGAAATCATCTCACAGGATCACCCCCCCCCCCCC
>NC_043706.1:37180700-37187363 GCF_006229205.1 Suricata suricatta
GTCTGCGTGGGAATAGGGCCCTATAACCTGCAAGCTATACTCACCAGGCTGTAGGACTTCCTCAAAAACAGCACCGATAAACATAGAATGGCAGTACTGACAAATCATGGCCCTTCCCTGGATCCCTCACTGTCTATCTTGAATGACATCCAGCCCCTTCATATGCTTCCCCAATGATTTTGGAAATTGTCCATGCCAGTTTACAACTCCAGTCATCTTGGAGACTGTAAGGTCTACCATGTTTGCTTAAAAAAGAAAGAAAAGAGAAGAGAAGAAATAGAACTCTATTCTCACTTACTGGGCTGATGTGTCCTTTGCAGTTCATTCATGAATGTCCTATCCCACCCTGTGCCTAATGAGCTACCAAAGCCATATGAGATCTTGGGGGCACTGGCGTCTATGCTGAAAAGGTCACCATTGCCAGATATCCCCTAACAACTGGGACACTGGTGCCATTGTCAAGGATCTTGGCTATCCACAGTGACTATTACCAGGGCAGCACCCCCTTTCCTTGTCTCCCCACGAGAGCTGTTGTCATCAATGGAACTCTGTACACCCAATGTTCTGTAAAGACCTCAGAAGACAACGTTCCTGCTCTACAGCCAAAATTTTGGCAAAATAGTCCTGATGGAGAAAACTAGGCTTATTTCCAGTTCTAGTTGTCTGTTTCTATGCCCCAGCTTCTCCTCCCTTCTTTTCAACCTTGGGGCTAGAATAGCAATCCTGCTGTTAGCAATCCAGAACACAGTTCCACCAAAGTAAGTTGTGATTTTTTTTTTTCATTCTCCAAAACTTAAGTTAGAATGAGGTCTAAGACTGAGTAGGAGAACAATCAGAGGGCCATGCCTTAGTGGTCTGTTCCTCACTGACAGGGACTCCCAGCACCATTCTTCATGGAATTCTAAAACTAGGAAATTCCTTGAACAACATCTATTTCAAATTGGACCCCATTTGAAGGAGGACAGGGGAGAGGAGTTGGCAGAAGGGAGAAAGATAGAAAGAGGATATAAGCAAAATTCCATGAAAAGAAAAGTAGAAAGTGTCCACATTTTCAGGTCCACATTTTCACATCTTTTAATATGACTCCCATTTCTTTCATGTAATATAGAATTAAAATCATTGTTTACTGACTTGGTCTGTTTGGTTCTGCCAATGGTGAAACAAGGAAGGGGTGTTTTTGTTTTGTATGTATTTTTGATAGTGTGTTTTGCAAAGTTACTGTTGTCAGCGTAAATTCCAAGGATTGTTTATTATCTTAAGTCAGCTCAAGATTCTACCCTACTACTCTCAGAAGCTGAGCCTATCTTTATCATTTGGGAAAGAATCTGGAGGGAGGAGAGGATTGGAAGACTTTCCAGAGGTGGAACTTGAACTGTCCTGAGGGGAGGCAAATGGCTCAGGTACATGGATCAGAAGGCCTGGCTTTAGCTCTTCTCTTGAACTGTCATCCCAGTGTTGAATATTGTTCAATTCCATTTAGCAAACTCTCCTTGCATCCTTAATGGATAGCAGGGCATGTATTGCATGCAAGATATCTACAATTTAGCAGAGAGTGTCATGGTTATGGGGAAATACCTAAAGATTAATCTGGATGCAATATATAAGACCATAAGAACAATAAAGGAGGAACCTATTAAGTAGTAGAGGCAAGGTGGACTAGAACAGCAGAAGTTGGAAGGACAAATTCAAAGAGACACAGTCCTACAGAGGCATTTAAAACTAATGTGAGTCTAAAATCCTATAGCGTTGGAGATAGGAGAATATGGGGAAGCTCACTGTGCCAATGAGGTAACTGAGTCTTGATTCTGATGCCAGTTTCTGAGCAACATCAGATGCATTTTTCTACCTCCAACTCAAGTGGCCTGACTTGCATTGCCCCAAGTTCCTATCAGAAGAGCCCACAAGGCAATGAAGGAATTGGTTATTGTAAGACAAACATGCCATAAAATAGGTTCTCCTGTACAATTTGGACAATACAAGGAACCAGAATAGAAGTGTGCATTTGTAGACCTGGAAATTGGGTGCCCTGATTCACCAAAGGACTGAGTGGCTGGTATATACTAAACTTTATACTGAGCACATAAGAGAAAAATGAGTAAAATGCAGCTTCTGTTCTTAAAGAGTTTATAATTACTCAATACAGTCATGCTTCCTTTTCTCCAGAATATCCAACTCCAACATCCCATTTTTGACAAGAGCATCTTTCTTCCAGTCCTCCCAATGCACCAACTCACTAACCTCTGACCATGCCCACGATTTACCCAACCTCCAGACCCCTTTTACCTCAATATCTGCCTTGGAATCCATTCTCACCAACACCCTCAAATCCCTAGTACCCTTGAATTTTGATTGCTAGTTTCTAGTTTTGATCCAACTCTTGCTTCCTTCCATCTTTTTTTACAGTTGATTTTGAGAGAGTGAGAGAATCTTAAGCAGGCTCCACACTGCCCGCATGGAACCTGATGCAGGGCTCAAACTCACAAACTGTGAGATAATGATCTGAGCTGAAATCAAGAGTTGGACACTTAACCAACTGAACCACACAGGTGCCCCATTTTTTAAAGTTAATTCATTTATTTTGAGAGAGAGAGTGGGAAGGGGGAGAGAGAGAGAGAGAGAGAATCTTCATATTTTGAATAAATAGTCATTAAAGTCATTAACTACCTATCTTGGACCAGAAACTGTTCTTTTCTAGATTTTGAGGATATATCAGTAAGGAACACAATTCCTCATGGGGCTTAGTTCTTAGTTTTATTTCCACATAAGGAATAACTACACAATAAAAAGTAAATATATAATGTCATATGGTGATAAGGGCTACACACACACACACACACACACACACACACACACACACACACACCCCACATACACACACAGTAATAAGGGTGGTCAGGGAAACTCTTTGACCTGAATGAAGGGAGAGTGAGGAGCCAGGACATTATCTTGGATAAGAACATTTTACAAAGAGTCCCTGAGGTGGGAAACTTGATTAGTGTGCTCAAGAGACAGCAAAATGGCCATGGCTGATTGAAGTTGAGATGATTGACAGGCAGAGTGGTAGGAAATAGAAACCAGGAGCCAGCTCACATAAGTCCTTGGAGGCCATGTTGGACTTCTGTTCTAAGTGTTATAGGAAACCATTGAGGGAATGTTTCATTAGGACAGTGACAGAATCGGTGGAGAAGAACAGAGCCAGCCAGGTGCTATTGCAAGAATCCTGGGGGAAAACATTGGTGGCTTATTGGATGGTGGCAGTCATTAGATATGATAAGAAGTACTCAGGTGCAGGTATAGATTCATAGGTAGAACTTAAAAGATTCACTGATGGGTTGGACATGACTCATTATGAAACAGTGACAAGACAGACTTGTAAATGACTTCAGGCAAAAAGAGTTGTCATTTTATGAGATAGGGAATCATGGGAGAAAGTGTAGGTTGGCAGAGGGTGAAGAGAGAATCTCAAGTTGTACTTTTTACATGTTTGAGATGTCTACTAGATATCCAAGTAAAAATATTAAGTAGGCAGTTTAACACACATTATAAATATGAAGTCATCAGATACCAATGTTTAAAGCCAAGATACTGGGTGAGATCATCTAAGGAGTGGGTGCACACAGAAGAGATCCAAGGACTGATCCCTGGAGGTACCCAGACATTTAGAGGTCTAGAAGGATAGAAGAACCAATAAGGAGACAAGACAGGTAGCCAGAGAAGTAGAAGGAAAATCAGATGAACCCAATGTCCTGAAAGCAAAGAAGCATGTCAGAAAGGAAAACTTTAAATTTCCTTACACCCACTTGGCAGCCACTAAGATCATCTATCAACTCAGAGTCAGGGAGCTTGCTTGTCCCACATATTTGGATTTTCCTGCTCCACGTGAGCCATATGGCTCCTGAGTTCTCCCCTTCGTCTTCACTGGGTGGTGTTCTTGACTAGGACACACATTCCTTCCACTTTCTCCATACTCAACCCTTTGCATTCCGCAGATGGTCTGTTCCTTCAGTAGTAGAAATGAAGAAAATTACCCACTTTCCTTCACTTCTTTCCCCTTTTCTGTCAGAAGAAGAGATTGGCATTTTCCTAGTTTTTTTTTCCTCTTGGCCTTCCCCCATTTGCCACCTTGATTCTGTCTCCTTGTTCCTAAAATCCCCTTGCCTTCAACCAGCTGCCCAGTCCTAGCCTTGGAAACAAATACTGGTTTCCCTCCAGTGTGGACAGTCTCCTATCTTCCTTGCTCTAAACTTACCTTCTACACCAGCATCCTGAAAACTCAGATATAATGTTCCTCTGTTAAGAAACCTTTAGAGGCTCCTTCAGAAGAAAGTCCACATTTAATACAGGGTGTTCAGGTAAGGTTCTGCTGCAGCCAGACTCCCCAGTCTTCCATCCCAGCCTTATCTCCTGCTGTGCATAAATGCCCCATTACATAAGGGGAACATAATCCTCCCCCAAACTACCATGTATTTTCTTGTCCACCAGCCCAAGTTAATCCCTATGCCTGAATTTTACCATGGAGGCTTCAGATGTCAGTTAAATCTAGAACTTCTCTCAAATCTCCAGCTCACTAGGTCCTAAAAAGGGGTGGGAATGGTAGGTTTCAAATATACTGAATTTCCCTCATTGCACAATTACATATTCTCATATTTGTACACTTAGAAAAGGCCGTTTTTACTGAAACAAATTACCTATAACCACAAAAGTCTTTAGCATGTTTTCAAGTTCACGGCCTTACGTGGTGAGAACCCAACGTTATACATACCTGGATGAGTATCTGCTTTCTTGTGGTTTTCTTAGGAATTCTCCCCTCAGAGAATTCCTATTCTGGTTCTACAACTGGCCTGGGCTTCTCATATTCCTACAACCGACCAACCTCCACAACCACCACCACCCCCCAAACACAAATTAATTATAAATAACCTAGGTCTTTCTCCAAAACACACAGTACTCAGGAGTTTAACACTGAAGTAAGAGTTTTAATAGGAGTCTCAGAAAAACAAAGTGAGGTAGAACAAGAGGAAAGGAAATAACTAAGAAAATAATATCTAAGAATGTCTTTAAATTGAAAGAGCCTATCAAGTACTAAGCAGGAAATAATTCTAAAAATACACATACCTAGGTATGTACTAGTGACATTTTTATATCTCAAGGATAAAGAGAGAATTTCAAAAGCTTTCAGGGATAAAAAATATTTTTATAAAGGAACAAGATTTTTTAAAAAGTGTAAGACCTTGTCAGCAATTCTGGATGCTAACGGACAATGGAGCTCAATGCCCTCAAAACTCAGAAAGAAAATGTCTGGATATAGAATTCTAGGTGCAAAATACCAAATCAAATGTGAGGATGAATAGAGTACAAGTCTAGGCTCTGTGAGACAAAATGGTATTGTGTGTACCATATATCATGTATTAGGGCAAACACTTGTAAGAAACAAGAGAGACTGAGAGGGTGGTGAGGCTAATCTGACTCCAGATAAAGGAAAGAGGGAAGGAAGAAAGGGTAGATGGGAGTGTCTTAGACTGCAATACAAATTTAGAAGAGTTCAAAGAGCTTTCGAGAAGTCCTTAAGCCCAAGCAGAGTTCCTGGTCTCCCTGTTCATCTTTGGCTAGAGGCAGCCTCTGAGAAGATACACCATGAACTTGCTGATGGATCTCAGAGGTGGCAACGGGGAACTGTAACTCAGTCCTACTCTTTATAATCAGAAATCTAAGGAGCGTACACATGCGAGTGTACGCATGCGCGCCCGCACACACAAACACGGTAGCCATAGGTATGTTCCAAATGTGCAAGGATTATAAAAGTTTGCCACCCACTCACTCTGTATGTTAAAAATGAAGGATATCCTTTACAAAAAGGAATCCAAAAAGAAGGTTGAGTAAAATTTGAGAAATCATAGGAGCGAAGTACACCCCAGAGCCAGCAAAGGAAGCTAAGCTGAATAATTAGGAAAAGAAAGCCCATGTAACCTCAGCACCTGGTCCTTAAAGTAATCCAGATCATAAAGCAGTGCATTTCGTTTTTACTAAGGGCTTAATTACACCACTTGGGATTCTGCTACAAATAAAATTTAAACAATCATAATTATATAAATAAATCGATTTCTGAAAACTGAATCCCAGTCAGTAGAAAGAGCACAGAAGGAGTAATTTTAATTAAAGGACAGAACAAAAATGTTGTATACCTTGACAAAGTGAAAAGGATCATAGCAAGTCAAAGGCAGGAGGGGAGAAGGGAAGTGGAAAGAAGTGTAAGCTCACTCATTTTCTCAATTTTCATAACATAACGTCTAAATGTGAGTAGCCAGCAATACTTTATTACTTAAAATGATCTATAGGTAACTATGAGAGGTAATATCAGAAGTTTAAGTTGTTCTCTCTGGGAAACAAGACTAGAAAGGGAGATTTTAATTTATGTAACTCTCTATTTGCTTGGGCTATACACATGGATGACTTTAATCATTTTAAGATTTTAAATATTTAAAGGGCCCTCTAGATATAAAAATTCCCTCTTATTTGGTAAATGGTTTAAGAATAGAACCTTTAGTTATGCACACATGAAACAATTCATCTATTATTCTTAGGTTAAGAGTGACTTCAGTTTTTTCTAAGTGCAAAAATTTTAGGCTAAGTCAGTGATGGTAAGTGGTCTGTTTAGTATTGTTT
>NC_043706.1:37187463-37188761 GCF_006229205.1 Suricata suricatta
TTGGTTGTTTATATACAACGGAGTATTACATGGCAATGAGAAAGAATGAAATATGGCCATTTGTAGCAAAGTGGATGGACCTTGAGGGTGTCATGATAAGCGAAATAAGTCAGGCAGAGAAGGACAGAACCATATGTTTGCACTCATAGGTCTAACAGGAGAACAGGAGAAACCTAATGGAGGACCAGGGGGAGGGGAAGGGGGAAAGAGTTGGGGAGAGAGAGGGACACAAAACCTGAGAGACTGTTGAATACTGAAAATGAACCGAGGGTTGAAGGGGGAGGGGGACGGGGGAAGGGAGGTGGTGGTAATGGAGGAAGGCACTTGTGAGGAAGAGCACTGGGTGTTAATATGGAAACCAACTTGATAATAAACTATTAATAAAAAAATAAAATTAAACTGGCAGTCTAACTTTCTAGTTTGCAAGGAAGGTAAAATCTGGAACCCTTCACAGTTCTTGACAATTATTTCAAAACCTCATTACAATGCAGGTGATCATATTTTGCAACCATTCATAGTAAAATTCTTAAAACATAGAGAAACTTTAGAAGCGTTCATTTTAATGTTCTTTCAAATAAAACAAATTTTCACCATAACCACTTTATTCAATATAATTTTTTTAAAAAGACACATTTATTCAGCGTCATGATCAGACTATTACATTTAGCAATCAACAGCATGGGTGCAAAAAAAAAAAATCTACATTAAAACCTTTTGTTGGAATGCTTTACACTTTCCACAGAACAGAAACTAAAATAACCTGTTATACAATTAGTCACAAATACAGTCCTTGAGTTTTGCCCATACACATGACTATTGTCTAAAACATGTCTTCTTCGTAGCAGCTAGGCCCTGCCACCACTGTGCTTGGCGGAGTTCACAAATCTGTTGTAACCTGTCAGTTCTCTGGCTGTCCTCTCCTGCTAAGCTTTGTTTCCTGGCAGTAATTAAAACCTTCTGCCACTGCCATAGCTACTGCTGCTGCTGGAACCGCCATAGCCACCTTGGTTTCATGGTTTGGCAAAGTATTGGCCTCTACCACTATAGGGGCCAGAGCTTCTGCCTCCAAAATTTCCTCCTTTCATGGGTGCAAAATTTAAAGATTGATTGTTGTAGTTGCCAAAATCATTATAGCTTCCATCACCTCCAGAGTTGCTTCCATCATTACCAAATCTGTTATAGCCATCCCCACTGCTACCATATCCACCGCCATCTCGACTGCCACCAAAGCCAGCACGCCCACTGAAGTCTCCTCCACGACCAAAGTTGTCATTCCCACCAAACCATCTCCATGCCCA
>NC_043706.1:37188861-37196204 GCF_006229205.1 Suricata suricatta
AGGTTGGAAAACCCAGGATGGGTGCCCTGTATGCACACCCCAGGAAGTATCCCTCATGACAGAGGTCAGGCTGGATTAAATCACTAAAGACAGCTGAGACCCACCTGGACTTAAGGCCCCCTTTTCAAAATACCTGGAATAGTTTCCATTTTCTTAATTAGACCTTTACTAAGGAAGGCTCTGCATTAGTAGAGGAAATCATAAGAGGGGGAATATGGAGAGAAATAAACACGGGTATCTCGTTGTTTCACACCAATTCTGCCCTCAGTTATGTGTTCAACAATTTAATTCTGACACTAAGAGCCAAATGGAAAAGATGCATAGGGCAAGGTATGGGGTGGGGCGGTGGGCCAGAGCTCCCTGCCTTCTCTAGGTGTGCCACCTTCCCAGCGCCTCAGTGTGTTCACCAACCAAAAAGTTCCTTGAACCTCATCATTTGGGTTTTTTTTTTTATTGAGGTTGTTATGTAGGCATGATTAAGTTATTAGCTATCACTGAACTCTATCTCCAGCCCCTCCCCCCTCCCTTCTAATTATGTGGTGGTTTTTTTGTGGCAACCAGTTCTATCCAAAGGCTATCCGTGACCCAGCCCCTAACTCAGGCGTCATTTCATACACATACAAAGACCAGTGAATTCCAAAGGTTTTAGGAGTTCTGAGCCAGGAATCTGTGACAATCAAATGTTTGTTATACCACACTTTGAGACTCTAGAATAGAGTGGCAAAATATTGGAGCAACTATTAAACCTCCTCAGGAATATATAGAGAGGCTGTGGTGCTGGGACTCCAGCCCACTGTTCTAGGTCTCTAAAATGGGCCACTCTAAGTTATAGGATATATCCCACACATCAACTCTCATCTCATGAGGAGTGAGGGGCCAGAAAAGGGAAATGTTTTTAGAAAGGAGTCACTTTAGGCAGAGCCGAACACTTAAAAAAATTCCTGTACTCCCTGCTTAGGGATTATTTCAAATACTGTCTCAGGTGACAGTTTCCTTTGTGCTAGGCTAAACCTAGGATATGGCAAAAACACAATTCTATTACCTAGAATATTTAATATTTTTCACGGAGTCTTGAAGCATAAAGAAAAAATAAGAATGTATAACACATGAAGCAAATGATTCTTGGCCTTAAGAAAAACCAGATTTCAGAGTAACTGAATTACCTTTATAATTTAGAAAGTACCCCCATAGGAAACCTAGAATTTTCCTTTTAAAAGGTTGTTTTATTTCCCCACCCTCATATTTTTAAATATATATATACATATACATATACATATATACATACACATATACATATATATATATATATATATACATATACATATATATTTAAATATTAAGTTGAAGGCTCTATTACCAATACCAAAATCCTTTTATGGTTTCTTGGTACATTTGATTGGATGAAAGATTTTATTGGGATTCTCATGTGCATATATAGTATGTCTGGAGAACCAAATTTGAGTTGGCTGTAGGGAAGAGGTGGTCTCATCCTTCTCTAGGAGTGGACTGTCTTCAATTTAAAATGAGGGAGGGTGCACTGAAATGAAGGGAAACATTTGACCCTTCACTTATTTCTGCAAAGCTAAGTATCATGGAAACAAAACACTTGAGATTTGCTCTGTGGTGTTCCACTGCATATGAGCTGCTCAAAAATTAAAATAAACCAATAAACTAGAGTTACTTATTTCCATATGGGAGAAAATGTACAAAACTGTGGTAATATATATATACTCACAACTCCCAAAATGCATGTATTACAGTTGGTAATGTTTTCATACACTTGCAAATGTTGAGATTAAAAGTCAAAAGTACTTCAGTCTTGTACTATTTGTGTGTATGCAAAGTTTTGCATGTGATTCTCTTACTCATCATTAAAAGCCTATGGCTTTTAGTATGTGGTTTGGAGAACTTGTTTGAAGATACACATGAACACACTTTTTTTAAACCTCCAAATCTTGTTTCTTTTCTTGCTTATTTTATAAAGAGGCTGGTCAGGATATTGAAATATTGTTTTTAGGAATTAAGAAAATAAGCAGGGTAAGTTCATATTAAAAAACACTCTTAGGTCAGGCAACAGGGATGCTGGGCACATGTGGGTCCCACATATTTGATTTCTCAAACGCTGACTGGGTATTTTACTAAGTGTTCAAGAATGTTTGTTTTATTGAAGAGGAATTGTAAATTCAATCAGCTGTTTGGCCACCAAAGTTTCACCTGAGTCCTAAAGTCTCAGTTTCCTCATTTGTAAATTGAGTCTCAGATCAGAATTCTAAGATCAGGAGAGCCTGTTTTTAAAAACTCTTTAAAGATTAGACCTTCCAGTGTCTCATTTAACCATTGAACAGTTTCATCTCCATTAGCTATAGATCAGTTCATGGTTCTCAGAAGCTGCTGCACACTGGAATTAGCTGGAAAGTTTTAAATCATGTCATGCTCAGATCTCACTCCTGGACTCTGATTTTACAGGTCTTGGGTGTGGCCTGAGCACTGGGAATATGGGAAGTGGATGGGGGTGGGGGTGAGATGCTCCTCTGGTGATTCTAATGTGTAGCTGTGGGTTATATCAAGAAGCAACCCATCTATTCCTAATAAGGTACAGATAGCTACACTCAGGCCATTAGAGATTCAGAGTTGGTGAGTGTAGGATAAAGCCCAGAAAGTAGTTTTTTTTTTTTTTTATTAACTTTCATTGGTACCTGTACACCTATATGTGAGTAGAGTTGACATGGTTATTACATTAGTTTCATGTATACAACAGTGACTCAACTCTGTTATGCTATGTTCACAAGGGCAGCGACCACCTGTTGTCATGCAGTGCTATTACAATACCTTTTTAACAAGTTCCTCTAGTGCTTGATGCAGGGGCTCCCAGAGTCACACTTTGAGAAGCACTGCTTTAGATAATGATTCTTGGGTGTCCTTTTATGGTTTAAATAAGTGGGATTAACCTTAAAGAATGGCTCCTCTAAACTGGAGTCTAGCTTTGGGAAATTGGGGGAGGGTAAGAGTATTGGGCAAAAGGTTGTTCCTTGCAATTATTATACATTGAGATTTTCTTTAGAAAAATTAGGGATATTGTTAAAGCAAGATGCTGAGAGTAGGAAAATCCCTCCAACTATAAGAAATCCTCTGTAAAAACAAAGGCCCGTATCTGAACAGTGAAGACCTGGCCACAGGAGTCCACACCATAGGCTGGAGTATCTGGGGCTCAAGCCACCCTTTTCTTTGTCATAAAGAACTACTCACTCTGGGTTTCAAAATTTTAGACATAAGTGGTCAGGAACATCCTGCAGTAAACTATGGCACAACATCATAGTCCTTGGGTGGGTAGATTCATATCAGGAAAATTAACAAGATTTTCCTGATGGTCTGGTCAACAATCGCCAGTGCCCTCCTCTGTCATCCAGGACACTCAATCCATCTGAGCTGCCCAGATAATGGTATAAAGGACCAAAGGTGCTTGGTTGGCTATAACAGATGCTCCTGGTGCCCTGCCCAGGTCCCTTCATCCCCTTCCCTTTCAAGGAATGCATGCTGGCCTGACTTTCATCTCCTGGCCTCCATCTCTACCTGATGATCATTACTCTTCTAGCCTCAAATAGTAACATGCACATACAGTCCTTAGCTAATGACTAATGGAAGTTGGCGTTAGCCCCCTTGCCTTGTAAGTAGGATAATTCTGAGATACATTTCCTACAATGGGTCCCAGAATTCCTCACCTGAATTAGAATTCAGGGCCCACAGTGGCAAGAAATACATCTTCTATTGGCCGTTTCCCTTCCCTCATCTTCAATCCATGTTTCCTGGGATCACATCCAAAATAAACTACTTACATACAAATCTTCCTTTGGGTTCCTCCATAAACAGATGCTGAGACAAAGTCATTGGGATTGCCTGCTTCTTGTAACTAATCCCCCACATCTATAGCTCAGCTACTTCTGCATATTTAAATGTGATGTTCACAGATAACAGTATTATCTTCAGTTACAGAGAAGGTTCTGGTGCTCAAATATCTGAACTAAACATCTTTAATCATCTAGAAAACTCAAAGGGGCTGTTGAACTTTAGCCTTTATGTAAAGACAAGAGAATGGTTTTATAAATTGCAAATATTTTATGATATGCATAGTCACTCAATCATTTTTGGAACAAGTAGGCATGAATAAATCTCGAGTGGCTGGTAGGCTAGATTATTAAGCTTAGTTTACAAACATTATTTCAAGCTACAGATGCATACACCTAGTATTGCTGGTCCTTTGTGCTAGGAAATTGATGAATCCCATTCAGGTCCTCTCCCTTCCCTCTCTGGTCTGCATTTATTTGCTCATCCTCTTCTGCTTCGCATGCTGTTCCATACCCCATACAGGTCTAGTTATATGCTCTCTGTTGCGGTGAAGGTAAGGTAAATTTTGTCCCTACAAGTGGTGATTTATATACCCCTACATATACAAAACACATACTTGCTCAGAGCTTTCATCAACTATGCTCTTATAATTCTAGTTATCCATAATTTACTACCACAGACCCATGTGATAGAATGCAATTTATTTCCCTTCAATATACTTTGTAAAATGAGTAAGAGCCACCAGTGATGGTGTCACTATACTGCAGCTCTCCTTTTCGGGTAGAAAGACAACTTACTGACTACTATCTAAAAGTTCTCCTTGCTGCGCAGGACATTACTGGACATTTGCTGGTTGAATGGTTCAGTCAGAAGCCCATGTGACTGGCAGTACATGCGAACAACCAATGACAGAACGCTGTAGGCTCTGGGAGAACCACTCCTTTTTTATGTTCTCAGAACCAGTTGAAATGTGAACACCAGGGACAACCCAGTAGAGATCCAGCTATTAGCTTTATTGATTCCAGTGATGAAGCAGAGGGTATGCTTGGATCTGAACCTCAATCTCCTAAGATCCTTCCCTCCTCCAACCCTGCAAGTCTAAATCTCTACCCTCAGGAGAGAGATCAAGTCTAAAGAGCAGATACACATGCCCAGAATCACTGAGTGGAATATGTGACCTGGTCATAGGAGGGGCCCTAGCTCAGCTGACCAATTCTACCCATGGAGGAAGCTGCTGTATATGAAAAGGTGTGAGAAAACCATGCCACATAAGAGCATCTATACAATGACACGACCCACTAGTGAAGTACAGCCCCATGAATGTCAGATTCTGACCAGTTGCATTAGTTATTCCTCTCTTAGGAGTGGGGTGGTGCTAAAAGACAATGTCTTCAGAAAGGAAGTCCCTTCTGTGGTCCATGTCTGTAGTGCTTCCATGCTTTACCCATTCTATTGATCACAAGTTTATTTGCCTAGACTTACTGAACCTTTTAAGTTTTCCTAGTTCTATCTCCTGGGTCATGCTCCTAACTTGGGCCATCATAATGCTAGGATCATCACTAGAGCCTCACATTCAAAATTTCTTCATCTGCCCCTCCACATTCTTCTCTGTGCCCCAGGAGCCTGTACAGACTGTACATCCAGGTTCCCATACGATCTGTGTTCTGGTTAGGTTAGGCTACCAGGAAGCAGGGCTGAGGTCATAGGGGCTGGGTCTCCCCTTCTCCCTACTTGTTGGGCATGGTTTGGGCAGTGGTTGTTCTCCTCTAAGGCCACAGCTTCTGTTCCAAGGCCCGTCTCCAATGGCTCTGGGCCCTCACCAGGACCCTGTGGGATTGGTGTTTCAAAGGCTCTCACCCTTGCTACTCCTCAGATTTTTCCTTTTTGTGTTGCCTTAATCAGCCCACACCTCTGTAAATAACCCTTCTTTAGACTTTCTTCAATAAAACCCCATGCGTGTGCCATATGTTTCCTGTGGGAACCCCGGTAAAGCCTCTAAATGATCTTCCTGCATTAAGGCCTGTAATCCAGTCTGCACATTCTTTGAGAATGCAAATAGGCGGTCACTCCCCTGATTAACATACTCCAAATGACTAATTGCCCTCAGGCCAAAGTCCAAACTCCTCCCAGGCCCTGTGTGATCTGTTTATTCTACATTTTCTCTTCTCATCCTCCCTGTTGCTCTTTTCCATCCAGACTGACTTTTATAGTTTCTCAAAGCCTCCTTCCTTTGAGCACATACTGCTTTCTGCCTGAAACATGCCTTCTTCATCTTCCACCCGATTCCCACAGTTCCAACCTTTTACCTGGATAGATCCTTGCTTGTACCTTAGGCCTCAGCTTGGAGGTCACCTCTTCCCTTATCAACAGCCTACAGTAGGACCAGTATCCATTTATTTGCATCTGTATCCCAGCAAACTAGTATTTCCCTGTTTTCCAGAATGCTCTTGTGCACCATTCTACCCTCCATTCTGGAAACCATGCCTGGCACAAGAATAGGAATACACGAGTAGGATGGCCAGCAGGTCAGTGACCCTGACATTTGTTCATCATTCTTGTTTTTTGCACAAATTATCTCCTGTTCAACCTTTAACTGTGGTATGTAACTAAAAACCTATAGGCAAAGAAATAGGATACATGAACTCTAGACTGATTGGGATCCTGTCAAAGGAAAGGAAAAGTGATCCTTTGGTCCTATATCACCCTACTTATAGGGCTTAATGATGGCGGATGGTGCGCAACTATATTTTAACTTTTATCTCTCCTGGGTGACTGAAAATTCCTCCATGTGTATAGCCCTCTTTTCATAAAGATAGGGACAATAGGATCATTTCATCATGTTTTTTTTTTTTAACCCTCAGGTGTATAGAATCAGATTATGAATTAGTCATTATGGCTTATAAAAGATTATTGATCTATGAATAATCTGCCATAATTTATTTAGCTGAAGTTTTTAAGTTTATTTATTTTGAGAGAACGTGAGTAAGTGAGCATGAGTCAGGGGCGGGAGAGGGGGAGGGAATCCCAAGCAGGCTACATACAGTCAAGTGCAGAGCCCCATGCAGGGGCTAATCCTAAGCACTGTGAGATCATGACCTGAGCTGATATCAAGAGTCAGACACTTAACCAACTGAGCCACCAAGGCATCCCTTATTCTTAACACTTATGTTCTTCACTTCCCCTTCCCCCCACCCCCGAGTAGCCTATATCTAACAATGCAGTTTCCTCCATCCCATGCTCCTGCCTCTTCCTGCTTTAGGTAACCACTATCCTGAATCCTGTGTTTTTCACTTTTCTGTTTTCCTCTTTTAAAATGTAGGTATAACAAAATCTTCTAAAGAGTCAGTGTAGTTATTTTGCTCTCATTGAATAACCTCCCATTTAGTGAATGTACCACAATTTGCTCATTCTCCTTCCAGGGACAGGCATTTGGGTTGATTTCCAAGGTCACTGTACATAGAGTACTATGAACAGTCCTTTTCATGTCTCCTGTTGTACAT
>NC_043706.1:37196304-37198444 GCF_006229205.1 Suricata suricatta
TGGAAAAGTTTGAATATTTGGTTTTAAGAGGTAGTGCCCAATACTTTACAGCCCAGAAATTCCTTCCCTGCACATATATGCAAAGAATTTTGCATTGTTGAATTAATACTATCTTCCAATGTGATTGTACCAATTTATACTTCTACCTGTAAGATTAAAGAAATCTTGTGGACACAGCTTTTCCAACTATATTGTCAGAACTTAAATTTTTTGCCAATTGAATGGGTATAAACAAACATTAACATTTTTATAATCATTAATGATAAACATTTCTCCATATTTTATTGATTACATAGGTTTCACCTACTGTGAAATGCCCATTTAGGTCTTTGCCCTTTTTTCTGCCTATTCATTTATAGGTGTTCTTTCTATAGTTTGAATACTAATTTCTTTAAATTCATATGTATTGCAGAAATCTCAGTTTATAACTTATCTTTTTTACTTTATCAAAATGGAGAACTGTCATTCAATGGTAAACAAGTTTATCAACTCTCTTTCATGGTTAATACTTTGTGTCTTAAATTTTTACAAACTTCCAGATTTAAAAAATAAAACTTCCAAAAGCAGTACAAAATAGAAGTCAATTCTTCAGTTCATGAAAAGTTATTGGATATATGTATGTATGTGCATATATGGGTTGTGTGAGGATACAATCTTAACCAGTATGGGTAAAATTTTCTAACAATGTGACTATTGAAAAAAATTTTTTTTTTTTTACCCATGACATGACTTCCCACCATGATAGTAATCTGTTTTGGGGTTTCCCTCTTTTATTATATTTGCTAATTTGTTGATTCTGTCAATGCCACTCAGTTTAATATAACATATTTAATAGTTATACCTGATACGGAAAGACTTTTTGGAAAATATTCTTGGGCATTTGCTACTTCATAGAAGATTTATAATCATTTTGTTTTATAAAAACCCAGAATTAAGCTATCAATAAACGTGCTATAATTTTTAAAGATCTAAACAAATGAATGTGTCTTAAGGTTTATTTTACCTATAAAGATCTTTCATATTTTTTGGATTTATCAAATCTTTAATATTCTGAGATTACTGTAAATGGTATTTTCTCTTCAGTGACATACTGCTGGTCTATGGAAAATACAATAAATTTAAGTACCATTTTTATACACAGATATCCTAATACATATTATTTCTAACAACTTGTCTATATTCCTTTGGGCTTATCTTATACAATGACAGTTTCTTCATTTCTGATCCTTATGACTATTTTCCCTCTTCTTGCGCTGGCTAGGACCTTCAATATTGTATTGAACCCTTTCTGCCTGTGGACGCCGCCGAGTAAGCATCCCCTCCCGCCGCCATCATGTCTAAGTCAGAGTTTCCCAAAGAGCCTGAACAGGTGCGGAAGCTTTTCATCGGAGGTTTGAGCTTTGAAACAACCGATGAGAGTCTGAGGAGCCATTTTGAGCAATGGGGACCGCTTACGGACTGTGTGGTAATGAGAGATCCGAACACCAAGCGCTCCAGAGGCTTTGGGTTTGTCACCTATGCCTCTGTGGAGCAGGTGGATGCCGCCATGAATGCAAGGCCACATAAGGTGGATGGAAGAGTTGTAGAACCAAAGAGGGCTGTCTTGAGAGAAGATTCTCAAAGACCTGGTGCCCACTTAACTGTGAAAAAGATTTTTGTTGGTGGCATTAAAGAAGACACTGAAGAACATCATCTAAGATTATTTTGAACAGTATGGGAAAATTGAAGTGATTGAAATCATGACTGACTGAGGCAGTGGCAAAAAGAGAGGCTTTGCTTTTGTAACGTTTGACAACCATGACTCTGTAGACAAGATTGTCATTCAAAAATACCATACTTGAACAGCCACAACTGTGAAGTAAGGAAGGCTCTATCTGAACAAGAGATGGCTAGTACTTCTTCCAGCCAAAGAGGTTGAAGTGGTTCTGGAAACTTTGGTGGTGGGCATGGAGATGGTTTGGTGGGAATGACAACTTTGGTCGTGGAGGAGACTTCAGTGGGCGTGCTGGCTTTGGTGGCAGTCGAGATGGCGGTGGATATGGTAGCAGTGGGGATGGCTATAACAGATTTGGTAATGATGGAAGCAACTCTGGAGGTGATGGAAGCTATAATGATTTTGGCAACTACAACAATCAATCTT
>NC_043706.1:37198544-37199803 GCF_006229205.1 Suricata suricatta
TGGGCATGGAGATGGTTTGGTGGGAATGACAACTTTGGTCGTGGAGGAGACTTCAGTGGGCGTGCTGGCTTTGGTGGCAGTCGAGATGGCGGTGGATATGGTAGCAGTGGGGATGGCTATAACAGATTTGGTAATGATGGAAGCAACTCTGGAGGTGATGGAAGCTATAATGATTTTGGCAACTACAACAATCAATCTTCAAATTTTGCACCCATGAAAGGAGGAAATTTTGGAGGCAGAAACTCTGGCCCCTATAGTGGTAGAGGCCAATACTTTGCCAAACCATGAAACCAAGGTGGCTATGGCGGTTCCAGCAGCAGCAGTAGCTATGGCAGTGGCAGAAGGTTTTAATTACTGCCAGGAAACAAAGCTTAGCAGGAGAGGACAGCCAGAGAACTGACAGGTTACAACAGATTTGTGAACTCCGCCAAGCACAGTGGTGGCAGGGCCTTGCTGCTACGAAGAAGACATGTTTTAGAAAATAGTCATGTGTATGGGCAAAACTCGAGGACTGTATTTGTGACTAATTGTATAACAGGTTATTTTAGTTTCTGTGGAAAGTGTAAAGCATTCCAACAAAAGGTTTTAATGTAGATTTTTTTTTTTGCACCCATGCTGTTGATTGCTAAATGTAATAGTCTGATCATGACGCTGAATAAATGTGTCTTTTTAAAAAAATTATATTGAATAAAGTGGTTATGGTGAAAATTTGTTTTATTTGAAAGAACATTAAAATGAATGCTTCTAAAGTTTCTCTGTTTTAAGAATTTTACTATGAATGGTTGCAAAATATGATCACCTGCATTGTAATGAGGTTTTGAAATAATTGTCAAGAACTGTGAAGGGTTCCAGATTTTACCTTCCTTGCAAACTAGAAAGTTAGACTGCCAGTTTAATTTAATTTAATTTTTTTATTAATAGTTTATTATCAAGTTGGTTTCCATATTAACACCCAGTGCTCTTCCTCACAAGTGCCTTCCTCCATTACCACCACCTCCCTTCCCCCGTCCCCCTCCCCCTTCAACCCTTGGTTCATTTTCAGTATTCAACAGTCTCTCAGGTTTTGTGTCCCTCTGTCTCCCCAACTCTTTCCCCCTTCCCCTCCCCCTGGTCCTCCATTAGGTTTCTTCTGTTCTCCTGTTAGACCTATGAGTGCAAACATATGGTATCTGTCCTTCTCTGCCTGACTTATTTCACTTATCATGACACCCTCAAGGTCCATCCACTTTGCTACAAATGGCCATATTTCATTCTTTCTC
>NC_043706.1:37199903-37214518 GCF_006229205.1 Suricata suricatta
TCTCCCCAACTCTTTCCCCCTTCCCCTCCCCCTGGTCCTCCATTAGGTTTCTTCTGTTCTCCTGTTAGACCTATGAGTGCAAACATATGGTATCTGTCCTTCTCTGCCTGACTTATTTCACTTATCATGACACCCTCAAGGTCCATCCACTTTGCTACAAATGGCCATATTTCATTCTTTCTCATTGCCATGTAATACTCCGTTGTATATAAACAACCAAGAAAACTAATAGGCAACTGACAGGATGGGAAAAGATAGTTGCAAGTGACATACCAGATAAAATATTTTTAATATTTATTTTTGAGATAGGAAACACAGAGACAGTGAGCAGGGAAGGGGCAGAGAGAGGAAGACACAGAATCTAAAGTAGGCTTCAGGCTGTCAGTACAGGGTCCAACATGGGACTTGAACCTACAAACTGCAAAATCATGACCTGAGGAGAAGTCAGATGCTTAACCAACTGAGCATACAGGGGCCCCAGCCTGCCATGCATAGTTTTATAGATGTTGGCAGAAGACAGGAGACTCTTGGGTAAGAAGTAAAGGATTATTACTCATGCTGTATGGAGAGTATGATCTTCCTGTTCACATCAGTTCCTCTTGCCCCTCAAAAGCCCCACGGGAGCAAAACAGGGCAGCCCAGGTGGATGGTGTACATATAGTTGACTTGCATTATAGCTGAGAGAAAATGAATCTTTTAAAATGGCCTACCAGAAGACTTGTCCAAGATTTTCCCTGAAGTGAGATATTATTATACTGGACAGTAAAAACTCTGCCGTCTCCTTTAGAAAGTAGCACAATATCTTTCAAGGCTATTTTCTATACAATAGTCTTTGAAAATATAGTCCAGAACAAAGGTCATGGGAGCTTCTCACAAGACATGCAGAAACCTGAGAGGCTCATGGAGAATGACTTTCAAAAATATTTTGTTAATTTGTTGATGTGGCAGACTGAGTTTCTATATTAAACTGTCTTTGTATATAAAGATACTATGTTCAAGTTGGGTATATACAAATATTTAAGATTTTTGGCATGTTTCTAAGGGTAATGTGCTTGTAATTTTATAATATCTTCACTGGGTTTGGCATAAAGTTTGGCCTCTTAGAAGGACCTTAGAAATACCACCTCATTTGCTGTTTTTAGTATTAAGTAAATTACATCAAAATGTCATGTAACAGATCACTATCTGTAAATCAGCAAGGTGTGCTCTTGTCTTTGGAGAGCTTTTTTGCATGATTGTTCAACTTCTTGGATAGAACCATTTGAGACTTTTAGTTCTTAAGTCAATTCCGGTTATACAATATGAAAATTTCTGAAACAGACAACTAGGTGTTTTTTTTTTTAATTGTTGGCATATAATTGATGGTATATCATCTTTGAATGTCTACTTTATCTGTAGCCATGTCCCCCATTATATGTATATTATTGGTGTCTTGCCTCATCTTGAAGGTTTTCTATTTTACTCATTTCTGTTTTTAAGGTATTTTTAATTTTTGTGTTTATTCTCTTATTTTCCAACTTCTTGACTCATTGCTTTTGATCATTCCCTTTTAAAAAGGTACTCATAAATAATAGCTTCAATTTCATGTTATATGTAGTTTTATCATCATTAAGTTCTAGCTATTAAGGTTTTTTATTTAAGTTTTTAGTGTTTTTAACTTCAAGTATGCAGAAATATTTTAAATTAGCCCCTAACTTGTTATTGTCAGATACCATAATCTTCATAGAAATAGCTTTTAAATAAAATTTTTTGTTTATTTTTGAGAAGAAAGACAGACAGACAGGAAGAGAAAGAGGGAGACAGAATCTGAAGCAGACTCCAGGCTCTGAGCTATCAGCATAGATCCTGACATGAGACTCGAACTCACAAACTGAGATCATTACCTGAGCTGAAGTTGGGCACTTAAGTGACTGGGCCACCCAGGCACCCCAAAATCTGCTTTTTTAGATGTTAAGCTTTATATCCTAGTGCATACTCCTTCTTTTGAAATTTCCTGTGTGGTTGAAAAAAGTTATCTCATTATTGGAGGTTGAACTAGTTATTGATCACAAGGTCATCCTTGTTAACTGAATTGCTCACATGTCCTTATTGATATTTTTTTCTGTTTGATTTATCTCATTTCAGAGCTATATTGAAGTTTTCCACCACAGTTTTCATTAATCAGATTCTATAATTCTAATAATTTTTGCTTCCATGTTATAAAGCTTTTGTAACACATGTGTGATAATTTAAAATTTTAAAAATATCAACCTAATGTTTTTTTTTCGTTAAAGTGTAATTGACATAAAGTTATATTGTACAGTTTCAGGTGTACAACATATTGATTCAACAGTTCTATATTTTACTCAATACTGTGATTATTGTAACCCTGTCACCATACAATAATGTTGCAATATTATTGAAAATATTCCCTGTATTTATCATCTCTAGGACCTAACTGGAAGCTTATACCTCTTAATCTCTTATTTTTCCCATCTCCCTGCCTGATCACTAGTTCTATTTTAGGGTTTTTCGGTTTTTGTTTAGATTCCACACAAGTGAAATTGTAGGTTATGTGTCTTTCCCTTGCTTAACAAAATACCCTCTAGGCCTGTCCCATGTTGTTATAAACAAGATGATCTCCTTTTTCAATGGCTAATATTCCATTGTATATATATACACACACACACCCCACATCTTTATCCATTCACCTATTGGACAGATACTTGGGTTGTTTCCAAATCTTGACTATTATAAATAATGCTGCAATTTAATCTTTTAAAGCTATGTAGAACTTTTTCTATCCCTAATTATACACTTTATTTTAGTTGCTGTCAATAACCTATAGCAGCGTTTTGCTTGACCTATTTCTTCATTCTTTTAAGTCTTTATTCTTAAGTATTAGATGTTATCTCTCAAATAACTTATGCCTGGTTTTGTTATTTTCAATCCTGTCAATATTTCTCTTTAACTGGTAAATTTTGTATACTTTTTGTAATTGATACTTATGCTGATTTCTACCATCTTATATTCTTTATTTCTTCCATCTTTTTTTGGTATCTTTTATATCCCATCTAACTTTTATGTAGTTAATAATCTAGGTCTTCTTCCTAACAGGACAGCATAGTATGATCTTACATCCCTAGTTTCTCTCCCTCTTCACACAATCTATCATTTTAATGTCATAAAGACTCCTGATTCTGGGTTAAAATATTTTCCCCTTTTCCTTTGTAAGGCTTTTATCTTAATAAAAAATTTGTTAAGACCAAAGGCATCTGATAATTTATTTCATTTCTCTTCTGCATCATTTCCTGGTTTCATCTTTTAAGTGTCATCCAGAATGGTTCTCAGTGGGTTTTTATGACAGTCTAAGGTCTCAACTGCCTGAGAATGTTTGAATCACGTTAGTTTGACTGAAATACATTTCTAGATTATTTTCTTTTAATATTTTGACATCTAAGATTTTGACAAATTCTTCAACAAATACAAGAGATCTCTCTAAACTTTAGATTTTTCTATTGTCTTTTAAAGATTTATATTTCATTACAATGGGTCTGGATAGGGCTTCTCCCTCCTCTCTTCAGCACTGTATAGGCCCTTTCCATCTGAGGGGTCTCATGGAAAAATTTATTATTTCTTCAAATACTTTCCCCACTGTCCTTTTCATTGAGCTCTTTTTTGTTTCCCCAAAAGAATTGAGAATTGTATTTCTTCTCATTTTCTTAATCTGTTCTTTTAATTTGCTAAGTAATTGTGCCCATAATGCTATCTTATCTATTTTGTTGTTTATTATCTATTTTTCAGATCTATTATTGCCTGTTCTTTTGGACATTTTCTTGTTCTGATTTCAAATTGTGAAATCTTTTTAATTAGGTTTATGAGGCTAGCTTTAAATTCTTGGCCTTTTTCTGCTCTTGATAAGACTTGTAATCCAGTGTGTGTGTTTCAATAGTTGGCTCCCCAAACGTATTTTGACCTATGAACTTTTCTCCTGGAGTTTTCATCTCTTATGATAGTCATGCTTATAAGAAAGGCCAAACTCCGGTCCACATTGGCCCCAAAGAGTTCTGAAGTCATAGAGGGACGCCTCTCCTGTGGAGTGCTCCAGGGATCAGAAAACCCCAGTTAACCTTTGCCCTGTACTCCTCAGAGAAAAGCAGAATGCAAAGATACTCTTTATAATTACCCAATCCTGGTAGTTAGGGCAGTATATTCATGAGTCCCTTGTACCTCTCCCTCACTTTGCAAAGAGCATCCATACAAAAACCTTCCTCCAATCTCAAAAAATTTTTTAATAATTTTTTTTTGAGAAAGAGATAGCATGAGCAGGGGAGGATCAGAGAGAGACAGACAGACAGACAGACGGACAGAGACAGAGAGACAGTCTTGATTCAGGGCTCAAACCCATGAACTGGGATATCATGACCTGAGCCAAAATCGGACGCTTAACTGACTGGGCCACCCAGGGGCCCCTCTAGTCTCCTAGTGGGTCATCTGTTTCAGCTGGAACTTTGATGTTTGTAACATCCAGTTTATAAAGTTTGTAATTTTGTAAACATACTTTTGTGTTTAAGCTAAATATACATCCTATAAATTTGATTTGCTATTTTATTACTATGTTTATAAAATATTTCTTTTGGAAAATATTAGGGGATGCACAATCAGGCATAGCATTTGTGAGGAAGGGGATGAAAATCAGTTGGCCTTTTGTAGGGTGTTAACTGCATCCCAGGGACAAACAGCCCTGTTTCTTAGGAGGTGAGCAGCAGTGTTAGCATCTTACCCCAGAACCCACTGAGTACAGGGATGAGTGCATGCAGTTTCTCTGGTTTGACGGAGGAGCTGGGCACCTGCCAGGTATGGCTCATCATCTGGCCAGACTGAACACAGGCAGACTGCATAGGCTCTCCTCTGGGGCAAGTTTGCAGAGCAGCAGCCCACACCCAGTAACTGGCTCTGAGTGCTTGGTCATTTGGGCATGTGAAAGGCAAGAGCAGGCCTATTTGGATGCCTGGACTGAACAGGCCCCAGGCAGGTTCTTTCCTGCTGAGGTTTCATTTGAAAAGAACCATGGCCACCCAAATGGTGCTGTTATCTTTGTTAAAGGTTTAAACTTCATTTGCAGGATCAGGAAGGAAGGGACAATTAGACTTCACAAGAGAAAGTACTTCTAAATAGAGCTAGTTCTTCCCGTGTCTGGGGTACTGTATACTCCCTTCCATAGTGTGGCATCTTCTGGAGCCTCTGGTTTCCCCTCAGGCTGTACCTACAGCTAGTTTGGGATGGGAAACTGGCCGTTGGAGGTGCTTTGGGGCCTGATGGGGAAGGTCTTGTACTAGAGGAAGGGAGACAAGAAGGGGCATTGTTCTCTGGTGGAGGATAGAGGCGGAGATGTGGAAAGACAGGTGTTTGTGTTTGGGCTGATTGTATACAATTGGGTATATAGTAGCTGATATCTATTAATGTTTTCTTAAACTGCAAGGCACTTTTTACCTTCATTTATACTGGATCCTCAACAGGCCTATAAGGTCAGTTGTTAAATACACATCAAATGAGAGTTTTGAGAGCATTTCCCCAAAGTCTCAGAGTTGCTACTCCAAGCCTGAGGATACTTCTTTAGACCATGGCATGGGACTCTGCCTCATTGCCCTGACCCACCTTGGACTCTAGCCACTGCTCATGGCTTTCATGCTAAGATTTCTCCAACTCCTAACTCCTCCATGCACAGCTGGAAGAATGGGCACTGAACAATTAATGTCCAAAGGGAGAATTTGACAGAGGAAGGAGCCAGGAAATACGTGCTCTCTTTGTCCCCTGGATAGACAATCCTGGGAGACACTGCTTTGAACACCTGATGGAGTTTTAGAGTGGTGGGGTCCAGAGCTGATGGCCAAGAGATGTTTTTGGTGCAAAAAGATGATTTTACTAAAGCCTTGGGCAGAAAAAGCTGCGCTGGGGTTGTAAAGAGTGGCTGGTTATATACTATGGAGTTGGGGGAGGTAAAGGCAAGAGGGAGGCCTCCAGAAGGACTTTCATATGCTCAAGAAGACTCCTAAGATACCTGAGGCCTTGCTTTTGTGAAGCTAATGTTGTTTTCCCTCTCAGAAGGCATTAACATTAAGACAGTAGGGAGTTCCTAGAGAAAAGTTATACTCTATTTGTCTCTAGTAAAACCTTGGTCTTCGAGCATAATTCATTCTGTGAACATGTTTGTAATCCAAAGCACTTATAATATCAAAGTGAATTTCCCCATAATAATGGAAACTCAGATGATTTGTTCCACAACCCAGAAGTATTCCTACAAAAAGGATTACAATACTGTAATAGAATACAAAATAAAGACAAAATATAAGTTAACCTGCACTTCCCTTTGAAAAGCTTCATAGCTCATGTGAGGGAGACAAGGGAAGGTTATTGTGTAGGATAACTTTCATGATCACTCACGGAGATCACTGCTATCTATTCACTCAGAATTTTTCTTTTCATGCAACTTTAACAAGGAACCTATCTTCGATGACCCTTGCTTTTGCCTCCTTTTGAGGATTTCACAGAAATGTGACATTGCATTGTCCTTAAACAGATTCCTCACTCACACTGCTACAAGCCTTATTCAGGTGGTGCTTTTCTACAAAATGTGTTCTTTCCTGCATTTTACAATCTTTCTCCCTAATCTCAATTAAAGTGAAATATTTTTCCACCCTTTCCTCCTCTTCCTCTGTGATGAAGTTTTGGGGTGATGGGTGGGGAGTCCAGAACAATGGCCAAGAATTCTTGAAGCAAAGAGGAGCTTTTATTAAAGCACAGGG
Organism: Suricata suricatta; assembly: GCF_006229205.1. NCBI lineage: Eukaryota > Metazoa > Chordata > Mammalia > Carnivora > Herpestidae > Suricata > Suricata suricatta. The sequence continues at coordinate 37,206,689 of NC_043706.1, forward strand.
ACAGTGCCGTGAGCAGGAAGAGCTGCACTGGCATTGTGATGGGTAACCGATTATCCTTCAGGTTGGAGGGGGTGGTTAGAGATAAAGTCTCTAAGGGATTTTGGAAGCAAGGTTTCCAGGGGGCTAGCTATTGTTAGAAAAGGGCCATTTATTACCATTTAATAAAACCTCAGGCATGAGATCCTTCAGATGTGTATTGGGGGGTCATAAGCTTGAAGTATGATTGCCAGCGTATATCTTGGAATTGAGATAAAGTTTCTAAAGGAATTTTTTCCATAAACTTCTAGAATCCTGAGGGGTCAGGATAATGTTAATCCAAGATTCCTTTTTGCCCCTAGCAAAGGGTCATCATTGAGGCAGCTCAGCTCTTAGCAGGAGGTCACTCTGCCGGTTTCAAGGACTTGTCAATGGGCTATAGGCAGTAAGGGAATTTAATTTTCCATTTGCCTTAGTGTCCCACAGCACCATGGCAAGCATTTAAAAAACTTTTTTTTAATGTTTTATTTATTTTTTTGATACAGAGAGAGACAGAGCATGAGAGGGGGAGGGGCAGAGAGAGAAGGAGACAGAATCTGAAGCAGGCTCAGGCTCTGAGCTGGCTGTCAGCACAGAGCCTGACGCGGGGCTCAAACCCACGAACGTGAGATCTGATCTGAGCCGAAGCCAGAGGCTCAACCGACTGAGCCACCCAGGCACCCCCATGGCAAGCATTTAAACCCAGGAGTATCCAGGGTTATCCAAGGAATATCACACATATTCCACCTGGGGTGGGATGCTGTTAGCCTGTACTTTGCCCTCAGCTTGCCTTATGCTCCCTCACCACTCTGCAGAAGAGATCTCCTTCATAACCTCTTGTGTTGCTTATGATGCAGATCCATCAGTTCGTTGGTAGTCACTGCTGCCTGAGACTCTGAGCCAATCACCCACAATCCCACAGGGTGGACCGAGAGGAACCATTTGCTCAGTTGTGATCACGTGATGTTCGGCATCACATACTACTCGTATTGCTAGACATCGCTCATTTATCAAGTTAAAATTTTAAATGTTTGCTCGTCTTGAGGAACACTCACAGAATTACTCACAATCCAAGGTTTTACTGTATTGGTGGTCAATAGGCTACAAGTTGTAAAGAAATTTAATGTTACCTACTAATACCTTCTTGTCTTGTTCCCCACATCACTGTGGAAGGGAGGGTGATGTTGGGGCTCCAGGAAACTGAGTCTATAGGTTTTTGGAGATGAGTCTATTAGTAAGATCACTTTTTTTCTGGTAATTTACTAAGATATATGTAAACTGATAGAGATCATGGTCATGCAGTACTTGAGTTTCCATCAGCTAACCATTTCCTTAGTTCTTGGGAAACCAGGAATTCCTGAAGAATGTCACACAAATCCCATGGCAGGCGAGGGGTGTGGGGTGGGAGGAGGGTGTTTACAGGCTGTCACTGCCTTCTGCTCCCTCATCACTCCTTAGAGTCCCAGTGAGAACATGCCTGCATTGCCCACAGTGATGACCAGCCTATCAGAAAACACAGGCTTGTTTTGGTGTCCCCTTTATTTCCTGTTTCACTTACTCTGTTTTATCACTCAATTTCTTGGATTCTCTTCTCAAACTGAATTGTCCACATATATATTGTCCTTGTTTTAGGCTTTGATTGGTGTCTTTCAAGCTAAGACCATCACGACTCCTTCCACCAGGACAGATGGACATGGTGGGAAAAGGAATGATACAGATGGTCTGCTAATTACTTCCTGTAGTTTTTTCCTGGTGCTGTTGTAACAAATTAACACAAACTTAATGGCTTAGAATGGCCAATTTATTCTCAGTTCTGGAGGCCAGAAGTCCAAAATCCATGGGTCAGCAGGGCCATGCTCCCTCTCAAGGCTCTAGGAAAAAATCCTTCATCTCTTCCAACTTCTGGTGGCTCCAGATGTTACAGGGCTTGGGGCAGCTTGCCTCCACCTTCACATGTCCTCATGTGTCATATCTCCCCTCTTATTTCTCTTATGATAGCAGCCATTGGATTTAGGGTCCACTCTAAATCTAGGATGACCTAATTAAAAATCTTTTAATTACATCTGCAAAGACTATTTTCAAATAAGTTAGCATTCACGAGTTCCATAACTTTGACAAATCTTTTTGGGGCCCACTACTGAATTACTACACAACCCCTTTGCACAAAATTTGGAGGTATACATGCAGGCATCTTTAGCTGAGAATTTCAGGATCTGAAAAACTAGAAGGCAGGCCAAGAGAAGATGTGAGCCCAGGGAGTGCTGGAGGGAAGAGAGTCCAGTGGTGCAATGTACAGACATGGGCAGATCAGAGGCTGGGGAGGAGCCAGATATGATGGGTATGGGGGCACTTCATGTAGAATCTGAGGCCAAGTCCTGCAAGCAGGAATGAGACCCCAAACAAGCTGGCCCTTAAAGTGCCCGGGTTAATAGATCCCATCCAGATCACCTTATACCTTCATGGAAGATAGAATGCACAGGCCTGGGAGTGTAGGCTGGATAGTTGTGAGCAGGAGATTAGAACTGATGGGAGGCTCAAAATTCAAGCCCCAAAGAAAGTAGTCACTGTCTTCTGAACTAAATGGTGGCAGAGTATTAGTGAGATGGAAATGCAAGATTCCAGTTTGGTCCAGAGAGAAAAAGTAGAAGATTGAGAGCCTGGATTGAAGAAAAGAATGGAGAAAGAACAGACCATGGGCATTGGCAATCTAGGCATTAGGCATTGTGAGGAGTACAGTCCTAACTAAAATTGCATGGCAAAACAACTAGGAAGTTTTAAAGTAACAAACATTGATTACACACCCGTGTACTACTACATACTCTTTAGAACTCAAAAGCATAAATGTTGTCTATAATAAAACCAACCCAAAAAAGCTGCCACTATTAATGTTTGCACAAATGGGATTGCATTTTAAAATGTTTTTAATTCATCATGTCTTGTATTTCACATGTCAAATTACATTTTGGCATGTTTTCATGGCTGTAGAATATCTATTGTGTAGAGCTACCATAATTTAATCAACTGAGTATTTAAATTACATTTTTTCTATTGCAAGCATCACAATGACTTTTTTATATTTGTCTAATGACATGATAAATTTTCAAAGTGAAATTTGCTAGTTAAAGGGTATATGTATTTTCTTCCTGCTTCAAGCCTAATTTTCTTCTACTGGAGTGAAATTTACTTATATATGTCAAGTATACAACCAGTTGAATTTTGACAAATGTATATACCCATTTAACTACCATCTACTCAAGATAGAAGCCATTTCTATTAAAAAGTTCTACTAAGGGTAGAGATAGAGTTCAATTCCTATCCCAACCCTTAGTAGGCAAACCTTTCTTATTTCCTTCACAATAGATTAGTTTTGCCTCCCCTTGAACTTTGGCTCAGAGAGATCATAGTTACTCTTTTGTGTCTGGCTTTTCACCAAACCTAATGTTTTTCAGATTCCTCCATATTGTCACATGTAACTACAGTTTGTTTTAAAATTGCTTTTATATTATCTGTTAATTTGTATGTGTTAATTTGTATATTTTTATTATGACTTAATTCATTGCATGAAAAATTGTTTTATATTTTTCTTTAATGTTTGTATTCTATTGTATGAATGTATGAATATACCACAATTTGTATCACTGCCCCACAAATCCAACTTGTGAAAAGACACAGGAAAATGTTTAAGTCCTGGTGTAAAGTACTCCCACATCTTTGGCTCTGAAAATAAGTTGGAAATGATCTAACACCCAAGGGGATGGTGATTTGCTCAGGATCACACAGTTCTATAGGGACTAAGTTTTTGGAATCTTTAGGTCAGAGGTTGCTTCATTTACAACTTCCGTCAGAGACAAACTGGGAAGAAGCAGAGGAGAGAACTGGGAGTTTGTAAGGGTTGAGCTTCTGGATAATAGAATTTTCCCCTGCCTGGTAATTTAACAACTCCAATACACCAGGGGGCAGTAACTCTGGAGGAGGTCGATTAATTACTGCCAGGCTACAGAATGAAATTTCCCCAAGACCCCCGTATTCTGGGCTGCATTTCATACCAATTAAAAGTCTAATCCAGTGGGACTCTTTCCTGGCAAATTAACAGCACAGACTTTGATGAACTGATGCTTTTAATAGACTGTGGTATTTTGGTGGACTCAGTCACAGCTGTAACTCCTCTCCTCCTCAATGAGGTTAGCGAGATTAATCTGATCCAGTGGATTAGAGTCATGGGCACAAGGCAGGTCAAAGCAACAAAGGCAAAAGAAAGGGGGAAGTTCAGTTAGAGAAAGTGGGCAGTTAGAGAAAATCCTTCAGTGGGGTTTTTTTTTTTTTTTTTTTTGGACCAGCTCTAAATATGGTCAGAAGCAACTGACAATCAGTTATGTTGTAAGATGTTTATTTGAGTTCATATGTATCAGATACTGGGGTAGAAAGATAATTAAGACTGTATCAATACTCCAGGAGCTAGGAGTCCATAGGGAAAAAGACGTCAATGACTGCCTGTCTTCCACATACATACACATCATAGATCATGCCCCATTTCTTGACTTTATAGTTGTTCCTATGAACTAAAGATTTACATCCAGGATGTTCTAATTAATAAATTAACCCTCAAGAAATACTTCTACCTTAAGTTATAATCTAGGCATAGAACATGGATAAGAGTGCTGGAAGTTGTGGAAACATAGAATGGGAAAATGAAGATAAGGACAACCACAAAGTGTTGGGAGTTACATGCTATTTAAGAAATGGCTGGGGTGAAGCTCTAGTATAATTTGATGCCCACTCAAATAAAACCAAGTTTATTTAGATAAAAATACCAAAGACAAAGTCTAAGGGCACATCCTGTCCTATGATTTCTAAATGGAATTTGAACATATATTTATGATAGCATTATAGTGTAGAAGAAAATGACACTTGTACTTTCCATCCCCTTGAAGTGTGACCATGTGACGTGATTTGGCCAATGAAATATGATGTGTGTCCCTTCTTGGTAGAAGCATTTAAGTAAGTGCCCATCACTGACAGACCACCTATCACTCTGCTCCCCTATACCTCAGTTAATAGTGGAAGCAAGTGCAAATGTGGAACTACAATGTCACATGCAAGAGAATTGTTCTGCAAGCAGTTGCTGAACCCCAAACTGGATTCTACATGAATGAAAACAATTTAGAGATGCTTGGAATTTGGGACTGTTACAGCATAATCTTGCATATCTTAATACATGGTAGTCAACTCCAAACATATTATATATCAATGACTCAGTGTCTTACTTCCTTGGCTGTCATTGCCTTCAACTTGAATTTCTCATGATTTTATTTTCCAAAGAACCTCTACCAAGCCTATTGTATTAGCCACAAACCCTGAAAATATCAGTCATTCAATGCATTAAAATGTTAATTATTGCTCATATAAAGTACATTGTAGATTGAATCATCTTTCTAAATCTTGCAGCTATGCCATCTGAAACTCTTGAACTTCATGATTACCCTGCCAGGAGAATGATAGAAAAACATCTTAACTCCCCCTAAAAGTTACACATATTATGTCCACTCATTTCCCTTTAGCCAGAAATAGTCCCAACTGAATTGCAAGGGGAGCTGGGAATGCTGGGAAACACACGAGCTATTTGATAGAAACCAGCGGTCTGACTCACCTATTGTCCATCTTTTACTGAAAAGTTGGAGATCTAGGATGAAGTATTACATCACTGCAGAACTGGGAACAAAATGGATGTTACATGTATCCTGAAATTCTCAGCAAGTCACATCTCAAAATTCTTCACCAGACATCTTTCCCTGAAAAGACTGCTGCTGCTATTTCCTGCAAGTCTGTTATCCTTCCCCTTCTAGATGAAGGTCAATGGTTCCTCATTCTTCAACCCCACACCCTCCTCTGGGACACATATTTTGCCTTTACAAAGGTGAGGCATACAGAGATACTCTTGCCTTCATGAAGAGATCGGTCACAACCCCTGTTCTTAACCAAACACCCATGGAAGCTTTAAAAATCATTTTTCCAAACTTGGGTTAGATAAAATCTCCAGCAGAGTTCCCTCTCCTAGTGGTTTGTAAATCATAGGATATTGATAGATTATTCTTCCTTTGTTTAGAGCAGAGGTTGACAAACTATGGCCTTCAATCTAAATGTAGTCACTACTGCTACCTGTTTAAGAATTTATTAGAACATGGCCACAGCCATTCTTTTATGTGTTGTCTTTCGCTTTTGAGCTGCAGTGAATGTTTGTGATAGAGATCAATCATATGGCCCCTTAAGATATGTTGACCTCTGGTATAGAACAAACTCAGGAGTAGGTTGTTTTCTTCTGCACACACATGCTTTTCTCTTGAGACTCCCTGAACCCCCACCCTGTATGCAACTCCCTTGCAACCTCCTTTTTCACTATCATTCACATTATATTGTAACTGCCTGCTTATTCATTGTGAGGGCCACTCCATCTACTTCATCAGTTAATCCCCTGTCCCTGCACAGTGCCTGGCTCATTAAAGACACCCAGTATATTTGCTGAATGAATGAGCTTTGAAGTTATTTCATCTAGGTCTGGTCTGCAAAAGTAGATGCCTTTAGTCCTGCCTCCCACCCCCACCATGGAAATGGGGTGTTGTGGGAACCAGTGGGGATGAAGACTACTGAAAGGAAAGATTTCCAATGGAGACTTGGAACAAGTTACTGGGGAACAGAGTAGAGATGCCCTTAGCTCTTGGGACAGTTGGGAGGAGCCTGACCATCCAGAGCCCCCAGGCCACTGTCCTTAAGTGTACTCGGTACAATGAATGTTTTCTGTGTGTTTCTTTGTATAAAAAAAAGGAGTTATGCCAGTAACCAGATGTATCCAGCTAGGGCACCCTGATGACTCCAAGTCATTCTGTGCCGAAAGTTCCTTTTGCAACTGAGGCAAATCTGGACTAATGAGAGCCAAGAGTGTGGACACCTGTGAGTGCAAAGGCTGGGTGGGAAAGAAAAACAGGAAGATGAAATAGACCCTCCCCCTTCCCCCATGGAACTTGGCTGCCTACTCCACTTGGTAGCTTCCAAAATAGTTCACAGAGCCATGCACTTTCATGAGCTCTAATGTTCTAAATGTCAGGATTGTCGTTACTTCTCTCTCTCTCTCTCTCTCTTAAGAACCCTGACTTTTATGAAGCCCAGCTCTGAGCTCTCCTCCAATAGCCCAGATAGTCCCTGGGATCTCTTCTACCCAAAGATGTATTTTCTGAGCACAAACTTGTATCATCTTTGTTAAAAAGTCTTGTCACTAGGGAATAAAGATGGATGCCTTCCTTGAGACAGCTTCTCGTCTTACACTAAAGTTTGCAACCTGGCCCAGCTTCTTGATGTTGATTTGGTGACTTGGTCATCCCAGCCTAGGCTCCACAGAATTCGCCAGAGCCCCCCTCACATGATAGCATGGATGCTCAATATTAACCTTGTGACCTTTGTCACATATACCTGGTTCATATATCTTTGTGGGGACAAATGGTAAACTTATTCGGCATAATTTACTCCCAGGTCCTGAGAGGTATGCCTTCAGCAAAGTTCATCTTTCCTTCCCTCCCACAATTCTTGCTATGAATTGTCTTTTTAAAACATTTTAATGTTTATTCATTTTTAAGAGACGGCACGAGCAGAGGAGGGGGAGAGAGAAAGAATCATAAACGGATTCCAGGCTGTCAGCACAAAGCCCAATGAGGGGCTCAGACTCAAACTGCAAGATCATGACCTGACCCAAAGTCAGACATTAAACTGAGCCACCTAGGTGCCCCTGAATCATCTTTTTATTGGGGAGAAATAGGAACAGGTAGA
>NC_043706.1:37214618-37229268 GCF_006229205.1 Suricata suricatta
TACCAGAGTACAGATCCCAGAACTCTCCAGCCTGACCCAGCTCTCATGACTCCACCATGTGCAGCTTGAGGGCTGGGGTAGGAGAATGGCCAGGCTGCACTTCTCACAAAATTTGGAGACAGAAAGTGTGTGTATGCGTATACACACATGCCCCATATTCAATAATATATGGCATGCAAGAGATTTATGAACTCAGGTCTTAGTTTAATTCCTCTGGAAACAGGCCCTAAGACAAGGATTTCAGAAGTCCAGAGGAATTGATTGGGGTGTAGGAAGGATATTGGGAAAGGAAGGATATTGACAAAGCTACAGAAGGCAACTGGAACTTAACTCCACTTGGCACCCCTGGATATGGTGCAAAACAAATGCATCAGAATTATCCCACTCAGGTTGTGTGTGTGTGGGAGAGAGAGAGAGAGAGAGAGAGAGAGAGAGAATCATTAGGGTATTTATACCCTTAGTCACTGAGGGCAGTTGTTAGAAAATGTTAATTGTCCAGTGTTTTCAGTTTGCTGTCCATTGTCCTAAAGACAGAAAAAGCTGTCAGGCACAGAGAGACTGATACTAGAAATTGTAAGTCAGCCCTGATACTCTCGAAGCCCAAGGGATATAAAAGGCACAGATTGTCTCAGCTGTAGGTCAGGCATACAAACCAGACAACACTGAAAGGGAGGCTTGTGAGGGCATGGCAACATCTTCTATGGAAAATCCAGGATCTACAGGGCTTGATATTGGTCTTTGTACTCCCTCTCCCACTCTTAGCCAACAATCTTAGAAATCCCCCACAAGAACACAATTCTCATTTTATAATAGGTAGTAACTGGAACATGGTTTTCACTAGTCACTTTAAGTCTAATACATACAGATTCAGCCATCTTATTATGAATCCTTTTCCATGAGAATCCTCCAATGGGAGTTAAACAGCAAGCTTTCTCCTGGTGCATTTAAGAATGATTTAATTTTTACAGGTTCAAGAACATGTCTAGGGCGGGCATGACTATGTGCAGAATCTCAATTCGTAATAAATTTGCTGGAATGTAATTTCGTTTTCCTTAGATTTAAAGGAGGAGGTCAAAACATTTTTCATACCTATTATCTCCCTCACTTCTTCTAATAAAAGTCTCTGATCAGGCAAGGAGATATATCAAGATTTAAACAGCAAAGATTAAGAAACAAAATTGTTTTCAGATTGTATGGTCAGAACAGGGTCCTCCCACCCTCAAGTCTACCAAGTCTGGAAAACAAGATTAATGAACATCAGTCATAGAGTTTGAAGTAACCTCAGTCTCTCATTTCACCACCCAAAGACAGTCTCAAAAACCCTTTTAGTGGTCCAGCCAAGGAGTGAGCCTGCAGCACCTCCTGCTCAAATACTTATAATGGAGAAGGTTCCCTGACTCCTTGGGGATCCAGTCTATTATTCACTTAGCCTTAAGAACCAGGAAGTTTCTTCTAAAGCCAACACAAATGTCTCCTTGTAATTTCTACTATCAAAGTCATGCAGGGCAACTATAGCCCTTCTTCCACAGGCCAGACTTCAAACATAGAATGATAATGGCTGTGACCACCACTTGTTGATCATGCGCTGTTTGTCAGGCACCATGCTGGATCGTCTACCCATGTTGGCTGCTGCAGTCCCAACATCCCTAGGGGGGGTAGTTATGAATTCCCATTTTATAGGTTTTAAAAACTGATGACTACAGAAGTCAGGAAAATGGCCCAAATTCTCTTAGCAAGTAGTTGAGCCAGATGAAAACTTAAGACTGATTTGAAAGCTACAGCCTTATGTTGTCATCCAAACTCCTCTTCCAAAATGTTTTTGAAGTTCTTAAACTCTTTTTCATAAGCCCTTTGGACATACTCCTATTTCTACCAGCCTCCTCCTATTTCTTCAATCATACCCGTCTGTCACAGTCTTGCTCAATATTTCTTACCTCCAGAAATCCTTCTGAGACTATATCCTACCCTGAATTCTCATCTGGTATTATCCTGCCTCCCTAATTAGTCCCACATAGCAGGAAATGTCAGAGCTATTATTCTGCCACTCCCTTCTCTCCAGCCCTCAGCCTAGCTGGGATGAGATGTCTGTCTCCAAGCGCTGAGAAGACATTATGTAGTTTGGCCCATTAGACTTCAAGTCATGGAGCAATGTTGTATTATCCAACAGAATATAATTGGTATGTATTATGATTGTTTGATACAATGAAATTAAGATCCAATTCAATAATTCAGTAAGTGTACATTATATTCCAGATGTATATTTCCTGTGCCACTGGCATACATCTGTCTCTATGGTTTTCTAAAATCCCCTGAAATACCACCTTCTCCATTCCTCCTCCTTAGAAAATGAGTAGCACTAGATTAAGCATCATCATACATTAAAACAAATCAAAAACCCCCAAAACTGATAAATGGAGTTTCCCGTAGGCTTGGGCACCAAGAAAACCTCATTGTATCTTGAATCCAAGAGAAAACACCATATATACCACTAGTTCCAGCTACCTGTCCTGGTAGAGAGGAGGTAAGCCTGGGGCTTAGTCCCAGAGCATTTTTTCCTCTGAGGAACCTATCTAGCATTGTCCTTTCTTGCCTAATCTATTTAAGCAGCTTCAGGGAAGAAGTCTAGACCATAGCATTGAAAGAAGGTAAAGATGTGCTGGTTATTATGACCAAAGCAGGGGCAAATGCAGAAGATTCCATGTAGGAGTCGAGTTGGGGATTAACATCAAAAGAACTCTTGAGGATTTTCGATCATTCTTGCTCAATTAGGATTTGGCAGTCCCATTTTATAGATGAGAAGTGGACAAAGTCATTCTGCTTTCAAGTCAAAGATGCAGCAACTAAGTGGCAAAAGTCAGCCATTGGAATTGGCTATCTAGGCCAAGTCAAACTTGTTCAGACCACCTCAAGTTGAAGTTTCCAGTGTCTTAGGTTGGGTTGGAGCCCCCAAGATAAAGATTGGAGAGCAAGTTGTTTATTTGGGAGGTGAGCCCAGGAAAACCCACAGGGACAAGAGAAGGGAGACAAAGGAGGAACACCAGTAAATACATAAGTTACCTAAGTTATTATCTGTGGGTAACTGAAGCAGTTTCACCAGGGAATCTGGAGATCCAGTGTAGCAATGCAAGATGATGGGATATTCATACATCACTTCCCCTTAGTTATTAACAGAAGACTGCTGCTAGTGGCGTTAATTCCCTGACTCTTCAAGACTGCCATGTACCAGATTTCAACAGCCAGAGAAACCCCTCAGGTGGAAAATTATAGGTATAGCTGGAAGTCAAACTTGAGGGCACAGAAGTGGCAAAAGAAAGGAAGTGTGGGCATGCCAACACCATCTGACTTAAATGGTGTTCTTACCTACAATGCCAAGTTAGGTAGCACCTATTTAAAGTGCACTGTAGCAAAGGGGCACCTGGGTGGCTCAGTTGGTTAAGCGTCTGACTCTTGATTTCAGCTCATGTCAGGATCTCCCAGCTTTTGAAATGGAGCCTACATTGGGCTCTGTGTTGGGTGTGGAGCCTACTTGAGATTCTTTCTGCCCCACCCCCTTATCCCCCTGCTCTCTAAAAAAAAAATGCACTGCAGCATGTATTTAAGATATGCAGGCTGAAGAACTTTGGAATCCCTAGCCAGATGACATCCTTGAGACTCAGACTCCAACTCCAGTATCTGTGAGGAAGGGCTTAATGCAGTCATGAGGGGTGTTTAGGGATGTCTACTTACCCATGTACGTGGTCTACTACAAATGTGAATGTTGAAAGGCTTTTGTGTCTCCTCTGGAGTTGATTTTCACCATAGGCTTAAGTATTTCCAAAAGAATTTTTTTATTTCTATAAAGCACCAGACCCTAGATTTTTTAGGATATGAGGGGCATCTGGTTTGATGCTATTCAAAGCTTCCATTGTAGAAGGCCATGGTAGCCACAGACAATAAACTCAAACCAGGATGAGTTGATCACCATAGCCAGAGGTGTGTGAGTCAGTCACATTGGCAGCAGACTCTTCAGCACCAAACTTTCAGATGATGCAATCCCCCAGGATGTCCTAAGGTGGAACCACCCAGCATAGCTGCTTCAGATTCCTGACCAAGAGAAGTTATGATAGCATATTAAGCTGACTTTTAACTTGTTGCACAGCAACAGATATCAAATACAAGTACATGAAGAGCCAGCCTTTCAGTTTAATCTTGGGAATGAGCTTTGATGAGAGTATATACTTATTAAATGTAAAAGAAGTTAGGAAAACGCTATAAGATGGGTTCCACTTATTCCATTCCACTATTCCCTACACTCTCTGCCCTGGGAGGCTGAACTGGATGGACAAGTTCTGCTGCTGCCCTCTGGACCCGAGTAGAGTTCAGTCCATGGGAGTCCAAGCAGGCTATCAATGTAGGGGAGGAGAAGAAAGGGAGAAAATGATTTATTCCTGCTGAGAGGTGACCTCTAGCTGGCTATAGGAGGGCCACAGGGCTTTGCTCCTCTCAATGCAATCTTGTCTTCAGGACTTGATCCTGGAGTCTGGTAATATCTCACTCTTATCCTCATCTTGGAGCCCAGAGGTGTTAAGTTTGATTATAGACTGTTTCTGTGGTTCCCTTACGTTTCACCCATAGCTTTGAGTTCTTTTGGAAATAAGCCCTCACAGAATGATCCAAATTTGAATGAGCTGCCTGTTTCCTACTGGGACCCCACGAACACAGATCAGAGAAGTGAGGTACTGCAGGGCTGTTAGCAACATCAGCACCACCTAGCAGGCAGTTCCTTCTCTGATAGAGATTGTAGGAGGCAGATTTGGGGGATTGGTTGCTTTTCTACTGGTAGGTGCCTAGAGTGCAGCAGGAATGGTTTTGGTGTTTGCCAGCATGTTTCACCATCCCATTCTGATAAGCAAAATTTTAGGCCATGTAAGAAACCCTTGACATTAGGATTTACATACCCGGAGAGGTGGCATATGGCATGGCCAAGGGCAGGTCTTAGGAAAGAGTAGCTCTTGTGGCCAGAGCCTGGGCATCCCCAGCCAGGTAGAATCCTAAGAGTTAGTGAAGTACTCATGGGAACGGGCTTAGCTCAGTCCTGAGGGGTATTATGGTGGGGCGGTCTCCTCACCCAGGACTCTTGCCTTTAAACTAGAACTGGGCAGAAGGGGTAGCAAGGTGGGCCTCACCTATTCAGCCAGCATCTCAGGGAGACAAATGTCAGGGCAGCCAAATGGCTACATTTGGGGTCAGGTGGGGGACAGAGACACATGAGCCCTGGGGCTTAGCCCTGCCATAGCACAGCCTTCAACCAACCACCCACAGGTGGAAAAAGAGCAGGTCTATGGGAATCATAAGGTGACTGCAACTGCTCTAGAGCCATTCCTCAGCTTCTGGACCAGGCACTGGGCTAAAATGGTTCTCCTGCTCTTGACACTTAAACAAGTGTGGGAATCCATAGGGCCTGGGAGATGGCTTGTGGATGAAGGACAAAGTACTCCAGAACTGCAAAACTACTGTTCTAGATAATAAAGGGGGAAATGAAACCAGGAGAAGGAAAGCATTCTCCCCTCAAGGAAATACTGTACTTTTGCTAACTCTGAATTAATTACTGATGTTTAATTATCTAGTTCTTTAATGCATTTACTTTTCTGTAATCACTAGCTCTGCCCAACTAGGATTCCCATAGGCCTCTGTCCTGCTGTTTAAGTCTGATTCTGGCTGTTTAGGGAAGGAGGAAGGAGGTGGAGATGCCAGAGGCAGCAGTGAGTCTGGTTCCAGCCCAGCCTTTCAAGACCAGTTCAAGTTGCATATAGACCCAGACCACATGAAACCCATGTCTAATCGGAACTACTGTGATCCTATCCACTCTCTCCTCAAGGGCTCAGGGGTTGTTACCCTTCTCCTCCATAGCCTGGAATCAGCACAGAATTGGGAAGAAATAGCCTCCATCCAGGAATATGTCAGACATGGAGATGCACCACTGAAGCTCCCATCAAGAACGGACCTGATGCCATGTCTTCCTAAGGAAATTTGTGCCCAGCGGTATGTGTGGGTATAAATATCTGGTTATTCCAGCCTAATACTTATGGGTTCCACAGTGGCTACAGTGCTCCCTGCAGGGTTGCTCCAGGCTTTGATGAGTTTGAATCTGTTCTTGCTCTACTTCATCCTGCTTCTTCAATAGGTGTTATTCCTAATCAACAACTTGCACCTCAAAGTCTGTCTCAGCATCTCTTTGCAACATGGAGAAACTTGTTGTAAGGGAGATGTAGTCCCATCCTTAAAGGAGCTCTTCATGTGATGCAGACAGCATTCAGAGTAGAGTCAAAAACAAAAACTGTTCAAACACAAAAGTCTGGATGAAATGCAGAATTACTCAGGTCAGAGGGTACTGAGAACAAGTGATGGGGTAATGAGAACTGACTCTGCCTTAAGCTTGCTTTAGTCCAATGCTCTGTCTCAGTGGCTCCTCATTGCCACCCAGGTCTAAGCACAGCTTTTCCCTGACCCAGAGTGGGCCAGGATGCCACACTCCCAGGACAAAGGGCATTCGCCACCCCCACAGGCTGTCAGCCAGCTCCCTGCACTAGAACCTCATTCTGACTCACTCAGATATGTCCTCAGAAGATTCCTCCATCTCCCTGAGATAGTGCTGTCACTGAACTGCTTAATCACCTCACTTAGAGCTGCATCATTTAGCATCGTCGTGGGGTTTTCCTTGACAGCACACAGCGGGGAGTTGTACATAAGGTTGACATGCACACATGCCACTAGAGACATGGTGACAGTGTAGAGACAGATTCTCACACACGCAGTGAGAGTATTGTGATGGGGATGGGATGTAAGGTTATGCACACCTTATTACAGCTCCCTAGTCCCTACACATGTCCTCAAACTGCCTAGGCTCTCTTAGATCAAAGGGCACTAGGTTCAATTTAACCCTACACTTTAAGGGAAGGGATAAAACAGTTTAAACCACAGTAGGAGGTACATAAGTTTATTGGTTATTCTGTGTTTGCATCTCCAGACCTATTTGGTCTTGCTCTATGCACAGGAGGCTGATCTATAGATTGCAGCATCCATTCCCCTTGCTGTCATGGGTTGATTTCTTTGGGAGAGGACACTGAAATGGAATTTGAGGTACATGATATTTACTTGGTATCAACACCTGTGAAAGGGAAGGGAGGAAGCAGGATTAAACAAAACTGAAACACATCTCAACAGACTTTGACCAGCATAACTGGAACTTCTGAGGCCTTTTCCATTTTAGTATCCTCTGAGCAGATGACACAGCTAGGCCTTTTTAATCCCACCTTGCTTAGCCACTGTCTGTGGGCTGCTTCTGGTCAGGCATGACCTTGAATGAATGGCTATCTGCAGCTGGGCAGCAAGCAGATCCTTGGAAGGAATATGTATTTGTCTTCCATATTTGTCCTCTGACTTTTATAGACTCGGCCAATGGAAGGCACCCACAGGAGTTGAGAGGGTGAGAGGAACACAAGGTTGGAGTGTTAATTCCTCATGCTTCCTTTCTCACAGGCCACCTTTAGCAAAAGCTATGTTACTTTACCAAAAGTCAAGACTCTTGTGTGATTTCTTCTATGGCAAATCTTGTACTAGGTTCCAGTAACAATCTCCCCTGCCTCCCCCATACCCCTCCCAGGTCCGGGCAGTAGTAACAGCTCAATCTGTTGATGTTCCGTTGGTGCCTCACAATGCTTAGTTCCCTTAACTACTCCTGCCTCCTTAAGGAGCCCATTTATTAACTACTCTTTAGTTAGATCCACAAAATATACCCTATCTTTCCTGCTAGGATCTGGTGGGACCAGTAATCAAGGAATTTTCTCCTCCACGCTGGTTTTCTCTGGTCCCAAATTCCTAGACAGTACCTAAGATCTTCTGCAAATTAGATAGGAGTTAGGAAAAACCTGCTTTTAAAATCTACAATGAGGTATTTAATATAGAGTAGCATGCAGTTTTTGTTTTGTTCTTTAATCTTAATAAGCTATACGCTGCTATTTATTGAGGGAATAAATGTCACATATACTTTGGATCTTCCCCAGAAATAGATCCTGAGATGAATGATTAAGGAGAAATTCTGAGAATAATGAGGGAGTCTGGGAAGCAGGAGAGGAAAAAGGAAAAAAATAAAAGCAGGTATAGGATTCAGGCGATGTCCCAGAGGGTAGGCTGCAGCCTGATCCTATAGGGGAACTACTGGGGTAAAATTTACAGCTTAAATTTTATGGGTGCAGAAATATGAAAACCCAGCTCCTTTGCCTCAGGTAAGGACAGTCATTGGCTAAGGACTGCCCCCCAAGGAGACAAAAAGATTCTTTTGACTCTCTGCACCTGCAGATGAGGTGGTTCCAAGTTTGAGGGCAATCATCCAAATAGGAGGTACAGATGCAGGCAAAAGCTCAAAGCTGGGGAGAGATGCACAGAAATGGTCAAAGGAACTAGGGAGTACCACACTGAACAAACAATAGCCTCAGACTCAGTGGTAGGGCCTCTGGTGGAGGTTATTCCATTCCCTATCAGAGTGCTATCGTCACCTCCACCCAAGCCCATGTCAGTCATGTGGCTGGTCTGGCTTCTAGTACTTCAGGTCAGTCTCATGATCTGTTCCATTTACCTATTTCCAGACTCCTTCAGGATCACTGAGGACCATCCAGGTGTATGAAGGGCTTATATATTCCTGACAAATCTGGGATGACGGAAGGGCAATAGTGACTTTTTCCCATCCTAGCCAACTCCTTGGACTGGGTTTCTAAATTTCAGCTGTTGAGAAAACTTTGGGATCTAAAAAACTTCTTTTAACAATTCTAACATAAGATAGGTCCACTGGTAATGGATTCCCTTAACTTGTCTGAGACTCTTCCACACTTTTGAGGGATATCTTGTAGAGTATGTAATTCTAGGTTGATGGGTTCTCACAACTCTAAATATTTAGCTCTGTTTTCTTCTTGCTTGAATAGTTTGAGGAAAGTCAGGTGTAATTTTTTTGTTTCTCTGTATGGGTTCCCCTCCTCTTTGGGTTGAGGATTTTCTGTATCTTTAACTTCCCATAGTTTGTAAATATGCCTAGGTGGGAGTTATTTTTTCTTTTGAGATTTTATAATTTGGGCTCCAAGGTTCTGTAGTTTGATGTCTGACATTTGGGGGAAATTCTCAGTTATTGTTTTAAACATTTCTTCTGTTCCTTTTTCTTCTGATAGTCCAAGGGCTGTGAGCAACTACCAAAAGTACAACACATGTATAATGGAGTTAAGTCTACATTTGCTTTTTGGTTTAAAAGATCCTATTGAAGTATTCTGTAACTCAGATTCCTCAGCCATATCTAGCCTACAAGTAATCCCAAAAGTATTTTTCACTTTTTTTTTTATACTACTAGCATTTCTTTGCTGTTATCATAGGCAATGTAAGCAGAGCTAGAATCCTATCTGTACTTGCAAGCTATCTACTTTATTAGACCCTTAGCATATTAATAAGTTATTAGATACCCAGTCTGATATTCCCAGTTCAACATCACTGCCATGTCTGGTTCTAACGCTGATCTGTTTCTTCAAACTGTTTTTTCTCCTTTTAGTATGCCTTGTAATTTATGTGTTGAATTTTTAAAGTAATTATTTTCAGAGAGACAATAAATACGGGGTGGGGGGCAGAGGCAGTCTCCATCCTGTCAGCAGAGCCCAATGTGGGGTTTCAGCTCACAAACCAGGATTTGAGCCAAATTTGGACACCCAACTGATGAAGCCACCCAGGCATCTACCTTTTTTAAAATTGAGGGGATGATGGATATATTTTCTAAGAACACCCAATAAAATTTCTACAGGCCACTATTTGAGTTCATTTCTTATACATCCTTTAATAATTTTTTAAGTCATTTTTTTTTTACATTATTTTACACTTCTGCCATTCTGCAATCCTTGGCAGGTCTAGTAGACAGCAATTAGCTTTATTTGGGTTTCTTGTACTTAATTTAATATCTTTTGTCTACTTTTTCCAAATAATATTTGGACCTTTCCAAATATTTCTTTTTCTATTTCTCCAAGAGTCCTAGGAAAAGAAAATCCTTCTTTTGTTTAGCCCAGTCACAGTGAACATAGTAGTGCCATGACCCAATTTTGCTAATCACATTGTGTTCATATCCATGAATATTAAGACCAGTTCTGGTTTAAAAATATCAAGTAATTCATATTTTTCAGCCCTTTTCTTAAGTCTTTAAGTTTATAGTGAAAGTTCACTCTCTTCTCTATTAGTGGAGATGAAAGAAGTGGGGGACACTACCTATTCCTACAATTTGTGACCATTTACTCATCATGTAGGGGGCTTTACTCAGGATAGTAATTGAAACAAAGAATAAAGGTGAAAAGAGCAAGAGTTGTTGAAGCTACCAGTGACTACTAAAGGATGCTATAGCTCCCCAGGTTCCTGCAACTTCTATTTCATATCTGTGAGCTATTGTAATGTCTTGCCTAAGAATGTTGTGTTTCTTAAGATAGTATAGTACACTCTCTAGCATGGACTGTTTATCTCACTAATAAAGGCTTTCTAATTTTCAAGGTTAAAAAAAATAGAGGTGTAGTTAACATTTAGCATATTAGTTTCAGGTGTATAAAGCAAGGATTCAGTATTTGTATGTATATTGTGAAATGATCACTACAATTTTTTGATAGGAAATCATGATGCACCAGGTAAGAACAGTAAATAGGCCTTTAGTAACATAGTGTTGAAATGTGGGGGGGGGGGGGAAGGAATATTTTATAGTCCTATGATTAGGCCTCAGTCTTTTAGTGAGCCTCTGGACATGATTTCAAATGTTTCTCTGTTTTTGTCCACTCTTTGGTAGGACAGGTTGGCCGGAGTGGGTGGAGTTGGAGATTTCCCTTCCCTAGATCAGTTAGACTCCGCTAGTACTCCAGCAGGCTAGGCTATAGTTAACTGGTTTCCCCTCAGGGTAGGCCTTGCTAGTAAAGAGAGTTCTCTGGCATGTTTCAAAATGATTCCTCTTCCCCGCTCTTCATGCAGGACCTGAAGGAATTTTTCTCTAGTGTTCACTGTGGAAACCTGGTTGAGTTCAGGAGGTAAATTTCATAATAGTGTGTCCCTGTAGAGTTTAACATTCAGGGATGTTTGCACCAAGCCTTCAGAAATTTGTGAATTACAGTTCTGATTTCTCCACCCAGCACTGGTTCTTACAGTTTTGCTTGTATTGGCCCTGGTAAACCATGACAACCTGTATTTTTCTTTTTTCTTTAATCTGGGGGCAGAAATTTGCCTTGTGTCTTACCCTCTCTTATAGATCTAAAACAAAGTGTAATTTTTTCCAGTCTGCTCAACTTTTCTTATAATGTCAGTAGTGATTTCTAAACACCTGACATGCAGGACCTGAGACTCATTTTAGACCTACATACATCCATGTGTTAAAAATGAAGTGATGGACAAAACTATTCCATGCAAATAGGAACAAAAGACCAGGGATACCTATTGTAATAGAGAGGCTCACTGTTATAAGAATCCAAGAACATTGTATAATGAATAGAAGTGTCAAACATTCAAACATCAGAAATCTAAACATATGAAGTAAACATTGACAGAATTTAAGGGAAAAATAGCTCTAAAATAAGCTTCAATACCTTGCTTCAATAATGGATAGAATAAAGAAAGACCACAGATAAGGAAATAGAGTACTTGAACATTACAAACCTATTGTTCCTAATAGACCTATATAGGACACTTTAACAAAAAAAACACATTTTTCTCAAGCTCACATGGAGCATAATCCATAAGAGACCATATGTTAGGCCATAAAACAAAACTTAATAAACTTGAAAAGATTGAAGTTCTAACAGATTTTCTAGTTTCATTCCCTTGTCATAGTAGAAAAAAAATCTTGAAAATCCAAAAACATGAAGTTAGACAACACAATCTTAGTGCAAAGAATCACAAGGGAATTTAGAAAATATCTGGAGGCAAAAATATGCCCAGAGAATATCTGGAAAAAATATGGCCCCAAACTAATGAGACGTAGTGAAAGGAGTGCTAAGAGGGGAATTTATAGCTGTAAATATATTTTTAAAAGATTTCAAAACAGCTTAGCCTCACGTGTTAAGGAACTAGAAAATAAAAATTTTCTTCCTTGTGCTAGCTTTAAAGATTAAAGCAGGAATTGGGGTGCCTGAGAGGCTCCATCAGTAAAGCATTCAATTTTTGATTTCGGCTCAGGTCATGCATATCTCATGGTTTGTGGGTTTGAGTTTTGCCTTGACCAAAATGGAGCCTGCTTGGTATTCTTGCTATCCTCCTCTCTACCCCTTCCCCTTGCTCTCAAGAAGTAAAAAAGGTTAAAGCAGAAATAAAGAATAGAAAAGAAGTCAAATGTAACCAAAAGTTGATGCTCAAAATTGACAAACCTTTAACTAGATTGAAGAAAAAAAGATGCAGTTAAGATCAGAAATGGTTTTTGATATAGTCCCAGTAGTTTATTTTTGCTTTTATTTCCCTTGCCTCAGAAGACATTTAGAAAAATGTTGCTATGATGTCAGAGAAATTACTGCTTGTGCTCTTTTCTAGGACTTTCATGGTTTCAGGTCTCACATTTAGGTCCTTATTCTTTTTGAGGGTGTGTATGTATGATACAAGAAAGTGGTCCAGCTTTCCCAACACCATTTGTTGAAGGTACTTTTTCTCGTTGAATATCATTTCCTGCTTCCTGTTGAAGATTATTTGACCATATAGTTGTGGGTTTATTTCTGGATTTTCTATTTTGGTCTATTGATCTGTGTTGATTTTTGTGCCTGTATCCTACTGTTTGGGTTACTACAGCTTTATAATATAACTTGAAGTCTGTAATTGTGATGCCGCCAGCTTTGTTCTTCATTTTCAAGGTTGCTTTGGATATTCAGGGTCTTTTGTGGTTCCATACAAATTTTAGGATTGTTCTAGCTCTGAAAAACATAGTTGGTATCTTGATAAGAATTGCATCAAATGTGTTGATTGCCTTGAGTAGTATAGACATTAAGAGTGTTCTTCCAATTCTTCAGCATGAAATATCTTTTTATTCGTGTTGCCTTCAATTTTTTTCATCAGTATTTTAGTTTTCAGGGTACATGTCTTTCACCCCTTTGATCAGGTTTATTCCTAGGTATCTTACTGATTTTAGTGCAACTGTAAATATGATTTTTTCTTTCCTGCTTTGTTATAGGTGTTTAGAAATAAAACAGACTTATGTACCTTGATTTTGTATCCTGTAACTTTGAGTTTATCAGTTCTAGCGGGGTTTTTGGTGGAATCTTTCTGCACAGTGAAGGAAACAATTAACAAAACTGAAAGGCAATCTAAGGAATAGAAGATATTTGCAAATAACTTATATAATAAAGGATTAGCTCCAAAGTATGTAAAGCACTTATAAAAACTCAACACCCCCAAAATGAATGATTCAGTTAAAAACAGGAAGACACAAATAGACATTTTCCCCAAGACAACATACAAATGGCCAACAGACCCATGAAAAGATGCTCAACATCACTGATCAGGGAAATACAGAACTACAATAAGATCACCTCATCTACCAGAATGACAAAAATCAATGTAAGAAACAGGTGTTGGTAGGCATGTGGTGAAAGGAGAATCCTCTTTCACTGTTGGTGGGAATAAAAACTGGTGCAGCTACTCTGGAGAACAGTAGGAAGTTATCCTAAGTTACAAATAGAACTACCCTACAACCTAGCAATTGCACTGCTAGGTACGTAAAGAATACAAATATATTAATTCAAAGGGATATATGTATTCCCATGTCTATAACATTATCAATAGTCAAATTATGGAAACAGATCAAGTGTCCATCAACTGATGGATAAATATATAGTATATAGATGTACAATGGATTATTCAGCAAGAATGAAATTTTGCCATTTGCAATGAAATGAATGGAAAGAGAATATTACACTAAATGAAAACCAGAGAAAGACAGATTTTCAATGATTTTGTTTATATATGAAATTCAAGAAATCAATGAGTAAAAGGACAAAAAGACAAATCAAGAAATAGACAATTATAGAGAACTGATGGCTACCAGAAGGGGAAGTGGGTAGGAAGATAGGTTGAATACATAGGAATTAAGGAGTATACCTATTGGAATGAGCACTGGGTGTTGTATGGAAGTAGTGAAAGCCTATATTGTACACCTAAAACTAATTTTAAACTCTTGTCTGGATACTGGCCCTTTATCTGAAATGCCATTTGCACTATCTTCTCCCATTCTGTCAGTTGCCTGTTAGTTTTTTTTGATTGTTTCCTTTGCATTGCAGAAGCTTTTTATCTTGATGAGGTCCCAGTAGTTCATTTTTGTTCTTGATTACCAAAATATATAAGGAGCTCACTAAACTCCATACCCAAAAAATGAATAATCCAGTGAAGAAATGGGCAGAAGACATGAACAGACACTTCTCCAAAGAGGACATCCAGATGGCCAACAGGCACACGAAACGATGCTCAGCATCACTCATCATAAGGGAAATACAAATCAAAACCACACTGAGATACCACCTCACACTGGTCAGAGTTGCTAAAATGAACAAATCAAGAGAATATAGATGCTGGCGAAGATGTGGAGAAACGGGCACCCTCCTACACTGTTGGTGGGAATGTAAACTGGTGCAGCTGCTCT
>NC_043706.1:37229368-37230446 GCF_006229205.1 Suricata suricatta
TTTTTTTTTTAACCATTATCCAATTCTTCCTCTTTATCTCAAGAAGGACCACCAAAGTAGCATAATACTATCTCAGGAAAATGTTAAATAACTCCATGTAAATGTCAGGGAGTAGAGGGAGAAGAGGCAGGGGGTAGAGCAAGATAGAATAGATATCCAATCTCTCCTGGGCTGAAGCCGTGGCCAGGTACAAGTTTAGAGGTTAACTACAGAGGCTCTGCTATAACTCAAGTTACATGCAAGGGGAAGAGGCTAGTAAGTATCTGCTCAAAGCTTGCTGGGCAGAGAATCCAGGGGAATATGTCCTAGAGCTTGGTGTCAGAGTCGTGGCAAATGTTTTATGGAGGTGCCAGAGCAGTGTCTAAACTCTGACAGGAAAGGCCTTAGTATCTTTCAGTGCTGGTTGGTGTTAAGCTTCTCTGATCAGCCTGTGGTGGAATAGATTAGAATACTAATCACTGAAAATAGCTTTGTCCTGTATTTTGTTTGGGTCAATAAATATAAAACCGGTGTTCTCAGTTTCCTTTACTACTCATTTTTGCTTAGGAAATCTAATATCTACCTCTTGAGGCTGGCTCCAAAGTATTTAAGAGCCCTGGGAATAAATGCAGCACCTGTAAAGGAAAGTCAGTCCTGTTTGTTTCTGCTAGTTATTTCCACAGGGTGGAGCTCTTGAGGATGACTCCGATCCAAATCCAATCAATGATGCAATGGGATCCTGTTCTAACACCACAGTTAGATTCTTGAAAAATCACATTCCTGTGTTCAACCACTGTGTCCAAAGCACAATCAAGGGATGTATCAAGGGAACATCCAGCACCAATCAAACATTAGTCTGATCCCAGACTATCAACCTGAAATTCTCTTGTTCCCTAGGAGATCCTATCTCAGGGACTTCATTGTACTTTTCCAAGACCCTCCTTTTAATCAAAAGCAGTAGGGACACTGTGAGGAGCACAAGAACTTCCAAAGAGCTGTCCTCAGCCTTTATGTCCCAATATGCACACCAAAATAAAAATGGCCATTTGCAGAAGGTCCTGTTACAAGTAAAGCCCAGGGCAACAGGTGACTATCCTAC
>NC_043706.1:37230546-37231579 GCF_006229205.1 Suricata suricatta
AGCATTGGCCCCATGAATGCGCGTCTCAGGCAGTGGCAGCATGAATCCTGGCCGGCACCAAGAGAAACTGTTCCCTCCCCCTACATGATCACGGTCCCAGCTGGGCGCTGGGAGTTGGCTGCAGTGTCTGTGAGGTCTGCGCTTCGCCTCCTGCAGCGCACCTCGCCTCTGGCAGCAGCAGCACAAATCCCTGCTGGGTGCCAAGAGAAACTGCTCCCTCCCTCTACGTGATCCCAGCTAAGAAGCTAGTCTCCAAAGCAAGTACATCTCATCTGTGGTAGCATAAAAGTGCATGGACTAGGATTTTGAAGTGAGGCGGGCCTGGAAAATAGTTTGGCTCAGCTGTGGCACAAGGAGATCAGACTCATTAGAGTGGACTGCAGTGCTTATTTGCAGCAGAACTTGGGGCACACCACCATTCATCCTCTGCAACCAACAAGGCAAGGCCTCTGAGAGCAGCCCCTGAGACCTATGTACACCAAGCCACACCTATCCTTGAGAGGGTGCTCCTGCTTTTTGTACTTATTACCTTTTTTACTTTAAAAAAATTTTTAGTTTTTACTCCCTATTTTCCTTTTCCTTTTTTTTCCTTCCTCTTGCCATCCACATATATTCTCCCGTATCTCATCCTTATTTCTCCCCTCAACTGGTTATACACTTTTAGACTGTCCATTGTTCTTTGTTGTCTCTGCCCCCTTTTCTCTTTCCTCTCCATTCTCTTTTCTTCCTTTCCCCCTTTTAATTTGTTTGATTTGTCTGTGCATTTGCGTGCTTCTGTTCTGTGTTTGCCCATTTTCCTTCTCAGGGCTACCCCAAGAAACAAGCCAAAGTACGCATGACAGCAAGTCCCAAATATCACTGAGTAGGGAAATAAAATGATCAAAAGGCAGAGGAGAAACAGAGACACCATTAAAAGAATATTTCCTGAAATAACAGGCCCTGGACAGTCAATAAGCCTCCTTTAACAGTAATAATAACAGTTGCACAGTACACAGCGAGCTTTTTAAAATGACAAGAGACAGAAAACTAGCCA
>NC_043706.1:37231679-37233355 GCF_006229205.1 Suricata suricatta
GTACCTGGAACACAAATGGGAGCTCCCTAATCTGGAGTTGCTGATCAAGCCTTCCTCACACATGGCTCGTCCATCACTCCACTTAGGGCAAATCACTGAACAATGGCAATTATATTCTTTAAATCAATACTCACAACATGGGCAGCATGGGATACAGATTGCTACAATGAAAATACACATCAAAGAGATGGATACAAGCACCTAAGACCATAAAAGCTGATAATTTCTACTCCTATGATTCAATAGCCATGTTAGGAGTAGAACTAATCAGTTCAAGAAATCTGCCAAGAGAATTAAATTCTTAAGGTAATGTTTGTCAGTAGTAGAAAAGTCCCATTTCCTAAGTATATTCAGGGACTTGATGTTAGTTATTTTTGAAGTCTTGCTAATCCTAATAGATTTATACTAAGAATGCAGAACATAGGGAACTTCCACTGATATCAGTGCTCTGTACAGTTATGTAATTCTTCCAGTACTCCACAAGATTTCACTAAATTTAGCAATCAATGTTTAAGAGTGAAAGATAAAAATCCATTTATCACTGGGGAAACACTTGGTTCTTCCTACCATTATAGAAATTGTTAGAATACACCAAAACAATAGAATAAGCCAAATGTATTTATCACCAAATACTATTGGCAGATGTACAGAAAATACTGAAGATTTGAAAAAGCAAGGTTTAGAACAAATTACATAGCGTGGGAGAGGTTGCTATACTGTTGGATGAAAGTATGTTTTGAACATATCTCCGATTATGGTATCTGCCAGGTTCTATTTCAAAAATGATATATACCTAGAATTACTTTGTAAGCTGTATTCAACATTAAATGACCCCTTCATGGAAAAAGTAGAACCACCATTGATACAAGAGTAAGCTTACAGATACTGCACCATGTGCCATGCATCCATCACATCATTTATAAACAGGGAGTTGTCAGAAGTTGAGAACACACATTGTGCTAGAAGAGGTTTTCATGAAATTAGTCCCATCAGTGACAAGAATTTTAAACCATCGTCAACTCTTTAGGATTCTTTGCCCTGCGAACCAAAAGTCTTACTATGAAAAAGTTAATCACTCCTTATCTCAAATAGGAAAGGATATACTTAGAGTTATACATTTGTCTTAAAAATTTCAAATATTCTCCATTTCCAGACCTTGGCAGGAGATAAAAATGAAGTTATAGCAATGATACAGGGACAACCTCTTTTGAAGAAATTCATGCTATGCATAGAGTATTTTAAAAGCACATTTTGACATTTTTCCCCAGTACAAAATCTTAACATTGGAAATACGTATCTAAAGTCTCTTGTGCCTGCATATGACATCTAGAAGAGTTCAACAGAATGTAAGATTATGTTTTCAAACAGTTTCCACAGTTTGGGCTAACTGGTTAGATGTAGAAATGCAATGCCATCCAATTAGTTTGCAATAATTGACATGGAAGATGGGAATTTTCCAGAAATCACAAAAAAATAAGGAGTTTTGCATTATTGTAAATGGAACTAAACACCAAGTTTAATAAACCACCATTGGTGCCGTTCCACCATTTGGAGCTACCAATCTTTGTAATATTCCTCAGCTATGACAATCCTTAAAAAAATCAACAATCAAAACAAAGTTAAAGCTAGATCCTGAGACCTAATGGAGAACCAGGGGGAACGGAGGAGGGAGAGAG
>NC_043706.1:37233455-37235407 GCF_006229205.1 Suricata suricatta
GGAGTTAGCAGTGCTGCGGCAGTGGCAGCCACAGAGGGGCGCGCACTTTGGCCTCGGCTGCCAGAGTGGGAGCACACACCTCATTTCCACAGTGCATCTCACCTCTAGCATTGGCCCCATGAATGCGCGTCTCAGGCAGTGGCAGCATGAATCCTGGCCGGCACCAAGAGAAACTGTTCCCTCCCCCTACATGATCACGATCCCTGCTGGGCGCTGGGAGTTGGCTGCAGTGTCTGTGAGGTCTGCGCTTCACCTCCTGCAGCACACCTCGCCTCTGGCAGCAGCAGCACAAATCCCTGCTGGGTGCCAAGAGAAACTGCTCCCTCCCTCTACGTGATCCCAGCTAAGAAGCTAGTCTCCAAAGCAAGTACATCTCATCTGTGGTAGCATAAAAGTGCATGGACTAGGATTTTGAAGTGAGGAGGGCCTGGAAAATAGTTTGGCTCAGCTGTGGCACAAGGAGATCAGACTCATTAGAGTGGACTGCAGTGCTTATTTGCAGCAGAACTTGGGGCGCACCACCATTCATCCTCTGCAACCAACAAGGCAAGGCCTCTGAGAGCAGCCCCTGAGACCTATGTACACCAAGCCACACCTATCCTTGAGAGGGTGCTGCTGCTTTTTGTACTTTTTATTACCTTTTTTACTTTAAAAAAATTTTTAGTTTTTACTCCCTATTTTCCTTTTCCTTTTTTTTTCTTCCTCTTGCCATCCACATATATTCTCCCGTATCTCATCCTTATTTCTCCCCTCAACTGGTTATACACTTTTAGACTGTCCATTGTTCTTTGTTGTCTCTGCCCCCTTTTCTCTTTCCTCTCCATTTTCTTTTCTTCCTTTCCCCCTTTTAATTTGTTTGATTTGTCTGTGCATTTGCGTGCTTCTGTTCTGTGTTTGCCCATTTTCCTTCTCAGGGCTACCCCAAGAAACAAGCCAAAGTACGCACGACAGCAAGTCCCAAATATCACTGAGTAGGGAAATAAAATGATCAAAAGGCAGAGGAGAAACAGAGACACCATTAAAAGAATATTTCCTGAAATAACAGGCCCTGGACAGTCAAAAAGCCTCCTTTAACAGTAATACTAACAGTTGCACAGTACACAGCGAGCTTTTTAAAATGACAAGAGACAGAAAACTAGCCAAAATGGCAAAACGAATAAACTCCTCTGAAGAATCTCCAGGAAGAAGTCACAGCCACAGAACTGCTCAAAACAGATCTAAACATACCTGAACAAGAATTTAAAAATCTTGTCATAAAATTAATCGCTGGGGTTGAAAAAAGCATCAGAGAAGCAACTGAGAATGACTAGGCACTTTGAAAATAGGTGTGACAAGTTACAAAAGGCTATAAATGAGGTCAGTAATAAAATGGAGGCAGCTACCTCAAGGATTGAAGAGGCAGAGAGAAGAATAGGTGAATTAGAAGATATAGTTATTGCAAAAGAAGAAGCTGGGGAAGAAAAAAAGGTTGATCCAGGAGGAGGAAAGGAGAATGAGACCTGAGTGATACAATCAAATGAAACAATATCCATATCATAGGAATTCCTGAAGAGGAAGAAAGGTCCTGAAGGGATACTAGGCCAAATTATTACTGAGAATTTCCCAAATCTGGGGAAAGAAATAGACATTCAAATTCAAGAGGCACAAAAAAACCCCTTAAGATGTAATTTGAATCGACCTTCAGCATGACATATCATAGTGAAACTGGCAAAATATAAAGATAGAGAGAGTTCTGAAAGCAGCTAGGGATAAAAGAGTCCTCACATACAAAGGGAAACCTATCAGAGTGGTTACAGACCTATCTACTGAAACTTGGCAGGCCAGGAAGGAATGGCAGGAAATCTTCAATGTGATGAACAGAAAAAACATGCAGCCAAGAATCTTTTATCCAGAAAGCCTGTCATTCAAAATAGAAGGAAAGATAAAGGTGTTCCCAAATAAACAAAAATTGA
>NC_043706.1:37235507-37252693 GCF_006229205.1 Suricata suricatta
AGGTGGAAAATAAAGGGATGGAGAAATATCTATCATGCGACTGGAAGCCAAAAGAAAGCTAGAGTAGCCATACTTCTATCAGAGAAACTGGACTTTAAAGTAAAGGCAGTAACAAGAGATGAAGAAGGACATTATATAATAATTACAGGGTCTCTCCATCAGGAAGAGCTAACATCTTTGCACCAAATTTGGGAGCACCCAATACATAAAACAATTAATCACAGACAAAAACAAACCTATTGATAAGAATGTGCTAATTGCAGGGGACTTTAATACTCCACTGACAGCAATGGATAGATCAACCAGACAGAAAATCACTAAGGAAACAATGGACCTGAACGACACATTGAAACAGATGGAATTGATATATTTAGAACTCTGCATCCTGAAGTTAGGAAATTCACCCTTCTTTTAGTGCACATGGCACATTCTCCAAGATAGATCACATACTGGGGCCTATAGCAGCCCTCCATAAGTATGAATGAATAGAGATCATACCATGCACACTTTCAGATCACAATGCTATGAAACTTGAAGTTAACCACAGGAAAAAGTCTGGAAAACCTCTAAAAATGTGGAAGTTAAAAAAACCACCCTACTAAAGAATGATTGGGCTAATCAGGTAATTAGAGAGGAAGTTAAATATACGAGAACAAATGAAAACGAAAATACAACAATCCAAAATCTGAGACGCAGCAAAGGCAGTCCTAAGAGGAAAGTATATTGCAATCCAGGCCTATTTCAACAAACTAGAAAAAGCACGAATTCAGAATCTAACAGAGCACCTATTGGAACTAGAAGGGGAACATCAAGAGCACCCCAAACCCAGCAGAAAAGAAATAATAAAGATCAGAGAATAAACAATATAGAATTAAAAAAAAAAGTTGAGCAGATCAATGAAACCAAAAATTTGTCTTTTAGCAAGAACAGTAAAATAGGGGGTGGTTTTAGACCAGGTATTTCAGGACAGAGCCTGAAGCAAGTTTTGCTGATATTTTATTGTAATGAAGTGAATCCTAAGAAAAACAGAATGTGGGCAGGGAGTGGAAGATGGTAAATAGGAAAAAGTATTTGAGTTGGTCATTGCTTCCTAAAAAGCAGATTTCTCAGTTTGCCTGAAAGTCTACAGGGTTCAAAGGAGTTCTTTTCCCTACAATCTAAATGGAGAATATTCACCAGCTACTTTCTCTGTCAAAGTTGCCCCAGGAAATATTAGTTCCCCTGAACACCTGATGTACATTCAGAGGGTCTCCAATTGTCTCATATTCCGAGTGAGACACAATAAGGCAAGGCTAAGAGTAGCCTGAAGACTCATGATGCAGCCTTTACAAATTGTTTTGTGGCAATAACTGAGGCAGCAGTGACCTTTCTTTCCAGACTGCAGGAAAAGTACTAACCAAGGTTAAGGAGCCACTGGAACCAGACTCAGGTCAGGTGAAGGAGTTCAGAATGGCACAGGTCTAAATCCAGAAATGTTGTGCTGTGAACTTCAATCAGAAGGCACTGGTGTCAGGTTGGGTCTTTCTAACATTGATTCTTTTCTAGAATCATGTTATCGTACAAGATTTTGTTAAATCCTTTAAGTTTTGTCGATGTTGACTATCTTAGTTAATTTTCACATTGATCTCAGCTTTTTCAGACACCAGGGCATCCAGTTGATAGGTGCTTAACTTTGGGTGTTCCTAGATGAAAGCTTGGTACCCTAGTTCCTACTATTAGAAACCATCCAGGCTCCCTACCAGCTCAACCCACTCCAGTGATCAGGATGGCCTGATGTAGTCAGGCTAAAGAGTTCTAACACTGGGCCCTGTAGTGAGTCCATACGCTAAGGTAGGAATAGGACCGCTACTAGGTGAGGAAAAGTCAACCTTGGTATGATCCAAGGTCAGACCAAATAACAGAATGAACTACAGGAATGAGAAAAGGAACAAGTAATTCAGTCTTCAATGAGGGGAAGATGGCAGCCTCATACTTAGCAGGCCACACCAAAGAGGGACAGCTGTAAATTGACAGCCTTGGTAATATAGGGAAGAGCAGGCCCCACTTATCAGGAAGATAGGCAATTGGGAAGTATAAGTACATAGGCAAAGCTGCTGTGATGTTCATGTATTTCGGGCATTTCACATGACTTCATCTCCCCTCTACCTGCCACTATGGCAACTTAGCCTGGCCAACAGAGCTGTTTCTACATACTACCTAGCCTGATATCAGAATCTGCCAGTTCACCAGCCCTTCAGGGTCTGGACCAGAGCCTCCACACTCCATGTAAAGTTATTCTCGTGGCAGCATACTCTGAGTAAAGAAGGGGAATAGGGTAATGGCCGTTTAAGGTACAATATGAAACATGAATGGGCAACTCTCACACTGGAGCACCTCATCAAGTTGGTGAGGCTTTCTCAAGCATGCTTCAATTGGACTTCTCCATCTGTTTACCTGCATCCTTCTGTTCCTTTCACAGATGCTGGTCTGTATTAAATTGTATACCCCAAATTGTATTGGCACCTGTTTCAGGAGGACCAATTTGTAACAGGTCACAACTAATATTCCTTTCTTACCACCCATTCTACATTCCCTTATCTTCAGATGCTGCTCCTCCACAGGTTACCCAGGCCTTCATTCTTTACTGGTATAACCTTGACCAATGGCTCTCAGCTACTGATACTTATGGTTGTCCATATTACTAGAAAAACCAAGAGATGCCCAGTAATGCCCACACATGTCCGTACCTCCCATTATCATCTAATAGAAGCCTTGGTTCCTTACCACAGCCCAAGTTTTAAGTAATTTCCTTCTGTCTTTGATGGGAAAAGTTCACTTTTCTAATGCAAAATATCAAACTCCCTACAAAACAAGGTTGTGGCAAGGGAAGAACAAATTCCTAAGTGGATCTTGAGAGGGAATGATAAGAATGGCCATTCCTACTTCTACTCTTTGGTGACAGAACATGAGGATATTATATTGATGGCATCAAGTAGCTGTCAGCACAGAGTACATACACATCTATCAGAATGGCAGTGTCAAGTGCACCAAAGCTGATGTGTCAACTCTAGACAACAGGTCATACTTATGTAGGTCATGCTAGTTGTGACCTGTTACAAATTGGTCCTCCTGAAACAGGTGCCAATACAATTTGGGGTATACAATTTAATACAGACCAGCATCTGTGAAAGGAACATGATGTAATATACAATAGCAGTCTGTATTCCTTTTTGTGCCCGATATTGGGCTTGTTAATTATCTACCATGAGTCCATGCAATTATTGGAGGTGCCATACATAGCACTGAATGGGGACATGATTGAGGAGAACCTTTGACTCCCACATCCTTTAAGATTTCAAGGGAATAGTAGTACCTACCATTCTAGTATATGTTCCAATATACAGTATTTGTTTTCAGTCTTGGACAGGGTATAATTTCACAGGCTTCCCCCTTGAAGGGTTAGGGTTGAAAGGTAGGTCTTTCCGTCCTGTAGAACTTTACTCCACATATCAGAAAACAACATAGTTTTAAGATCTGCCAAGTAGGCCCAGCCCTTACAGGCCTTTAAATATAATGGGAAATGGCCACAGGGTGGATCAGAGAAACACTGGACTGAGCAAGACTAAATTGGGAGGGAACTAACTACCCTCTGATACCCTTTAATAGAAAAGACATGAGTGTTTTGGGTCCCTCATATCAGTGATATATCTAACCCTAAATCCAACAGTTTCTGAAAAATCAGATTCCTTTCCACGAGGTGGAATCCCTCAAATTAAGTAACTATAGAGGGGAAGGACTTGGGGAGTTCCTCAAATTAAGCGAACTTTGGGGGAAGGACTTTGGGAGTCTCTACTGTGTACTTGCCATGCTATTATGGGGTCGTTTAAGAAGTTTTAGCCAGTACTAGCTAAGGTATGAGTACTGGGCAAGAAGTAGTGGACTTTCCACTGGGGCAACTAGTCTTAATCTTCTGTTCATCTACCCTTAGTCCTTTTTGGTTATGTAAATCCAGGGATACTTCTATGAGACACGTATCTTTCTTATTAACCCCACTGATTCTGGTCTACTAGCCTTACAGATTAGGGTTTCTCATTGCCACTCTGGTTTCATGGTTCTTTATGGTAACCCTTAGAGGCAATGTGGATATGATTACATGCTAGTGCCAGGCCTCTGCCTTTCTGAATCCTACCATCCCCAGACATGGAAGAACCTAGCTCTATATATGCCCTGCCATCAAACTTGGCCTACAGAGCACCTCCATGACACCAGCTTTTCATAGTGGCTGGTGCCATCCTCACTAGTTCTCCCCTTTAGTTCTAGAGAAAGGAGTAACTGCAGGGAAATACCAGGGAACAGACAGAACTCAACTTCTCTAGCCAAATATCCAAGACATTCAGGCTACCTACTTCATAGGCTTTACAACATAGCCCAGAGAATAGGAAGACTATATGGGCTTTTCCAATTATACCTTCACTTTTAGTCATCATGGACTAGGGGACCATGGAGGGGTTCCGGAGACTCAAGCAAATCCTCCTGGTCTGAGAACTTAACTGGCCCCATACATCCTTAGTCTCATTGTAAACTCATGAGCATTTTTCAATCCTTATATCACTAACATGTGTAACCCTTTCTCCAACACTTTCAAAATCATAGTATTTTTTCCTCTGTATATAGTTCCTCAGATCATAGGAAGGGGATTGACTTTGGGAGGTCACTAACTATGTACTTGCTAGGATATTACAACTTCTTCCCCTAAGAGGGGTTAGCTAGGATTGGCTCAGGTGTGGGAATTAAGTTCCTTCACGTTGACTTATGTCTTTTCACCTGCTATTGATTGTTTTTGATATATACATGTCAAGCAATACCTTGGTGGCTGCCAATATTTTGCACTAGATGTGTCATGGTCTAATCGCTTTGTAGATCAAGACCTCTACTTGCTATTCTGGCTTTCTGTAGATGAGATTAAGTGCTATTGCCCGACTTCTGCTATTTATGAATCCTATTATTCTCATGGACACTAGTGAGTCCAGTTTAATATAAACCTATACCAACTCAGGCCTGTAGAGGACACTCACCCTTGCTTCTCAGTGAGGCTGAGCCTTCTGTCTCTAGTGTAGAACATTGGTGAATGATCCCTCATCTCAACACTGCCCCACTTGGGCCATGCTGGACTTGACACTAGTAATTGGGCTAGAAGCTGTGAGGTGTGGGGCATTTCTTACAAGGAGTAAATACCAGCTACTGTGAGATGTGACTCAGACAAGGCTTCTGCATTATCCTTAAGCAAAAGGATAGAGGCCCAAAGGATTCAGGGGAATGAATAGTTAAAAGAAGTGCATCTGCCCAGATGTCCTTATATCAGTGTCCTAGCTCCTTCACCAGGACCTGAATTTAGTATATTAAGTGAGAATCTAGCATTCCTTGTAACTCTTATTCTTCTGATCATATGCTGGGACTGATTCTTAGCTACATGTGTACCTCAGTGTAGGAGGTAAGGCTTTTTAGATGATGCTATAATTTGTAGTTAGCTGAACTGAACTTTTTTCTAGTGCTACCATAGCCATTAACAACCAACTTCCCAATCCTTGTAATCATTATTTCCTTCCTCTCAAATGCTAGAGAAATTCTATAAGCCAGTATATCCTTTTGATCTCTAGGTCATCTGCATTCACCACAGATGAGTCTGAGAACCTGTATTATAGCATCATACTTACTAAAACTCAGCATCAGAATCCCCTGAAATGCTAGTCAGGCATAAAGGCCAAGTCACATTGAGGCAGGAAAGTGTCTGATCTTAATATTTTCACCAAGTTTTCTAGGCAGTTCTGATCCCCACCAAAGTTCGGGGGTCATTGATATAGCGTTCTGGGAGTTATTACCATTCCCCTAATGCCTGCAATGTGGTCTTGCTATAATAAGGTAAGTGAACAATTCTAAAATCTCAACTCTTGGCAGAAGATTTCACTGGCCATAGAATACATACAACCTCAATAAATTAAACACCTCAATGTGTACATTTGTCTAGAGAACTAAGGTATTGATCATTAGCCTTTAGTTAATGCATTTTGTAATTTTTAGCATTACCACTAAAATTATAGAATAACTATTAGCAGAAGGAAATAATGGGACAAAAGTGTAATCAGTTAAAAAAAAAAAGCATGTAGATAGAGAATCAGGCCTTATGAAATAAATCACAAGCCCAAGTATTAATAAAGGACTAAGTGCTTAAGATGTCAGGCTTCAGAAAAATCTAGCTATACAGACACCAACTCACAAACACAAAGCCATAAGAATGTAGAAGATTTGGTGAGAAAGATACAATTAAAACCAAAAGCTATATTAATGTGTCAGAAAACACATGGAGATCAAGTTATTATGTGTACTCAAACTGAAGGCTATCATTTTGAAGCGACTATCTCTAATGGTTTTTCTGACTCAATATGTCAACCAAAATTTGTAGTTCTTTTGAGGTGAAAAAAATCCATAAACATACTGGGATATTAGTATAGTTCCCTTAACTAACAAGAAAGTAGAAACATTAGTAAGGAAATTAAAGAATTGGCCACTACACTTGATAAGCTGGAACACATACAAACACTGTACTCAGTAAATGCAAGACAATTGCAAGCACAAGCAGAATTCCTGCAAAATAGTAAAGCAAATCAAATAGGGGCAAGTTACAGGGCCAATTAAGTGCAAATAGACTAGAAATTAGAAATAAAAGTGACAAAACCCTGTATTTTAGAATAAACGGTCACTTATAATCCATAGGTGAGAATAAAACAGTGCAGATTAGAAATTTAAGAATGAGGTATTCTTTCTATTCAAATTGTAGAAATCTTCAAGAGAACACTCTGCCCTGAAGCCAGATCTACAAAATTTTAACTGTAGCCCAGAGAGCTGAGGTTGCAAAACCACCGACTTAAATGCCATAGTGACAATCACCTCTGAGGAGGTAAAGAACATTCTGACATCTCTTAGAACACAAAAGGAAGAGATGGCAACCCACATAGAAGTGGGTAAGAAGAAATCAGGGGGTAACGTTTAGGAATTCTTAAGAGATTAAGTGCAGGCTAAAGTTTGGAATGTTTGGGTGTCCCAAACAGAAGACAAATTCACTCACAGGATCTTTAACCAATGTTCTCATTTT
Organism: Suricata suricatta; assembly: GCF_006229205.1. Taxonomy (NCBI): domain Eukaryota; kingdom Metazoa; phylum Chordata; class Mammalia; order Carnivora; family Herpestidae; genus Suricata; species Suricata suricatta. Next base: position 37,242,637 of record NC_043706.1, read on the forward strand.
GTTATCCTTGGACGAGACTAGGACTGAGACCAGATAGTTTTCTTGGTGGGATACACATGCAGGATATTGGCTGCTACTGGAAGCTAGTTCCTAACACCTCCGCATTTATAGGAACTCCTCTCGGAAGGGAATAAAGCCTTATGCCCCTGGAGAAGAGGGAAATGCTTTCCTCTCAGAGCCTGCCATTGACCCACATTTAGAGTAGACAAACAAAACTCATCGGTGTTTTCTAGAACACATGTCTTTCTTCCCCATTGCCAGGATTAAAGGCAAGAGCCACAGCTTCTGGGAGAAGAGAAGTTAGAAAAACCCATGGCCTCCTCCTATTCCTATTGCAATACAAAGAGGCAGGATGCAGCTCGAGGAAGCATAGGCCAAAAATTTGGATGTTTGAATATCCCCCTCCAAGACAAATTTACTCACAGGATCATTGATAATGTTCTTATTTGTTTGTTTTTGGAAAAGGCTAGGGCTGAGACCAGAGGGTTGTGCTTGGGGACACAGGCATGCAGGAGATTGGCGGCTGCTGGAAGCCAGGTCCCAGCACCCCCTCCCCCCCAATTTCCTCGACCTTCTCTCAGAAGAGAAGAAAGCCTTGTGCCTCTGGAGAAGGGATAGAATTGCTCCTTTTTAAGAGGGTGCCAAAACCCCAAAGTTTATAGTGGAGAAGCTACACTCATATGTCTTAGTAGGTGAGAAGGCCTTTTCTCTTCCACACTGGCAGGACTAAAGGCAAGAGCCACAGTTTCTGGAAAGAAGCAGCAGGAAACCCCATAGCCCCCGCGTTTTCTACCAATACCAAGAGAGACAGGAGACGACTCAGGGAAGCTTAGGCCAGGGTTTTAAATAGTTGGGTGCCCCTCACAGAAGACAAGTTCCCTCACGGGATCTTTGCCAGAGTTCTCATTCTCATTCGGTTGTTCTTAGAAAAGACTAGGGCTGAGACCAGATAATGTTCTTGGTGGCACAGACACAAAGCAGGAGATTGGTGGCTGCTGGAAGCCAGGTCCCAACACCTCCCCATTCTTCTACCTTCTCTCAGAAGGGAATAAAGCCTTAAGCCACTGAAGAACAGAGAAATGCTTTCCTTTCGGAGCTTCTCAAGGCCCAAATTTATAGTGCAGCCACAAAACTCATCTGCCTCAGTAGAAAAGAAGGTACATTCTATCCCATTGCCAGGAGTAAAGGCAAAAGCCCCAGCTTCTGGGAGAAGAAAAAGAAAACCCCATAGCCTGCCCCCTTTCCTACACTAGTACAACTAGAGGCAAGACACAGCTCAGGGAAGAATAGGCCAAAGATTTGGATGTTTGGGTGCTCTACACAGAAGACAAGTTCCCTCACAGGACCATTGCCAAAGTTCTCATTCTCGTTCGGTTGTTCTTAGAAAAGACTAGGGCTGACACCAGAGGGTTGTGCTTGGTGACACAGGCATGTAGCAGGAGATTGGTGGCCGCTGGTTCCCAGGTCCCAATACCAGCCCATTTCCTCAACCTTCTCTGAGAAGAAAACCTTATGCCTCTGGAGAAGGGATGGTAATGCTCCTCTTTAAGAGGGTGCCCAAGACCCAAAGTTCATAGTGGAGAAGCTACACTCATATGCCTTAGGTGAGAAGGCCTTTTCTCTTCCACACTGCTAGGACTAAAGGCAAGAGCCACAGCTTCTAGAAAGAAGCAGGAAACCCCATAGCCCCTGCGTTTGCTCCACCAATACCAAGAGAGACAGGAGACGACTCGGGGAAGCTTAGGCCAGGGTTTTGAATGTTTGGGTACTCCTCACAGAAGACAAGTTCCCTCACAGCATCTTTGCCAGAGTTCTCATTCTCGTTCGGTTGTTCTTGGAAAAGACTAGGGCTGAGACAAGATAATGTTCTCAGACACGCAGGAGATTGGTGGCTGCTGGAAGCCAGGTCCCAACACTTCCCCATTTCCACGACCTTCTCTCAGAAGAGACTAAAGCCTTAAGCCACTGGAGAAGAGATGGAAATACTTTCCTCTCAGAGCCTTTCAGAGACCTAACTTTCGTAGTGGAGAAGCAAAACCCATCTGCCTTTATAGACCAGAAGGTATTACCGCCCCTTGTGGCTAGAAAGGAATAAAGGCAAGAGTCACAGCTTCTGGAAGAAACAGCAGGAAACCCCATAGCCTCCCACCACTCTTACACCGATATGAGAGGCAGGGTACACTCAGGGAAGCATAGGCCAACGTTTTGGATGTTTGGGTGCCCCACACAGAAGACAATTTTCCTCATAGATTTGTTGCCAAAGTTCTCATTCTCATTCGGTTGTTCTTGGAAAAGACTAGGGATGACACGAGGTAATTTTTGTGGTTGACATGCATGCAGCAGGAGATTGGGGGCTGCTGGAAGCCAGGTCCCAATACCTCCCCGTTTCCTCAACCTTCTCTCACAAGGGAAGAAAGCCTTATGCCACTGAGAGAAGAGAGAAACACTCTTCTGTCAGCACCTGTCAATTTGCTAAAATTTTACAGTGGAGAAGCAAAACTCCTCTGGCTTTGGAGGAGAGAAGGTATTTTCTCTTCCCCAGTGCCAGGACTAAAAGCAAAAACCACAGGTTCTCATTCGATGAACAAGAAGGAAAGCCCATAGCCTCCTGCCATTCCTACACCAATGCAAACAGAGGCAGGATATACAGCTCATGGAAACTTAGGCCAGTTTTGACTATTTGGGTGCTCCACACAGAAGACAAGTTCCCTCACAGGATCTTTTTAAAAGGTGTCATTTGGTGGTTCTGGAAAAGACTAGGGTTGACATCAGAGGGTTGTGTCTGGTGGCACAGGCATGCAGCAGGAGATTGGCGGCTGCTGGCAGCCAGGTCCTAAAACATCCCTATTTTCTCGACCTTCTCTCAAGAGAAAAGCCTTATACCAGTGGAGAAGAGATGGCAATGCCTTCCTCTCAGAACCTTTCAAACCTAACCTTTATAGTGGAGAAGCAAAACTCATCTGCCTTAATAGGAGCCGAGATATTTTCTCTTCCCCATGCCAGGTATTTAGGCAAGTGCCATAGCTTCTGGGAAAAAGAAGGAAACCCCATAGCTTGCCTCCATTCCTACTCCAGTGGAAAGAGGCAAGATACAACTCGGGAAAGCTTAGGCCGACGCTTTGAATATTTGCATGCCCCACAAAGAAGTTCCCTCACAGGATCTTTGCCAAAGTTCTCATTCGGTTGTTCCTGGAAAAGACTAGGGCTGACACCAGAGGCTTGTGCTTGGTGGCGGAGGCATGTAGCAGGAGATTGGCGGCTGCTGGAAGCCAGGTCCCAATGCCTCCGCATTTCCTCAATCTTCTCTCAGAAGGGAATAAAGCCTTATGCCTCTGGAGAAGGGGGAAATTCTTTCCTCTTGGAGCCTGCCGTAGACCCACATTTATAGTGGAGAAAAAAAACTCATCGGTATTTTCTAGAACGCATGTCTTTCTTCCCCATTGCCAGGATTAAAAGGCAAGAGCCACAGCTTCTGAGAGAAGTTAGAATATGCCATAGCCTCCCCCTATTCCTACCACAATACAAAGAGGCAGGATGCAGTTCGAGGAAGCATAGGCCAAAGATTTGGATGCTTGAATGCCCCACACAAAACAAAATTATTCACAGGATCTTTGCCAAAGTTCTCATTCGGTTGTTCTTGGAAAAGACTAAAGCTGAGACCAGAGGGTTGTGCTTGGGGACACAGGCAAGCAGCAGGAGATTGGCAGCTGCTAGAAGCCAGGTCCCAACAACTTCCCATTTCCTCCACATTCCCTCAGTAAACAGTAAGGCCTTATGCCACTGGAGAAGAGATGGAAATCTTGTCCTCTCAATGCCTGTCAAAGACCTAAAGTTTATAGTTGAGAATCAAAATTTATCAACCTTTGTAGGAAAGAAGTTATTATCTCCCGCTATTGCCAGGACTGAGGGCCAGAGTCACAGCTTCTGGGAGAAGAAAATGCAGGAAATCTCATAGCCTTCTCCTATTCCTACACCAATATAAAGAAAGGCTGGGTACAGCTGGGGGATTGGTACAATGTGCTTGCTTTCTTGTGAAGACCTAGGAGAGTTGGGTGCCATTGGTTTGGAGCAGAGTTGCTCAGAAGTCACCCTAGTGGCTCAGTAACATAGAACCAGCTTGATAATAAGGCTGGTCAAGGAGACTAGAGGACAGTTCTCTCTTCCCCCTAAGCTTAGCACAGACCCAGCGGTATATTACAGGGGCAATGGGAGATCTTAGACAGAGACTCTTTCTGGGTCCTAGGCATTTAGAAACCACTAAAAGCTGAGGATGAGCCAGAACACAGAATACCTCTGGGACTTTTTACAGAAGGGAAAGCAGACTGCAGTTTAGAAACTGAAAGCCATAAAGGTAATAGCACTGACAAAACCCCAAACCTAAGTCAACATCAGACCAGATTGACTCATACCCCATCCCTCCATACATATTAACACTTAGTAGCCCTCTGCCAGGTGCTAGTTTTACTGTTCACAGTAGCTGGCACTCAGAATAAAAAGAGCCACCTATTCTAAAAATTGAAATAGTCAACACAACCAATTCAGGGATAGTTCAGTGGCTAGAATATCAGACAGACTTAACCATTCTGTTTTGAGTGTCATTGCAACTACTGTATTGTAAAGGATGGAAAATAACTGCATATGTTAAAAAAATATGAAACTTATTAAAAAAACTATTAAAGACTTCATGCACAAAATTCATGAATCGTGTATTTATCAGAAAAATAGAAACTAACATTAAATGGAAAAGCTAGCAGAAGGCATGGTATCAGAAAAGATGAACTCCATGGGTCTCATCAGAATAATGAGCCTAGCTGAAGCAATTTTTGAACTTTACCACATTTCAATAGAAATGACCCTAACCGGAAAAAAAAAACCAAACCCAGAATCCAAGACCTATTGAGCAGTATCACATGGTTTAACATTATCAAAGTCTCAGAAAGTAAAGAGGGAAGAAGAACTCTTTAGAAAGAATGGTAGGACCAGGGGGTACCATGTGAACACTGGCTTCTGCTCGATTTTGTTATGAACCTAAAACTGCTTTAAAATAATCTATTTTAAAAAGGGGAAAAAGATAGAAAAACTGCAAACTTAAAAAAAGTAACAAAACCACATATCCTAGAAGCTCTAAGAACACAAGCAGAATGCCAAAATAAATACGTCTATAATCAGATTTAACAGGATTATATTAAACTACAAAAGTTTTGTTTTCTCTAGTAATTGACAATTTCATTCTAAATTTATATGAAAAATCAAAGGGACAAGAATAGCAAACACTGCTAAAGAAAAGCAAAGTAGAGGCATGTTCTACTAGAAAAAGACTTTAAAAAGTGATAATGAAGACCAACAGAACAGAATGAAGAACCCAGAATAGACTCAAGTATGCGGAAGACTAAAATGACACAGCTGCCTCAGTGCAGGGAGGGGGTGAGTCAGGAATGAATGCTTCCACAGATGAGTCTAAGACAGGAAGTTAATTCATATGGAAAAGCAGGAGTATGGACCTTACCTCTCATCATGTGCACCAAGTAGATCAATTTCATATCAATTCCAGATATATTAAAGACGTAGATGTAAAAGGCAGCTTATTCCGTTGTCTTCTATTATTTTAGGATTGAGGTAAGAAATCCTCAGGATTTTATGAGGAAATCCTTTGGTGTTTAAAGAAAGTCATTAATTTGTGCTATGTTAAAGAATTGAGAATTAAGGAGGCATCATGGAGAAAAAGCACATATCAAGTTTGGAAGAATTATGTGTACCATATAAACCCAAGCAGCAGCTAGTATCCAGATCATATATTGAACTCCTGTAACTGAGGAAGAAAACCACTAGAGCAAGCTGTGAACCTAAATTTCACTTAAAGCAGAAAGATGTGAAGATTGTCAACATTAATGACTGGGGATGGAAGTTAAATAAGATTGTAGAAGCACCAGATTGGCAACCATTCAAAAGGTAAAGAATACCTGGCTTTATCATTCTGAGTCCCAGTAGGAGACCAATGGCTTGCTCAGTGTAAGATCTGACCGTTGCAAAGGTTGTTCCAATGGTGTTGGAAGTGTAGAGAGGGAACACATTGGATAGCACAGTAACCAAGGGGAGAAGCTATTCTCTACTCACCAAGGGGCCAAGTTAAGAGTAGTTATATTCCTTCAGATCTCTTGTCAGGGTCTCTTATTGGCAGGGCCAAACCAGAAATCAGAGGGATGGAAGCCTTAGTGATCAAGTATTGAGGTTAGCCTCTGGGAGCATAGAAGGTGAAGAAAAGAAGGGAGTCTGAAGAAGCAAACCTAAGATCCCTGAAACTCAGCATTATTGTTAGGGACAGGAACAAAGAGCTTTAATATGTGGCTGGGAACAGAAAACCTACGTGTGCACTGGAATACAGTTTTGTGGTTTCCAGTAAAATAGAAGGTGATATGACCCACAATTGCTGGATATTGTTACACCATAAAGAATCTCTTAAATATATACACCAGAAGATACACTCAAGGATGTTCATAGTATTGTTCAGAGAGCAAGAACCTGGAATGAATCCAAAATTCTATTAACATTTGTTCACAGTATCCATCTTCGCCCTTCTGTTCTGGTCAGTGTACTGAAGGAGGACTGACCTTGTACTTGCAGGCTGCATTTCCCAGGTTCTTCATTCTGCTGATGCTTAGATGCTTTTGCCCTGTGAGAAGGCTAGTTGGGAGGAAACCCAGTATACTCTTTCCCCTTTGTCTCAGGCAGTTGGTCTGTGATGTAGACCTAATTTGGCTTTTTTTTTTTTCCTCTCTCCAGGTACCCCAACCTGGACTTCCTAGAATGTTTTCTCATGTCTCCAGCCTGGGGGAGGGGTGGATATTGAATCCCTGTAGCTGTTCATTTTTCAGTTTCCTCACTGTCTCAATCCCGTTTGACTTCCAGCACATTTATCTTCAGAATAACTCATTATCTGGATTAGGTTTCTTTTGTAATAAATACTTGAAATGTTTTGACTCCTTGGTTTAGACCCTGACTGATAAAAAGGATATAATGCACAAAGAAAATGCCAAAATAAAGATGAAAATTTTAGTTTTATAAAACTAGCATAGTTTTATAACCATAGAGAATGAGAACAGCAAGCTATAGGTTATCATTAACAAAGATGCAAAGCATCTAGAAGTATTTGAGAATCAAATATGGCAGTGTGTTAATATATAGGGAACAAGTAGAATTGGGCTTAGAAATCTAAGGATAGATTAATATGGTCAGTGGATATCAATAACTCACTACATTAACATGTTAAAGGATATAAACCACATTCTCAAGTTTTTAAGAAGTATTTGCAAATGGAGTAAATTTTGTTAAGCTAGGAATAGAAGGAAATGTCTAACTTGATACAGGGAATCCCCCAAACGCTTAGAGCAAACCTAATTATGATCCATTAGAAGCATCCAATTTTGTTAGGAAAAAAAACCACTACTACTATTTTTTCACCATTAATGTCCTAGCAAGTAACGTTGATATTAGAAAGTTGAGATACACTTTCATATGAGCAAGAAATTACTCAGAGCATTTCTTTAAAAATGGGACAATATTAATATCAAGATTTATACTTTGATAATCTGCAAAAATAAAACTTTAAAATCCTTGAGTTCTGTAGAATTCCCACTGTCAAATTTCCATGGACTTGTGAGAGAAAAGCTATCTTTTGCTTGAATTTTGATGGAAGGGCTTAACTCCTTTCAAAGGATATGAAAAATTCACTGGGAAATGTAACGTGTATACATTTCCAAGGCTCTCAGTTATCTGGATTGAAGGCACTGTTCTTACTGTGGCCAGATGAATGTGTTCTGTACATGAATCATGCTTTATTTTAAATCAGGACATCACTTAGGTATTAATGTTGTGCTTATAGGGTTTTGTTTTGGGAATTATTTTTTGCCTAAATGTTATAAATTTTATGTAAAAGTATTGGTAGCTATGATAATTCAAGTTCAAGGTGGTACACTAAGCACATGCTGTAACCATTCTTCTTGTTCCTTACCTTGTCAAGGTTTTAGAAAGATTCATAAACTACAACATAGCCATGTTTGATATGAGAGGTCAAGAGCAGTGCTGGTCTAAAGAGAATGCTCCATGCAGAATCCCTGGCACATTAATGCTAGTTTTGATGGGTGAATAGGATAATCTTCCACTTAAAACACTGCCCATGGACACCTATTTCCATCCCCCTAGGAAAGGGTACCAACAACTTTCCATGGCTCAAGCTTCAAGGTGGGGAGTGGGAGAGAACTCTACTGAACAAGATAGACTCAGATGCTCAGGCAGCCTCTGAATTTAATGATCTTAGATATACTCTACTGGCTTATTAGTTTTGAAATAATCAGCGCTAGCATTTACTTATATTTTATGTTGTCAAACCTTCATCTCTCCCTTCTCCTCAATCTCATTTTTGTTTAGAAATGGTAAGTTTAAACAGAAGAGAAAGTTTGTCCAAAGCTAACTGACCAGTTAGTGGCCAGGTCCCATCATTTACCCAAAACACATCGACTTCATAACCCCCAAGAAAGATTAGTGGAAATCTATTTCCTACCCATCCCAGTTCCTTGAAGCACCAACTTTTACATTTATCAGTAGTGACAACACATTAAATTTTCTTTTATAGTGATCTTAAAAAAAGGGTTTGGAATCTGACTAAAGCAATAGTTAGATATAAAACCTAGAGCCTTAAATTTTTAAACATCTGTTATAGAATATGACAAAACATTCAAATTTGACCATTTGATTCATTCTTTGATCCAGCAGTTATGAAGCAAAGCACTTTAAATTAGAAGGGTATGGGAATTTGTTTTTCTTTGCTGCAGAAGATTCTCTTGTGATAATCTCCATTTTGAAATTTAGGGTTATCTGGTCTATTTTAATATTTATTTATATTAGCTTTCCATGGATGTTTGGAATATGGATGCTCTATTAATGGGGTACAGAATTCAACGTGTGATTATCAGTTTAGCATGGAGCTCCAGATTTTTTCTTTTTACTTTAATGAAGTCAGATGTATGAATAAATGTAACCCAGTAAGTCACATTCCTAGATTTATCCCACATACTCTGATTCTTAAACGGAATATTCTAGAATATTCATTTTGGAGTTTAAACATCTAGATTCTTATCACAGGAAATGACAAGTTAGAAACCATAAGCCGCACATAGTGTAACCACCACCACCAATCTTAGGGTGTTAAATGAAAATTAAAAGTCTATAGCACAATATAGTTTATGGATATTAACACATGTAACATTTTCTGTTACCCAAGGACAAATGTATGTTTTCAGACCTTTAACACACATATTAGAGTGATTGGTGGGGAGGTTGGAGTTAGAATGAAGTAAATAAGCAGAAAAGAAAATAGACATGGCTAAAATAGTTCTGGTTTAAATCATTGGATGTTTGGGGCCTAAAAGACCAGGCTTATGCAAGTTTGTTGTTTTGTTCTCAGATCCTTTGCTGATTTCCTTCTTCATTTCAGGTTCCCCTGGATTTTCTAAGATAGCCCTGATGGTCTCTGCCTCTGGTATTCACCTTGTTGTGAAGATCCTCAAGTATGGGCAGAACCTGTTATTTGTGTCTAACCAGTAAGATCTAGCAAAACTGAAAAAGATGTCATTTCCATGCTTAGTCTGTGTAAGATTGGGGCCTTCATCTTGTGAATATAATTATTTCCCTTTTAGCTTTTATAAAGCAGGTGTTGGTGTAGAGGGAACCAATATGACAAGGAAATCAGAAGTGTCTGGACAGAGGATGACATCCAGACAAAAGCTAGCAAGAAATAATCTCTCAGACCAAAGCCATCAGAAACAGTTTTACTAACAACCATCTGAGTTTCAAAGTGTATTCTTTCCCAGTCAAGCCTTCAGCTAAGAATGCAGCTCAACCAACATCTTGACTATGGTTTGTGAGACCATGAAGCGGAAGAGCTGGTTGAACTGTGCCTGGACTCCTGATCAATAGGGATGGACATAATAGATGTGTGTTGACTTAGGCTGCAACATTCACAGGAATAGTCTTATATAGTAATAGGTACGTAAAAGATCAA